>NC_041386.1:258167201-258208293 GCF_002162155.2 Triticum dicoccoides | reverse complement strand
ATAACTATTCTGATCATGGTCCGCTATATAGAGGGGCGCGGAGGTCCTCCCGAAGTCGCGGAGAAAAGAAAAAAGAAAAACGCCACACCTAGCCCACTCGTCCACCTCCTCCTCCCCGACCCCGATCCAGCGTCGTCGAGCTCTCGCCCCCTGCCACAACCGCCGCGCCGCCGGCCCGCTTCCGACCACCGCCGCAGCACCATCCCACCTGACGCGCCGCCGTCCCGGCTCCTCGCCGCCTCCCCTCGACGCGCCTCCATCCACACTTGCCCCATCCACCCACTACCCCGCGTAGCGGCGGGCACCACGACCCCCGTAACCCACCCCCGCCGGCGTTGGCTAGCTCCCACCCACACCGCCGCCTGCAACCAGCCGAGCCCCAGCTGTCCGCAGCCCTGAACTTCCTCTCGGACCCTCCCGATCTGTGCCACTTGCGTCGCTGTGTTGCAGCGCATCCCAGCCCACGCGACCTACGCCGGTGCGTGTCGCCGCACCTCCTGCCTTCACGCCATCGTCACGCGTCCTCCCTAGCCACCGTGCGGCCCCGTGCCACCAGCAATCCACCTTCCCTCACACCGAACTGGATCCGGCGAGGTCAACGCTCCCTGACACGCCTCCACTGCCGCCAACCACCACTCGCCTCTGTCGATTTGGCTGCTACCTCCCGCCGCCAGCCTTTATGCCCTCGTGGCTGTCCCCGGCGAGGCTCCCCCGCCACCAACACTGCCCCTCCTAGCTTCTCCCCCATCTCCTTCCATCTTCCGCTGCGCGTGATGGACGCCGTGGCAGGGAACGTGAGCTCGCTGGATTCCTTGCCCGTACATTTATTTGAACTAGCGATTCCTTGCCCGTATAGCCGCAGTGTCCAGGACATTCAACTTCGCCGCCTCATGCCGTGCAACTTCGCCGCGTCTTGCAACTTGCTCCGCTTCGAGGCGCCATGCTTGTGGCAGTGGCCTCATTTGATGTCTGAAGTTGGATCCTTCCAACCTGTCTTAAAAAATGTATCCAAGTCAAAGCGTCATTTCCTTCCCCTTTCCTGTTTTGTATTGTTCTAAATTTGATGTCTGAAGTTCAGCTGTACTGTCCCCCTGTCCAGTTTGTGTATCTGCACCATTTTTTGTAGCTGCTGTAGGTTGCAGCACCCGTCGTCAAAATCCGAACTTAGCCCCATGTCGTGTGCCAAATCATGTAGCTGACCATGAAGCTTTGCCTCCCTGCTACTGCTACATCGACAATTTGGCATGAAATTCAACAACTTTAGCTAGATTTTAGATAATCGAATGACAGAAGTTGCTCTAGAAACTAGAGTAGTATACTGCAGGCTTCAGAATGTAGATAACCGAATGTTCATACAGTCAAACCTATAAGTATACTTCAGAGTCAGAGTGTAGGTTATATGAAGATATTCAGAAGTTCACTATATGAAGATATTCAGAAGTATTATTACTAAAAAGATTAGTGTGTTTGGTGCGTGTGTGCTGAGTGTGATGTCTCTCGTGCGTGGGCGCTCACTATATGGGTGTTCGTATGTTCTGATGTGTATTCGAGCTCATATATGTGCGCTCTGTTTTTTCTTACCATTCATGTGTGCGCTCCGGTGTGTGAGCTTTGGCTTCTGAAAAAAGCATTCTGAAGAAACTAGTGCTACTGTTAGTTGACCATCCATATATTCCTTCAGCTCAGTAAAATAGTTGGTCTAGAAACTGGTGCTACTATTAGTTACTTTTACACAATTCTCTAGTAGTTGGTTAGCCTAAATCAGTAGGCATCGAGCTCAAAGATTGTGAAACTGAAACTCTGCACACTAGTCTAGCAGACAACAAGAGATGCTCTAACTGAAAATCTGAAACTCGATTGTGTCGCGAGTGCCTAACCATGTTCATCGATGCAGCTCTGATCACAGACTCTTTATTTTTCCTTGTGAAATCAATGCAGGTGTGGCCATCCGGTCGCGAGAGATGTGTGGAGCGCTGCAGTCTGCTCGTCGTTGACCCCGTGTTTGCCAACGACCGAGATTATTGTTGCGTGTGGACTGCAGCGACGACCGAATCCGACCTTCACCAGCATCACCATTCTTCCTTCTCCTGTTCACCAACGTGCACCGCCATCCGCTTGTGACGTTCCACCCGCTAATGTAAAAGATAAAAAGATTTGTACAAGAGATGTTAATGTAGTACTGCTCATGGGCAAAAGTTTATCAAAGTTCTCGCAAATTTTTTTTTTGTAAAAAGTATAGAAATTCATGGAAGTTCGATTTGTGTATGGTTGTGAGACCGAAACATTTTTCAGTTGTCATCCAAAAATGTGGATATGTCTTGCGCGTGTGTGTGTGTAGTACACCGAATTGAAAAAGACTATTTTCTGTCATGTAGATAAAAGAAAGAACATAGAAAATTAAAAAATGTGGATACACACATTTCCTATGTATGTGCAAAGAACAAGAAAAATGCATAATTTTTCCTTCTTTATTTTCCTCTTTGTGATTGTGTGCTCTCCCTGTGTTTTTACAAAATGTCCACAATGAAAGAAAATGTGCCATCTTCCCTGTGTGGTCTGCGTATTTGGTTGCTTCATAAAAAAAGTCAGTGAAGTTTAAGTATTATTGCTGTTGAATTCAAAAATAAAAGAACGAGGAATGCCCAAAGTTTGGTGCTTTCGTCAACACCAGCGGTTCATAAAAAAGATGCTCAAGAGGAATGATAAAAGTATTAGTTGATATGACAACCTCTTCAAGTCCAAAAATGAAAACCAACGAAGTTCAACAAAAATCCACTAATCCTAGAGTTCAAAAAATAAACAGAAAACGGATAAAAAAACTAGTGAACATTGATGACATATGTGTAGAAGTTCAGAGGGAGCTATGAGAGAAACTCGGAGAATAAAACATATTTAGGCACAAAAAAGAACAGAATTGTTTATTTCATGTAACAAAAACTTTAATAATTCAAGGGGGGGTTAAAGTCGAGACTCAAGAGACGGGATGTCCAGAGGAGAAAAATCAACGGTGTAGACTTGAGTACTTCATGGTGGAAAAACCAACAAGAATCAAGAAAAAATTCTGATTTTCTCGTTACTAGAGAATAAAACCAAGAAGTTCAATTAGAAAAGTCGGAGGAGTTTGATATTTATAATGGATTTTTCTAGTTACTAAAGAATAATACCAATAAATTCAGGTTGAAATAACGAAGAATTTTGATGTTCCTAACAAAACTTCAATTTTCACATTTCTAAAGATACACAAAGAAGTTCAAATAAAAAAAGTTAGAGCGGTTCGATGTCCATAAAAACTTAGATTTTTTTCCGTTAGTAAAGCCAAACAGACAGCAATTCAAATTGATAAATGCCCGAAGTTCACGTACTGCATGATGTGAATTTCACATGAGAAAAAAAGAATAAAAAGCCAAAGTCTAAATATTTAGTTTCTCGAAGTTCAAGTGGTCTGCCCGGGAAAGTTCAAAAAAGGATTTTCCCCATTACTAACAAATAAAACTAAGAAGTTCAAATTTAAAAAATGATGGAGTTCGATGTCTATAAAAAATGCAGATTTTTCTCATAATTCTTCCCGTTACTAATGAAAAAACCAAGAAGTCCATTTCAAAAATATCCAAGAAGTTGTACGATGTTTATTACAAAATTAGGATTTTTTTCGTTACAAATGAATAACACCAAGAAGTCCAATTTTAAAAAATATGATAGTTCAATGTATATGAAAAACTCAATTTTTCCTCGATACGAAATAATAAACCAAGAAGTTCAATTTAAAAAAATGGAGCAGTTCAATATTTATCACAAAAACTTAAAATTTTCCCACTGCTAACGAATAAACCAAGAAGTTCAGTTCGAAATAACAAAGAAGTTCTATAATGTTTATTACAATACTAAGATTTTTTCCGTATAAAAATCGAATACAATTCTTTACTCAAAAATATGAAAAGGGGAAGTTCAAATTGAAATAATAGAGAAGTTTGGAGTTTATTGAAACCTAGGATTTACCTATTCAAAAAAATAAAAAACACAACGACATTTTTTGCACTTTTAAAAACAACTCATAAACGAAAAAAGGTTGCTAGAAGTTCAAGTGCTCGATGAGTAAAAGTTCAAACAAAATCTTGCAAGAGAGGTTCACCGTGTATTTTGATGTCCAAAATACATAAAAAAAATATATGTTGTTTTTTGTGTTTTAAAATAATTCTCTCAAACCATAGAGAAGTTCAAAGTGATAACAACCGGAAGTTCATGTACTACATGATGTGTATTTCATATAAGAAAAATTCAATAAAGTGAAACAGAGTGAAGTTCAACTACTTCATGCACTGCAAAAAATAGCACGTCAAAAACAGAGTGAGGTTCAAACACACATGCTCCAGAAGTTCAACTACTTCATGCAGTGCGTTTCCGTTCGCGATGAAGGCAGAAATCATGATCTCGTCATTTTCTATTTTACTTCAAAACGGCAGGAATATCATTTGTATAAGTTCAAGTCCTCGGTCGGAGAAAGTTAAAAAATATGTTGTGAGAGAGGTTTGTACAAAGAGAATATCATTTGTGTAACATTGACGAAATTGATAGGAAATTAAAAACAAAAATACGTCACAGAAGTTCAACGTGAAAACCGCACGAAGTTCGACTACTATAGTGAATGAATTTGAGATGAAAAACTTTTAAAATTGTCGTGAGTATGAAAATATGATCAACACGGGAAAGTTGCGTGTTTACAATAGTTTTCCATCGGTATATCACTTGCTCAATTCCGGTGAGTGGATGGAGAGCTACAAGCAGTGGATGGAGAGCTATGAGCAAAAAAATCACGTGAAAAACAGAGTGAAGTTCAGGTACACGCGCCGAGAAGTTCAGGTTCTTCACACGGTGCATTTTCGAAGATTCTGTTTCGCGATAAAGGCAGAACGAATGATCTCGCCATTTTCAAAATTACTTGAAAACGGTCAGGATTCAGAGAAAACCATCAACATGAAAAAGTTTCTCATTTTCCGTAGCTTTTCAGCGGTATATTATTTGCCCCATTCCGATAAAGTTTCTAGAAATTACGGCAAAAATACGTTTTTATCCATTTTCAAAACTAACATAAAACCGTAATGAATTAGGAGAAACAATATATACAAAAAAGTTTCACATTTCCAACGCCATATCATTTGTTGTATTTGGACATACGGTTAAAAAATTAGCTCAAAAATACGAACTCGGTGGAACTTGTACCGTTTTCTAAATTACTTTTAAACCATTCAAAATTAGAAAAAACTTTTAACATAAAAATGTAGCGCATTTTCATAAGCTTTCCAACGCAATATTGTTTGCCTCAATTGGATTAGCCGTTTAGAAATGGCGTCGAAAATACGAACTCGGGTGTTCGGTTTGCGAAATTTTATGATTTTCCGAATTACTCTTTAACCGTAGGGAATTAGAGAAAACTTTCAACATGTGGAAGGAGAGGTTTTGCAGCAGCTTTCCAAGGCCATATTATTTGCCTCATTCCGATAAACGGTTTAAAAATGCGATCGAAAATACGATTCATGTTTTTTATGTGAAGAAAAAACGGTTTTCAAAACTGTTCTTAAACCGCTGACATTTTGCCAAAAATTTAACTTGGGTCATGATACTGATGACCATAGCTATCCAACGGTATATCGCAAGCCCCATTTGGACACCTTTTAGCTGAAGTTCAACCTAGTACTCGGGGAAGGTCAGGCGCATTACTCGGGAAGTTCATGTTGTGATCAGAATATTATTCTGATCCTGTGATCAGAATAGTGTTTATGTATGTGTGTGTGTGTGTGTGTGTGTGTGTGTGTGTGTGTGTGTGTGTAGCAGTTGAACATGCAAGGAAAAGCTATCCACAAGCCGAGCGCGCCAACGGACGCGAGCAGAGCGCGCCAACGGACGCGAGCAGAGCGTGCTGCGGCGCCTAACGACGGGATAAACCTTCATTGAAGCCAATCAAAATAAGACTGGATCGGACATGTCTGTATTGAGCAAAGGGATCGCACATGTCTATATTGACTGGAACGAGAATGCAATAGCAAAATAAGAATTAAGGCCATGATTATGCGATCGCAGTGGTGGTTAAAGGAGGCAAGAAGAAAGATGCATCCATCAACGTACGACCTCCTCCTCCTCAACTCCGCGCACCGGCCGGGCCACCGACCGACGGCTAAGGAGCGGCGGCTTTTGTGGCGAGGTCAAGGTGCTTCTCAGCAAAGGCATCCAAGGCTTCCAGCTAGCTGAAGAAGGCCAACATTGTAGCGTCCTCACTGGACTTGTAGATACCTATCTACATGATTCGCTCGTACAATGGGTATGTAGGTCGACGGTTTCTTGCAGTGTGAGGCGCCTCGCGGCGTGCGCAACCTCCAGGTGGACATTCTTCGTGGCGTCGGTGGGCAGTCGCAGGGCCACTAGTGCTTGAAAGAGGTTCCGACCATGGAGGCCAATTAGGGTGGCAGGCAATGAGGAGCCCGGGCGTGCGGGCTGGAGGAGTATGACAATGTAGCCCGCGAGCTTCTTGACGACAGTGAACCTGTTGGTGGTGCAAACGATCATCTGGTGCAACTGAGAGTTGTAGCTAGCGTCGACGGCGGCCATCCACTAGCCGGTCGCCAACACCATATGGAGAGGAACCACGGTGCCATGCCGCAGGCCGGCGTCGTGGACCATCTGGCATAGCAGCTAGCTGCTCGCGCGCATCGCTGCCATGGGTCTGGAGTGGGCACTTCTGCGCTTATTAGTGTAGGTGCTTACGCAAATGCTTAGCTAGGTGCGTATGATGTGGTAGATGCATTGGAATGGAGGGGCACCTTTATATGAGTGCAAACTGCGTTGCATTCACATCGTGTTGCCTCTTTTCCTGGTCCTCCCATTACTTCCCTCATGCATTCACACGATGCTAATTGAAAGAGGATGCATCATTGGCCATTCAACATTTCGGGAACCGCTACCCTCTCCCTCGTCCGCATTAAAGCCGTATCGAGAACTGCGCCGCCCGCTGTCAAATCGAATAGTACTACGCCACCCGCTGCACGCCTGGCTGAACACGCCTCCTCGCCTCCATCTATGCTTAATTACTGAATTAAGCAAAAATTAGATACTGCTAGTGATTTTTAGCTTCATATTTTGACAAATTGCAGTGTTACAAGGTTGGGAAATGGCAATGTTACTAGATCAACAAATGTCAATCTTTCTAGTTTGACAAATGGCAACATACCCAATATGATAGATGCAAATCGCACCAAATTGTTTGTAAGTGGTTCACATCTGTCATCCAAAAGAACTGTTTGTGTTCAAGAGATGCACAAATCCTGCTCTCACTTTGCATACGGGTGTTCCATCTGAAACCATCATGCTTGTTGTGAGAAACTCTGGTTTGTGAGAAGCATATACCCAAACGTCCCCAGATGAGACAAAAAAATTTACCACAACATGTTGATGCCGCTCCATGATAGCATGCCAAGTTTCATAAATTTCAGACGAGTTTTGGATTTACTAGATTTTAAAAACCAGGTATCTCAATGTTTGCGGCTGAGTGACGGTGGCAGGGTGTTTGACAGTCATTCCCATTTCTTGCATGGGACCTAAGCATGCACCCAAGGATAAAGACTTGATTTTCAACCAATTTATATGCACTCGAGCATGTGCATGTAGTTGAAATTTGAATTATGCACATAAATGCATTGAAAAATCACTTAATGTATAAAAATGTCCAAACGAACCCCAAAAAATCACAAAAAATAACACAACACTCCTATTATTTCTATCTTGACACTAGAATTTTTTTTTAAAGCAATAAGAGGCAATGGATATCGTTTCGCCCCCAAAGTTGGGGCGTTCCCTACCGAAACCATCATGCTTGCTGTGAGAAGCTCTAGTTTGTGAGAAGCATATACGCAAACCTGCCCCAAATGGGACAAAAAAATTTACCACGGCATGTTGATGCCGCTCCATGATAGCATGCCAAGTTTCAAGAATTTTGGACGAGTTTTGGATTTACTGGAATTTAAAAACTAGGTATTTCAATGTTTGCGGCCGAGTGACGGTGGCAGGGTGTATGACATTCATTCCCATCTATTGCATGGGACTTAAGCATGCAACCAAGGACAAAGATTTTATTTTTCAACCAATTTATATGCACTGGAGCATGTGCATGTAGTTAAAATTTGAATTATGCACATAAATACATTAAAAACTCACTTAATGCATAAAAATGTCCAAACGAACCCCGAAAAATCACAAAAAATAACACAACACTCCTGTTGTTCTATGTTGACACGAGAAAAAATTTGAAAGCAATAAGAGGCAACGGATATTGTTTCGCCCCCAAAGTTGGGGCGTTCCCTACCGAAACCATCATGGTTGTTGTGAGAAGCTCTGGTTAGTGAGAAGCATTTAACCAAACCTGCCCCACATGGGACAAAAAATTTAACACGGCATGTTGATGCCGCTCCATGATAGCATGCCAAGTTTCATGAATTTCAAACGAGTTTTGGATTTACTATAATTTAAAAACCAGGTATCTCAATGTTTGCAGCCGAGTGACGGTGGCAGGCTGTTTGCCATTAATTCCCATTTCTTGCATGGGACCTAAACATGCACCCAACGACAAAGATTTGAATTTTCAACAAATTTATATGCACTGGAGCATGTGCATGCAGTTCAAATTTGTATTATGCACATAAATGCATTGAAAAATCACTTAATGCATAAAAATGTCCAAACGAACCCAAAAATCACAAAAAATAACACAACACTCCTGTCGTTCTATGTTGACACGTGAAATTTTTGAAGCAATGAGAGGCAATGGATATCGTTTTGCCCCCAAAGTTGGGGCATTCCCTACCGAAACCATCATGCTTGTTGTGAGAAGCTCGAGTTTGTCAGAAGCATATACCCAAACCTGCACCAAATAGCACGTAATGTTTTCCACGACATGTTGATGCCGCTCCATGATCGCATTCCAAGTTTCATGAATTTCAGAGGAGTTTTGGATTTACTAGAATTTAACAACCAGGTATCTCAATCTTTGCGGACGAGTAACGGTGGCTGGGTGTTAGACATAAATTCCCATTTCTTGCATGGGACCTAAGCATGCACCCAAGGACAAAGATTTGATTTTTCAACCAATTTATATGCACTAGAGCATGTGCATGTAGTTCAAATTTGAAATATGCACATAAGTGCATTGAAAACTCACTTAATGCCTAAAAATGTCCAAACGAACCCCGAAAATCACAAAAAATAACACAACACTCCTGTTGTTCTATGTTGACATGAGAAAAAATTGAAAGCAATAAGAGGCAATGTATATCGTTTCGCCCCCAAAGTTGGGGTGTTCCCTACCGAAAACATCATGCTTGTTGTGAGTAGGTCTGGTTTGTGAGAAGCATATACCCAAACCTGCCCCAAATGGGACAAAAAGCTTACCACGACAAGTTGATGCCGCTCCATGGTAGCATCCCATGTTCCATGAATTTCAGACGTGTTTTGGATTTACTAGAATTTAAAAACCAGGTATCTCAATGTTTGCGGCTGAGTGACGATGGCAGGGTGTTTGACATTCATTCCCATTTCTTGCATGGGACCTAAGCATGCACCCAAGGACTAAGATTTGATTTTTCAAACAATTTATATGCACTAGAGCATGTGCATGTAGTTCAAATTTGAATTATGCACATAAATACATTGAAAACTCACTTAATGCATAAAAATGTCCAAACGAACACTGAAAAACACAAAAAAAACACAACACTCCTGTTGTTCTATGTTGACACGACAAAAACATTTGAAAGCAATAAGAGGCAATGGATATTGTTTCGTCCCCAAAGTTGGGGCGTTCCCTACCGAAACCATCATGCTTGTTGTGAGAAGCTTTGGTTTTTGAGAAGCATATACCCAAACCTACCCCAAATGGGACAAAACATTTACCACGGCATGTTGATGCCACTCCATGATAGCATGCCAAGTTTCATGAATTTCAGACGACTTTTTTATCTACTAGAATTTAAAAACCAGGTATCTCAATGTTTGCGGCCTAGTGACGGTGGCAGGGTGTTTGACATTAATTCCCATTTCTTGCATGGGACCTAAGCATGCACCCAAGGACAAAGATTTGAAGGTTCAACCAATTTATATGCACTGGAGCATGTGCATGTAGTTCAAATTTGTATTATGCACATAAATGCATTGAAAACTAATTTAATGCATAAAAATGTCCACACAAACCCCAAAAATTACAAAAAATAACACAACACTCCTGTCGTTCCATGTTGACACGAGAAAAAATTTGAAGCAATAAGTGGCAATGGATATCGTTTCACCCCCAAAGTTGGGGCATTCCCTAACGAAACCATCATGCTTGTTGTGAGAAGCTCTGGTTTGTCAGAAGCATATACCCAAACCTGCCCCAAATAGGACGAAATATTTACCACGGCACGTTGATGCTGCTCCATGATAGCATGCCAAGTTTCATCAATTTCAGAGGAGTTTTGGATTTATAAGAATTTAACAACCAGGTATCTCAATGTTTGCGGCCAAGTGACGGTGGCAGGGTGCTTGACATTTATTCCCATTTCTTGCATGGGACCTAAGCATGCACCCAAGGAGAAAGATTTGATTTTCCAACCAATTTATTTGCACTGGAGGCATGTGCATGTTGTTCAAATTTGATATATGCACATAAGTGCATTGAAAACTAACTTAATGTATAAAAATGTCCAAACGAACCCCGAAAAATCACAAAAAATAACACACCACTCTTGTTGTTCTATGTTGACAAGAGAAAAAAATTGAGAGCAATAAGAGGCAATGGATATCGTTTCGCCCCCAAAGTTAGGGCGTTCCCTACCGAAACCATCATGCTTGCTGTGAGAAGGTCTAGTTTGTGAGAAGCATATACCCAAACCAGCCCCAAATGGGACAAAAAATTTACCACGGCAAGTTGATGCCGCTCCATGATAGCATGCCATGTTTGATGAATTTCAGACGAGTTTTGGATTTACTAGAAATTAAAAACCAGGTATCTCAATGTTTGCGGCTGAGTGACGGTGGCAGGGTGTTTGACATTCATTCCCATTTCTTGCATGGGACCTAAGCATGCATCCAAGGACACATATTTGATTTCTCCGCCTATTTATATGCATGGGAGCATGTGCATGTAGTTCAAATTTGAATTATGCACATAAATGCATTGAAAACTCACTTAATGCATAAAAATGTCCAAACGAACCCTGAAAAATCAAAAAAAATAACACAACACTCCTTTTGTTCTATGTTGACACGAGAAAAAATTTGAAAGTAATAAGAGGCAATGGATATCATTTCGCCCCCAAAATTGGGGCGTTTCCTACCAAAACTATCATGCTTGTTGTGAGAAGCTCTGGTTTGTGAGAAGCGTATACCCAAACCTGCCCCAAATGGGACAAAAAATTTACCACGCCATGTTGATATCGCTCCATGATAGCATGCCAAGTTTCATGATTTTCAGATGAGTTTTGGATTTACTAGAATTTAAAAACCAGGTATCTCAATGTTTGCGGCTGAGTGACGGTGGCAGGGTGTTTGACATTCATTCCCATTTCTTGCATGGGACCTAAGCATGCATCCAAGGACAAAGATTTGATTTTCAACCAATTTATATGCATGGGAGCATGTGCATGTATTTCAAATTTGAAGTATGCACATAAATGCATTGAAAACTCACTTAATGCATAAAAATGTCCAAACGAACCCCGAAAAATCACAAAAAATAACACAACACTCCTCTTGTTCTAGGTTGACATGAGAAAAAATTTGAATGTAATAAGAGGCAATTTTTATGCATGGGACGTAATTATGCATCCAAGGACAAAGATTTGATTTTTCAACCAATTTATATGCACGGGAGGAGGTGCATGTAGTTCAAATTCGAAGTATGCACATAAATGCATTGAAAACTCACTTAATGCATAAAAATGTCCAAACGAACCCCGAAAAATCACAAAAAATAACACAACACTTCTCTTGTTCTAAGTTGACATGAGAAAAAAATTTTGAAAGTAATAAGAGGCAATGGATATCGTTTCGCCCCCAAAGTTGGGGCGTTTCCTACCGAAACTATGATGCTTGTTGTGAGAAGCTCTAGTTTGTGAGAAGCGTATACCCAAACCTGCCTGAAATGGGATAAAAAATTTACCACGCCATGTTGATGCCGCTCCATGATAGAATGCCAAGTTTCATGATTTTCAGATGTGTTTTGGATTTACTAGAATTTAAAAACCAGGTATCTCAATGTTTGCGGTAGAGTGACGGTGGCAGGGTGTTTGACATTCATTCCCAATTCTTGCATGGGACCTAAGCATGCATCCAAGGACACATATTTGATTTTTCCACCTATTTATATGCACGGGAGCATGTGCATGTAGTTCAAATTTGAAGTATGCACATAAATGCATTGAAAACTCACTTAATGCATAAAAATGTCCAAACGAACCCCGAAAAATCACAAAAAATAACACAACACTCCTCTTGTACTAAGTTTTCATGAGAAAAAATTTGAAAGCAATGAGAGGCAATGGATATTGTTTCGCCCCCAAAGTTGGGGCATTCCCTACCGAAACCATCATGCTTGTTGTGAGAAGCTCTGGTTTGTGAGAAGCATATACTCAAACTTGCCCCAAATGGGGCAAAAAAATTACCACGGCAAGTTGATGCCGCTCCATGATAGCATGCCATGTTTCATGAATTTTAGACGAGTTTTGGATTTACTAGAATTTAAAAACCAGGTATCTCAATGTTTGCGGCTGAGTGACGGGGGCAGGGTCTTTGACATTCATTCCCATTTCTTGCATGGGACCTAAGCATGCATCCAAGGAAAAAGATTTGATTTTTAAACCTAGTTATATGTTCAGGAACATGTGCTTGTAGTTCAAATTTGAATTATGCACATAAATGCATCAAAAACTCACTTAATGCATAAAAATGTCCAAACGAACCCCGAAAAATCATAAAAAATAACACAACACTCCTGTTGTTCTATGTTGACATGAGAAAAAAATTGAAAGTAATAAGAGGCAATGGATATCATTTCGCCCCCAAAGTTGGGGCGTTCCCTACCGAAAGCATCATGCTTGTTCTAAGAAGCTCTATTTGTGAGAAGGGTATACCCAAACCTGCCCCAAATGGGACAAAAAAATTACCATTCCATGTTGATGCCGCTCCATGGTAGCTTGCCAAGTTTCATGAATTTCAGATGAGTTTTGGATTTACTAGAATTTAAAAACCAGGTATCTCAATGTTTGCGGCTGAGTGACGGTGGCAGGGTGTTTGACATTCATTCCCATTTCTTGCATGGGACCTAAGCATGCATCCAAGGATAAAGATTTGATTTTTCAACCAATTTATATGCACGGGAGGATGTGCATGTAGTTCAACTTTGAAGTATGCGCATAAATGCCCTGAAAACTCACTTGATGCATAAAAATGTCCAAACGAACCCCGAAAAGTCACAAAAAATAACACAACACTTCTCTTGTTCTAAGTTGACATGAGAAAAAATTTGAAAGTAATAAGAGGCAATGGATATCGTTTCGCCCCCAAAGTTGGGGTGTTTCCTACCGAAACTATCATGCTTGTTGTGAGAAGCTCTAGTTTGTGAGAAGCGTATACCCAAACCTGCCCCAAATGGGATAAAAAATTTAGCACGCCATGTTGATGCCGCTCCATGATAGTATGCCAAGTTTCATGATTTTCACATGAGTTTTGGATTTACTAGAATTTAAAAACCAGGTATCTCAATGTTTGCGGCTGAGTGACGGTGGCAGGGTGATTGACATTCATTCCCATTTCTTGCATGGGACGTAAGCATGTATCCAAGGACAAAGATTTGATTTTTAAACCAATTTATATGCACGGGAGGATGTGCATGTTGTTCAAATTTGAAGTATGCCCATAAATGCATTGAAAACTAACTTAATGCATAAAAATGTCCAAATGAACCCTGAAAAATCACAAAAAATAACACAACACTTCTCTTGTTCTAAGTTGACATGAGAAAGAATTTGAAAGCAATAAGAGGCAATGGATATTGTTTCGCCCCCAAAGTTGGGGCATTCCCTACCGAAACCATCATGTTTGTTGTGAGAAGCTTTGGTTTGTGAGAAGCGTATACTCAAACCTGCCCCAAATGGGAGAAAAAAACGTACCACGGGAAGTTGATCCCGCTCCCAGATTGCATGCCATGTTTCATGAATTTCAGACGAGTTTTGGATTTACTAGAATTTAAAAACCAGGTATCTCAATGTTTGCGGCTGAGTGACGGTGGCAGGGTGTTTGACATTCTTTCCCATTTCTTGCATGGGACCTAAGCATGCATCCAAGGACACATATTTGATTTTTCCACCTATTTATATGATCGGGAGCATGTGCTTGTAGTTCAAATTTGAATTACTCACATAAATGCATTGAAAACTCACTTAATGCACAAAAATGTCCAAACGAACCACGAAAAATCACAAAAAAATAACACAACACTCCTTTTGTTCTATGTTGACGCGAGAAAAAATTTGAAAGTAATAAGAGGCAATGGATATCATTTCGCCCCCAAAGTTGGGGCGTTTCCTACCGAAACCATCATGCTTGTTGTGAGAAGCTCTGGATTGTGAGAAGCGTATACCCAAACCTGGCCCAAATGGGACAAAATTTACCACGCCATGTTGATGCCGCACATGCCAAGTTTCATGATTTTTAGATGAGTTTTGGATTTACTAGAATTTAAAAACCAGGTATCTCAATGTTTGCGGCTGAGTGACGGGGGCAGGGTGTTTGACATTCATTCCCATTTCTTGCATGGGACCTAAGCATGCATCCAAGGAAAAAGATTTGATTTTTAAACCTAGTTATATGCTCGGGAGCATGTGCTTGTAGTTCAAATTTGAATTATGCACATAAATGCATCGAAAACTCACTTAATGCATAAAAATGTCCAAACGAACCCCGAAAAATCACAAAAACTAACACAACACCCCTCTTGTTCTAAGTTGACATGAGAAAAAATTTCAAAGCAATGAGAGGCAACGGATATCGTTTCGCCCCCAAAGTTGGGTCGTTCCCTATCTAAAGCATCATGCTTGTTGTGAGAAGCTCTGGTTTGTGAGAAGCGTATACCCAAACCTGCCCCAAATGGGACAAAATTTACCACGCCATGTTGATGCCGCTCCATGAAAGCATGCCAAGTTTCATGTATTTCAGACGAGTTTTGGATTTACTAGAATTTAAAAACCAGGTATCTCAATGTTTGCGGCTGAGTGACGGTGGCAGGGTGTTTGACATTCATTCCCATTTCTTGCATGGGACCTAAGCATGCATCCAAGGACAAAGATTTGATTTTTCAACCTAGTTATATGCTCGGGAGCATGTGCTTGTAGTTCAAATTTGAATTATGCACATAAATGCATTGAAAACTCACTTAATGCATAAAAATGTCCAAACGAACCCCGAAAAATCATAAAAAAATATCACAACACTCCTGTTGTTCTGTGTTGACATGAGAAAAAAAATTGAAAGTAATAAGATGCAATGGATATCATTTCGCCCCCAAAGTTGGGACGTTCCCTACCGAAACCATCATACTTGTTCTGAGAAGCTCTATTTGTGCGAAGCGTATACCCAAACCTGCCCCAAATGGAACAAAAAATTTACCATTCCATCTTGATGCCGCTCCATGATAGCTTGCCAAGTTTCATGAATATCAGATGAGTTTTGGATTTACTAGAATTTAAAAACCAGGTTTCTCAATGTTTGCGGCCGAGTGACGGTGGCAGGGTGTTTGACATTCATTCCCATTTCTTGCATGGGACCTAGGCATGCATCCAAGTACAAAGATTTGATTTTTCAACCAATTTATATGCACGAGAGCATGTGCATGTAGTTCAAATTTGAAGTATGCACATAAATGCACTGAAAACTCACTTAATGCATAAAAATGTCCAAACGAACATCGAAAATTCACAAAAGATAACACAACACTACTGTTGTTCTATGTTGACATGAGAAAAAAATTGAAAGCATTAATAGGCAATGGATATCGTTTCGCCCCTAGAGTTGGGGCATTCCCTATCGAAACCATCATGCTTGTTGTGAGAAGCTCTGGTTTGTGAGAAGCATATGCCCAAACCTGCCCCAAATGGAACAAAAAAATTACCACAGCATGTTGATGCCGTTCCATGATAGCATGCCAAGTTTCATGAATTTCAGATGAGTTTTGGATTTCCTAGAATTTAAGAACCAGGTATCTCAATGTTTGCAGCCGACTGACGGTGGCAGGGTGTTTGACATTCATTCCCATTTCATGCATGGGACTTAACCATGCACCCAAGGACAAAGATTTGATTTTTTTCAACATTTAATTTGTACTGGAGCATGTGCATGTTGTTCAAATTTTAAATATGCACATAAGTGCATTGAAAACTCACTTAATGTATAAAAATGTCCAAACGAACCCCGAAAAATCACAAAAAATAACACAACACTCCTATTGTTCTATGTTGACAAGAGAAAAAAATTGAAAGCAATAAGAGGAAATGGATATCGTTTTGCCCCAAAGTTGGGGCGTTCCCTACCGAAACCATCATGCTTGCTGTGAGAAGTTCTAGTTTGTGAGAAGCATATACCCAAACCTGCACTTGCGAATGGGACAAAATTTTTACCATGAGAAGTTGATGCCGCTCCATGATGGCATGCCATGTTTCATGAATTTCAGACGTGTTTTTGATTTACTAGAAGTTGAAAACCAGGTATCTCAATGTTTGCGGCTGAGTGACGGTGGCAGGGTGTTTGACATTCATTCCCATTTCTTGCATGGGACCTAAGCATGCATCCAAGGACAGAGATTTGATTTTTCCACCTATTTATATGCACGGGAGCATGTGCATGTATTTCAAATTTGAATTATGCACATAAATGCATTGAAAACTCACTTAATGCATAAAAATGTCCAAACGAACCCCGAAAAATCACAAAAAATAACACAACACTCTTGTTGTTCTATGTTGACACGAGAATTTTTTTGAAAGCAATTATGCACATAAATGCAT
The DNA here is from genome assembly GCF_002162155.2 of Triticum dicoccoides. Taxonomy (NCBI): domain Eukaryota; kingdom Viridiplantae; phylum Streptophyta; class Magnoliopsida; order Poales; family Poaceae; genus Triticum; species Triticum dicoccoides. Next base: position 258,191,218 of record NC_041386.1, on the reverse strand, counting down.
TGACAAAGATTTACCATGCCATGTTGATGCCGCTCCATGATAGCATGCCAAGTTTCATGAATTTCAGATGAGCTTTGGATTTACTAGAATTTAAACCTGGTTTCTCAATGTTTGCGGCCGAGTGACGGTGGCAGGGTGTTTGACATTCATTCCCATTTCTTGCATGGGACCTAAGCATGCATCCAAGGAAAAAGATTTGATTTTTAAACCTAGTTATATGTTCAGGAGCATGTGCTTGTAGTTAAAATTTGAATTATGCACATAAATGCATCGAAAACTCACTTAATGCATAAAAATGTCCAAAGGAACCCCGAAAAATCATAAAAAAATAACACAACACTCCTGTTGTTCTATGTTGACATGAGAAAAAAATTGAAAGTAATAAGAGGCAATGGATATCATTTCGCCCCCAAAGTTGGGGCGTTCCCTACCGAAACCATCATGCTTGTTCTGAGAAGCTCTATTTGTGAGAAGGGTATACCCAAACCTGCCCCAAATGGGACAAAAAAATTACCATTCCATGTTGATGCCACTCCATGATAGCTTGCCAAGTTTCATGAATTTCAGATGAGTTTTGGATTTACTAGAATTTAAAAACCAGGTATCTCAATGTTTGCGGCTGAGTGACGGTGGCAGGGTGTTTGACATTCATTCCCATTTCTTGCATGGGACCTAAGCATGCATCCAAGGACAAAGATTTGATTTTTCAGCCAATTTATATGCACGGGAGGATGTGCATGTAGTTCAACTTTGAAGTATGCACATAAATGCCCTGAAAACTCACTTAATGCATAAAAATGTCCAAACGAACCCCGAAAAGTCACAAAAAATAACAAAACACTTCTCTTGTTCTAAGTTGACATGAGAAAAAATTTGAAAGTAATAAGAGGCAATGGATATCGTTTCGCCCCCAAAGTTGGGGTGTTTCCTACCGAAACTATCATGCTTGTTGTGAGAAGCTCTAGTTTTTGAGAAGCGTATACCCAAACCTGCCCCAAATGGGATAAAAAATTTACCACGCCATGTTGATGCCGCTCCATGATAGTATGCCAAGTTTCATGATTTTCAGATGAGTTTTGGATTTACTAGAATTTAAAAACCAGGTATCTCAATGTTTGCGGCTGAGTGACGGTGGCAGAGTGATTGACATTCATTCCCATTTCTTGCATGGGACGTAAGCATGCATCCAAGGACAAAGATTTGATTTTTCAACCAATTTATATGCACGGGAGGATGTGCATGTAGTTCAAATTTGAAGTATGCACATAAATGCATTGAAAACTCACTTAATGCATAAAAATGTCCAAATGAACCCCGAAAAATCACAAAAAATAACACAACACTTCTCTTGTTCTAAGTTGACATGAGAAAGAATTTGAAAGCAATAAGAGGCAATGGATATTGTTTCGCCCCCAAAGTTGGGGCATTCCCTACCGAAACCATCATGCTTGTTGTGAGAAGCTTTGGTTTGTGAGAAGCGTATACTCAAACCTGCCCCAAATGGGAGAAAAAAACTTACCACGGGAAGTTGATGCCGCTCCCAGATTGCATGCCATGTTTCATGAATTTCAGACGAGTTTTGGATTTACTAGAATTTAAAAACCAGGTATCTCAATGTTTGTGGCTGAGTGACGGTGGCAGAGTGTTTGACATTCATTCCCATTTCTTGCATGGGTCCTAAGCATGCATCCAAGGACACATATTTGATTTTTCCACCTATTTATATGATCGGGATCATGTCCTTGTAGTTCAAATTTGAATTATGCACATAAATGCATTGAAAACTCACTTAATGCATAAAAATGTCCAAACGAACAACGAAAAATCACAAAAAATAACACAACACTCCTTTTGTTCTATGTTGATGCGAGAAAAAATTTGAAAGTAATAAGAGGCAATGGATATCATTTCGCCCCCAAAGTTGGGGCGTTTCCTACCAAAACCATCATGCTTGTTGTGAGAAGCTCTGGTTTGTGAGAAGCGTATACCCAAACCTGCCCCAAATGGGACAAAATTTACCACGCCATGTTGATGCCGCTCCATGATAGCATGCCAAGTTTCATGATTTTTAGATGAGTTTTGGATTTACTAGAATTTAAAAACCAGGTATCTCAATGTTTGCGGCTGAGTGACGGTGGCAGGGTGTTTGACAATCATTCCCATTTCTTGCATGGGACCTAAGCATGCATCCAAGGACAAAGATTTGATTTTTCAACCAATTTATATGAACAGGAGCATGTGCATGGAGTTCAAATTTGAAGTATTCACATAAATGCAATGAAAACTCACTTAATGCATAAAAATGTCCAAATGAACCCCGGAAAATCACAAAAACTAACACAACACTCCTCTTGTTCTAAGTTGACATGAGAAAATATTTCAAAGCAATGAGAGGCAATGGATATCGTTTCGCCCCCAAAGTTGGGTCATTCCCTACCAAAAGCATCATGCTTGTTGTGAGAAGCTCTGGTTTGTGAGAAGCGTATACCCAAACCTGCCCCAAATGGGACAAAATTTACCACGCCATGTTGATGCCGCTCCATGAAAGCATGCCAAGTTTCATGAATTTCAGATGAGTTTTGGATTTACTAGAATTTAAAAACCAGGTATCTCAATGTTTGCGGCTGAGTGACGGTGGCAGGGTGTTTGACATTCATTCCCATTTCTTGCATGGGACCTAAGCATGCATCCAAGGACAAAGATTTGATTTTTCAACCTAGTTATATGCTCAGGAACATGTGCTTGTAGTTCAAATTTGAATTATGCACATAAATGCATTGAAAACTCACTTAATGCATAAAAATGTCCAAACGAACCCTGAAAAATCATAAAAAAATATCACAACACTCCTGTTGTTCTGTGTTGACATGAGAAAAAAATTTGAAAGTAATAAGAGGCAATGGATATCATTTCGCCCCCAAAGTTGGGACGTTCCCTACAGAAACCATCATACTTGTTTTGAGAAGCTCTATTTCTGCGAAGCGTATACCCAAACCTGCCCCAAATGGGACAAAAAATTTACCATTCCATCTTGATGCCGCTCCATGATAGCTTGCCAAGTTTCATGAATATTAGATGTGTTTTGGATTTACTAGAATTTAAAAACCAGGTTTCTCAATGTTTGTGGCCGAGTGACGGTGGTAGGGTGTTTGACATTCATTCCATTTCTTGCATGGGACCTAGGCATGCATCCAAGTACAAAGATTTGATTTTTCAACCAATTTATATGCACGAGAGCATGTGCATGTAGTTCAAATTTGAAGTATGCACATAAATGCACTGAAAACTCACTTAATGCATAAAAATGTCCAAACGAACATCGAAAATTCACAAAAACTAACACAACACTACTGTTGTTCTATGTTGACACGAGAAAAAAATTGAAAGCAATAATAGGCAATGGATATCGTTTCGCCCCTAGAGTTGGGGCATTCCCTATCGAAACCATCATGCTTGTTGTGAGAAGCTCTGGTTTGTGAGAAGCATATGCCCAAACCTGCCCCAAATGGAACAAAAAAATTACCACGGCATGTTGATGCCGTTCCATGATAGCATGCCAAGTTTCATGAATTTCAGATGAGTTTTGGATATACTAGAATTTAAAAACCAGGTATCTCAATGTTTGCAGCCGACTGACGGTGGCAGGGTGTTTGACATTCATTCCCATTTCGTGCATGGGACCTAAGCATGCACCCAAGGACAAAGATTTGATTTTTTTCAACATTTAATTTGTACTGGAGCATGTGCATGTTGTTCAAATTTTAAATATTCACATAAGTGCATTGAAAACTCACTTAATGTATAAAAATGTCCAAACGAACCCCGAAAAATCACAAAAAATAACACAACACTCCTATTGTTCTATGTTGACAAGAGAAAAAAATTTAAATCAATAAGAGGAAATGGATATCGTTTTGCCCCAAAGTTGGGGTGTTCCCTACCGAAACCATCATGCTTGCTGTGAGAAGGTCTAGTTTGTGAGAAGCATACACCCAAACCTGCACTTGCGAATGGGACAAAAAATTTACCATGAGAAGTTGATGCCGCTCCATGATGGCATGCCATGTTTCATGAATTTCAGACATGTTTTTGATTTACTAGAAATTAAAAACCAGGTATCTCAATGTTTGCGGCTGAGTGACGGTTGCAGGGTGTTTGACATTCATTCCATTTCTTGCATGGGACCTAAGCATGCATCCAAGGACAGAGATTTGATTTTTCCACCTATTTATATGCACGGGAGCATGTGCATGTATTTCAAATTTGAATTATGCACATAAATGCATTGAAAACTCACTTAGTGCATAAAAATGTCCAAACGAACCCCGAAAAATCACAAAAAAAAACACAACACTCTTGTTGTTCTATGTTGACACGAGAAAAAATTTGAAAGCAATTATGCACATAAATGCATTGACAAATATTTACCATGCCATGTTGATGCCGCTCCATGATAGCATGCCAAGTTTCATGAATTTCAGATGAGCTTTGGATTTACTAGAATGTAAACCAGGTTTCTCAATGTTTGCGGCCGAGTGACGGTGGCAGGGTGTTTGACATTCATTCCAATTTCTTGGATGGGATCTAGGCATGCATCCAAGGACAAAGATTTGATTTTTCAACTAATTTATATGCATGAGAGCATGTGCATGTAGTTCAAATTTGAAGTATGCACATAAATGCATAAAAATGTCCAAACGAACAGCAAAAATTCACAGAAAATAACACAACACTCCTGTTGTTCTATGTTGACACGAGAAAAAAATTGAAAGCAATAAGAGGCAATGGATATCATTTCGAACCTAGAGTTGGGGCGTTCCCTATCGAAACCATAATGCTTGTTGTGAGAAGATCTAGTTTGTGAGAAGCATATACCCAAACCTGCCCCAAATGGGACAAAAACATTACCACAGCATGTTGATGTCGTTCCATGATAGCATGCCAAGTTTCATGAATTTCAGATGAGTTTTGGATTTACTAGAATTTAAAAACCAGGTATCTCAATGTTTGCAGCCGACTAACGGTCGTAGGGTGTTTGACATTCATTCCCATTTCTTGCATGGGACCTAAGCATGCACCCAAGGACAAATATTTTATTTTTCAACCAATTTATGTGCACGGGAGCATGTGCAAGTAGATCAAATTTGAATTCTGCACATAAATGCATTGAAAACTCACTTAACGCATAAAAATGTCCAAACAAACACCAAAAGATCCCAAAAAATAACACAACACTCCTGTTGTTCTATGTTGACACGAGAAATTTTTTGAAAGCAATAAGAGGCCATGGATATCATTTCTCCCCTAGAGTTGGGGCATTCCCTATCGAAACCACCACGCTTGTTGTGAGAAGATCTGGTTTGTGAGAAGCATATACCCAAACCTGCCCCAAATGGGACAAAAAATTTACCAGACCATGTTGATGCCGTTCCATGATAGCATGCCAAGTTTCATGAATTTCAGATGTGTTTTGGATTTACTAGAATTTAAAAACCAGGTATCTCAATGTTTGTGGCCGAGTGATGGTGGCAGGGTGTTTGACATTCACCCATTTATTGCATGGGACCTAAGCATGCATCCAAGGACAAAGATTTGATTTTTCAACCAATTTATATGCACGAGAGCATGTGCACCTAGTACAAATTTGAATTATGCACATAAATGCATTGAAAACTCACTTAATGCCTAAAAATGTCCAAACGAACAGCGAAAATTCACAAAAAATAACACAACACTCATGTTGTTCTATGTTGACACGAGAAAAAAATTTGAAAGCAATAATAGGCACTGAATATTGTTTCGCCCCCAAAGTTGGGGCGTTACATACCGAAACCATCATGCTTTTTGCGAGAAGCTCTGGTTTGTGAAAAGCATATACCCAAACCTGCCCCAAATGGGACAGAAAAATTACCACGACATGTTGATGCCGCTGCATGATAGCATGCCAAGTTTCATGAATTTCAGATGAGTTTTGGATTTACTAGAATTTAAAAACTAGGTATCTCAATGTTTGCGGCCGAGTGACGGTGGCAGTGTGTTTGACATTCATTCCCATTTCTTGCATGGGACCTAAGCATGCATCCAAGGACAAAGATTTGATTTTTCAACCTATTTATATGCAATGGAGCATGTGCATGTAGTTCAAATTTGAATTATGCACATAAATGCATTGAAAACTCACTTAATGCCTCAAAATGTCCAAGCGAACCCCAAAAAATCACAAAAATAACACAACATCCCTGTTGTTCTATGTTGACACGAGAAAAAAATTGAAAGCAGTAAGAGGCAATGGATATTGTTTCGCCCCTAAAGTTGGTGCGTTCCCTACTGAAACCTTCATGCTTGTCATGAGAAGCTCTGGTTCGTGAGAAGCATATACCCAAACCTGTCCGAAATGGGACAAAAAATTACCATGACATGTTGATGCCGCTGCATGATAGCATGCCAAGTTTCATGAATTTCAGACGAGTTTTGGATTTACTAGAATTTAAAAACCAGGTATCTCAATGTTTGCGGCCGAGTGACGATGGCAGTGTGTTTGACATTCATTCCCATTTCTTGCATGGGACCTAAGCATGCATCCAAGGACAAAGATTTGATTTTTCAACCAATTTATATGCACGGGAGCATGTGCACCTAGTACAAATTTGAATTATGCACATAAATGCATTGAAAACTCATTTAATGCCTAAAAATGTCCAAACAAACAGCGAAAATTCACAAAAAATAACACAAGACTCATGTTGTTCTATGTTGACACGAGAAAAAATTTGAAAGCAATAATAGGCACTGAATATCGTTTCGCCCCCAAAGTTGGGGCGTTACATACCGAAACCATCATGCTTTTTGCGAGAAGCTCTGGTTTGTGAGAAGCATATACCCAAACCTGCCCCAAATGGGACAGAAAAATTACCACGACATGTTGATGCCGCTGCATGATAGCATGCCAAGTTTCATGAATTTCAGATGAGTTTTGGATTTACTAGAATTTAAAAACCAGGTATCTCAATGTTTGCGGCCGAGTGACGGTGGCAGTGTGTTTGACATTCATTCCCATTTCTTGCATGGGACCTAAGCATGCATCCAAGGACAAAGATTTGATTTTTCAACCTATTTATATGCAATGGAGCATGTGCATGTAGTTCAAATTTGAATTATGCACATAAATGCATTGAAAACTCACTTAATGCCTCAAAATGTCCAAGCGAACCCCGAAAAATCACAAAAATAACACAACACCCCTGTTGTTCTATGTTGACACGAGAAAAAAATGGAAAGCAGTAAGAGGCAATGGATATTGTTTCGCCCCTAAAGTTGGTGCGTTCCCTACTGAAACCTTCATGCTTGTCATGAGAAGCTCTGGTTCGTGAGAAGCATATACCCAAACCTGTCCGAAATGGGACAAAAAATTACCATGACATGTTGATGCCGCTGCATGATAGCATCCAAGTTTCATGAATTTCAGACGAGTTTTGGATTTACTAGAATTTAAAAACCAGGTATCTCAATGTTTGCGGCCGAGTGACGATGGCAGTGTGTTTGACATTCATTCCCATTTCTTGCATGGGACCTAAGCATGCATCCAAGGACAAAGATTTGATTTTTCAACCTATTTATATGCAATGGAGCATGTGCCTGTAGTTCAAATTTAAATTATGCACATAAATGTATTGAAAACTCACTTAATGCATAAAAATGTCCAATCTAACCCAGAAAAATCACAAAAATAACACAACACCCCTGTTGTTCTATGTTGACACGAGAAAAAGTTTGAAAGCAATAAGAGGCAATAGATACTGTTTCGCCCTCAAAGTTGGGGTGTTCCCTACCGAAACCATCATGCTTGTTGTGAGTAGCTCTGTTTGTGAGAAGCGTATACCCAAACGTGCCCCAAATGGGAAAAAAAATTAACACGCCATGTAGATGCCGCTCCATGATAGCATGCCAAGTTTCATGAATTTCGGATGAGTTTTGGATTTACTAGAATTTAAAAACCAGGTTTCTCAATGTTTGCGGCCGAGTAACAGTGGCAGGGTGTTTGACATTCATTCCCATTTCTTGCATGGGACCTAGGCATGCATCCAAGGACAAAGATTTGATTTTTCAACCAATTTATATGCATGAGAGCATGTGCATGTAGTTCAAATTTGAAGTATGCACATAACTGCATTGAAAACTCAGTTAAGCCGAAAAATGTCCAAACGAACAGCGAAAATTCACAGAAAATAACACAACACTCCTGTTGTTCTATGTTGACACGAGAAAAAAATTTGAAAGCAATAAGAGGCAATGGATATCGTTTTGCCCCTAGAGTTGGGGCGTTCCCTATCGAAACCATCATGCTTGTTGTGAGAAGCTCTGGTTTGTGAGAAGCATATACCCAAACCTGCCCCAAATGGGACAAAAAATGTACCACAACATGTTGATGCCGCTCCATGAAAGCATGCCAAGTTTCATGAATTTCAGCTGAGTTTTGGATTTACTAGAATTTAGAAACCAGGTATCTCAATGTTTGCAGCCGACTGACAGTGGCAGGGTGTTTGACATTCATTCCTGTTTTTTGCGTTGGACTTAAGCATGCACCCAAGGACAAATATTTTATTTTGCAACCAATTTGTGTGCACGGGAGGATGTGTATGTAGTTCAAATTTGAATTCGGCACATAACTGCATTGAAAACTCACTTAACACATAAAAATGTCCAAACGAACGCTGAAAGATCACAAAAAATAACACAACACACCTGTTGTTCTATGTTGACACGAGAAAAAAATTTGAAAGCAATAAGAGGCATTGAATATCGTTTCGCCCCCAAAGTTGGGGCGTTGCCTACCGAAACCATCATGCTTGTTATGAGAAGCTCTAGTTTGTCAGAAGCATATACCCAAACCTGCCCCAAATAGGACGTAATATTTACCACGGCATGTTGGTGCTGCTCCATGATAGCATGCCAAGTTTCATGAATTTCAACGAGTTTTGGATTTACTAGAACTTAAAAACCAGGCATCTCAATGTTCGCAGCCGAGTGACGGTGGCAGGGTGTTGGACATTCATTGCCATTTCTTGCATGGGACCTAAGCATGCACCCAAGGTCAAAGTTTTTATTTTTCAACCAATTTATACGCACGGGAGCATGTGCATGTACTACAAATTTGAATTATGCACATAAATGCATTGAAAACTCACTTAATGCATTAAAGTGTCCAAACGAACCCCGAAAAATCACAATAAATAACACAACACTCATGTTGTTCTATGTTGACATGATAAAAAATTTGAAAGCAATAATAGGCATTGAATATCGTTTTGCCCCCAAAGTTGGGGCGTTACGTACCGAAACCATCATAGTTGTCGTGAGAAGCTCTGGTTTGTGAGAAGCATAAACCCAAACCTACCCCAAATGGGACAAAAAATTTACCACGACATGTTGATGACGCTGCATGATAGCATGCCAAGTTTCATGAATTTCAGACGAGTTTTGGATTTACTAGAATTTAAAAACCAGGTATCTCAATGTTTGCAGCCGACTGACGGTGGCAGGGTGTTTGACATTCATTCCTGTTTTTTGCGTGGGACTTAAGCATGCACCCAAGGACAAATATTTTATTATTCAACCAATTTGTGTGCACGGGAGGATGTGTATGTAGTTCAAATTTGAATTCGGCACATAACTGCATTGAAAACTCACTTAACGTATAAAAATGTTCAAACGAACACTGAAAGATCACAAAAAATAACACATCACTCCTGTTGTTCTATGTTGACACGAGAAAATATTTGAAAGCAATAAGAGGCATTGAATATCGTTTCGCCCCCATATTTGGGGCGTTGCTTACCGAAACCATCATGCTTTTTATGAGAAGCTCTAGTTTGTCAGAAGCATATACCCAAACCTGCCCCAAATAGGACGTAATATTTACCACGGCATGTTGATGCCGCTCCATGATAGCATGCCAAGTTTCATGAATTTCAGACGAGTTTTGGATTTACTGGAACTTAAAAACCAGGTATCTCAATGTTCACAGCCGAGTGACGGTGGCAGGGTGTTCGACATTCATTGCCATTTCTTGCATGGGACCTAAGCATGCACCCAAGGTCAAAGTTTTGATCTTTCAACCAATTTATATGCATGAGAGCATGTGCATGTAGTTCAAATTTGAAGTATGCACATAACTGCATCGAAAACTCAGTTAAGCCTAAAAATGTCCAAACGAACAGCGAAAATTCACAGAAAATAACACAACACTCCTGTTGTTCTATGTTGACACGATAAAAAATTTGAAAGCAATAAGAGGCAACGGATATCGTTTTGCCCCTAGAGTTGGGGCGTTCCCTATGGAAACCATCATGCTTGTTGTGAGAAGCTCTGGTTTGTGAGAAGCATATACCCAAACCTGCCCCAAATGGGACAAAAAATTTACCACAACATGTTGATGCGGCTCCATGAAAGCATGCCAAGTTTCATGAATTTCAGATGAGTTTTGGATTTACTAGAATTTAAAAACCAGGTATCTTAATGTTTGCAGCCGACTGACGGTGGCAGGGTGTTTGACATTCATTCCTGTTTTTTGCGTGGGACTTAAGCATGCACCCAAGGACAAATATTTTATTTTTCAACCAATTTCTGTGCACGGGAGGATGTGTATGTAGTTCAAATTTGAATTCGGCACATAACTGCATTGAAAACTCACTTAACGCATAAAAATGTCCACACGAACGCTGAAAGATCACAAAAAATAACACAACACTCCTGTTGTTCTATGTTGACACGAGAAAAAATTTGAAAGCAATAAGAGGCATTGAATATCGTTTCGCCCCCAAAGTTGGGGTGTTGCCTACCGAAACCATCATGCTTGTTATGAGAAGCTCTAGTTTGTCAGAAGCATATACCCAAACCTGCCCCAAATAGGACGTAATATTTACCACGGCATGTTGGTGCTGCTCCATGATAGCATGCCAAGTTTCATGAATTTCAGACGAGTTTTGGATTTACTAGAACTTAAAAACCTGGTATCTCAATGTTCGCAGCCGAGTGACGGTGGCAGGGTGTTTGACATTCATTGCCATTTCTTGCATGGGACCTAAGCATGCACCCAAGGTCAAAGTTTTTATTTTTCAACCAATTTATATGCACGGGAGCATGTGCATGTACTACAAATTTGAGTTATGCACATAAATGCATTGAAAACTCACTTAACGCATAAAAATGTCCAAACGAACACCGAATGATCACAAAAAATAACACAACACTCCTGTTGTTCTATGTTGACACGAGAAAAAATTTGAAAGCAATAAGAGGCATTGAATATCGTTTCACCCCCAAAGTTGGGGCGTTGCTTACCGAAACCATCATGCTTTTTATGAGAATCTCTAGTTTGTGAGAAGCATATACCCAAACCTGCCCCAAATAGGACGTAATATTTACCACGGCATGTTGATGCCGCTCCATGATAGCATGCCAAGTTTCATGAATTTCAGACGAGTTTTGGATTTACTGGAACTCAAAAACCAGGTATCTCAATGTTCGCAGCCGAGTGACGGTGGCAGGGTGTTCGACATTCATTGCCATTTCTTGCATGGGACCTAAGCATGCACCCAAGGTCAAAGTTTTGATTTTTCAACCACTTTATATGCACGGGAGCATGTGCATGTACTACAAATTTGAATTATGCACATAAATGCATTGAAAACTCACTTAATGCATTAAAATGTCCAAACGAACCCCGAAAAATCACAATAAATAACACAACACTCATGTTGTTCTATGTTGACATGATAAAAAATTTGAAAGCAATAATAGGCATTGAATATCGTTTTGCCCCCAAAGTTGGGGCGTTACGTACCGAAACCATCATAGTTGTCGTGAGAAGCTCTGGTTTGTGAGAAGCATAAACCCAAACCTACCCCAAATGGGACAAAAAATTTACCACGACATGTTGATGACGCTGCATGATAGCATGCCAAGTTTCATGAATTTCAGACGAGTTTTGGATTTACTAGAATTTAAAACCAGGTATCTCAATGTTTGCGGCCGAGTGATGGTGGCAGGGTGTTTAACATTCATTCCCATTTCTTGGATGAGACCTAAGCATGCACCCAAGGTCAAAGTTTTGATTTTTCAACCAATTTATATGCACGGGAGCATGTGCATGTAGTACAAATTTGAATTATGCACATAAATGCATTGAAAACTCACTTAACGCATAAAAATGTCCAAGCGAACCACGAAAAATCACAAAAGTAACACAACACCCCTATTGTTCTATGTTGACATGAGAAAAAGTTTGAAAGCAATAAGAGGCAATAGATACCATTTCGCCCTCCAAGTTGGGGTGTTCCCTACCGAAACCATCATGCTTGTTGTGAGAAGCTCTGTTTGTCAGAAGCATATACCCAAACCTGCCCCAAATAATACGTAATATTTACCATGGTATGTTGATGCCTCTCCATGATAGCATGCCAAGTTTCATGAATTTCAGACGAGTTTTGGATTTAATTGAATTTAAAAACCAGGTATCTCAATGTTTGCGGCCGAGTGACGGTGGCAGGGTGTTTGACATTCATTCCCATTTCTTGCATGGGACCTAAGCATGCACCCAAGGTCAAAGTTTTGATTTTTCAACCAATTTATATGCACGGGAACATGTGCATGTAGTACAAGTTTGAATGATGCACATAAATGCATTGAAAACTCACTTAATGCATTAAAATGTCCAAACGAACCCCGAAAAATCACAAAAAAAAACACAACACTCCTGTTGTTCTATGTTGACATGATAAAAAATTTGAAAGCAATAATACGCATTGAATATTGTTTCGCCCCCAAAGTTGGGGCGTTACGTACCGAAACCATCATGGTTGTCGTGAGAAGCTCTGGTTCATGAGAAGCATATACCCAAACCTGCCCGAAATGGGACAAAAAATTTACCGCTCCATGGTAGCATGTCAAGTTCCATGAATTTCAGATGAGTTTTGGATTTACTAGAATTTCAAAACCAGGTATCTCAATGTTTGCGGCCGAGTGACGGTGGCAGTGTGTTTGACATTCATTCCCATTTCTTGCATGGGACCTAAGCATGCACCCAAGGACAAAGATTTGATTTTTCAACCTATTTATATGCAATGGAGCATGTACATGCAGTACAAATTTGAATTATGCACATAAATGCATTGAAAACTCACTTAACACATAAAAATGTCCAAGCGAACCCCGAAAAATCACAAAAATAACACAACACCCCTGTTGTTCTATGTTGACACGAGAAAAAGTTTGAAAGCAATAAGAAGCAATAGATACCGTTTCGCCCTCAAAGATGGGGTGTTCCCTACCGAAACCATCATGCTTGTTGTGAGAAGCTCTGTTTGTGAGAAGCGTATACCCAAACCTGCCCCAAATTGGAGAAAAAATTTACCACGCCATGTAGATGCCACTCCATGATAGCATGCCAAGTTTCATGAATTTCAGATGAGTTTTGGATTTACTAGAATTTAAAAACCAGGTTTCTCAATGTTTGCGGCCGAGTGACGGTGGCAGGGTGTTTGACATTCATTCCCATTTCTTGCATGGGACCTACGCATGCATCCAAGGACAAAGATTTGATTTTTCAACCAATTTATATGCACGAGAGCATGTGCATGTAGTTCAAATTTGAAGTTGTCGGTGTACTAGAATAGGGGTACCCTAGTACCCCGAACTTGTGCACGGGCAGTTGCAGCACCCCGCGGCAAAGGCTTGCCGGGTGATCGCCAAGATCCCCCCAAGGTTCCCTTGGAGCCATCCAAGAACAAAGTATTTAGGCTAAGGAGACAAGACCCCGGCAAGAGGAGCTTGCCGGGAAGGCCAACCAAGACGCTCCAATGAACTTGCCGCGACGCGCCACGCGCTCCGGCAAGGCAACAAGGCCCCGGCAAGAGGAGCTTGCCGGGAAGACAAACCAAGGTACCTCGAAGCCCGGCGAGCGACAAGCTTCCGGACCCGACAAGATAACAACAGCGGCAAGGCGCTTGCCGCGGCAGGCGGCCACTCTGCGTCCACGCTCCAGCGCATCCACCAACGTGTCGCTCTGGGGGCCTCTCCGGACGTGCGTGGCGGGAGGCTGTGCAGCCAGCGGTGCGCAGTGGCATGCGAAGCTGACAAGATCGCCATCGTGGCGAACGGTGGCGCCCCTAATGGTCCTTTTCTGCACTGTTCGGGCGACTCAGACGGGCATTTAATGCTCTTGTCCCCTGCCGTCAGGGTTAGGTAGGATGCACTGTACAAGCAACTGTATCAACTACCTCGCTTTTTACGTTTTTACCCTCCTCTGCGTTGCCACCTGTCGGTGACCCCTTTAGCGTATAAAAGGAGGCCCATGCGCAACGTAGGGGGGGTTCGGCTCATAGGTTCGAAGCCGAAGACAGTTTGCTTCGATCCATCCGTAGCCCAGAGAACATCACACTCTCGCTTTGGAGAGCAAGAACACCAGATAATACAACCAGACAAGCAGCATTAGGAGTGTTATCTCTCCGGAGAGCTCTGAAGCTGGGTAAACTGCTCGTGTGCCTCGCCTCGATCTGCTCTTCGTGCGATCTCCGCCCCCCGCCGAACCGAAAGGGGCCCGGTCCGCCGGCCCCATAGGTGTTCGAGGATCAGTTTCCCCGACATCTTTGGCGCGCCAGGTAGGGGCTGTCGAGATTGTGTGAACCTGATCCGGTGTTCACACGAGCTAGATCTTCATTCCCTTCATCAACATGCCACCGAAGAAGAAGACTTCGGCAGCAGCCGCTCCGTCCACGTCATTTCCGCCACCTTTGGAGCAAACGGGTGGTGGAGTGGACGCTGGCGGAAGAACAGCCGTCGATGAGGGTGCTCACAGTGCTGCCAAGTCCAAGAACAAGGCTGCACAAACCTCGGCGACTGTACATGTTCCGCACCACTCTCAGGAGGCGCAAGATCAGCAGCACCATGGCGCTCGCAGCACCATGCGCATGATAGACCAAGGCCAAGCTGGTGGATCTCGAGGCGCTCAAGACCAGCATGCACGCCAGCGTGCTGGCACGAGCGGGGCACGGTCGCCTGGATGGGATACTGCTCCTTCTAACATAGTTAGAAGTTCGAGCACGTCCCGCTCCTCGCGCCGTCCGCCACTGCCACCCACCACTCCAGCAGAAGCTTTGGCGCGAGCTCAACTTCTCTTAGATTACCCTCCAACGTCGGACAAGATCGACGAATGGAGGGCCACCATTCAGAGTCTCATCGGCTACGCCAACGGCGACACTCTACGGCGGCCGAGCGCGTCGCCGCCACCGCAGGATCGCCGGACGCGAGCCGGTGGCGACGAAACGGGCGGAGGTGCAACTACCATGCAATCACCGCCCCGAAGGCCAAGATCGCCGACTCGTCGGATCCACCTCGACAGCGACTCCACTGCATCGTCGGATCCACGAGCTCGTCGCGATCAGCGCCAAGTTCTTCATGATCAACAACAAGAAGACGCTCGAACCCGCATCGAGCGCCGAAGAGAAGCGCGACGTCAATCTGACAAGTGCGCTGGGCCCTCTGTTGACATGCATGCGCCAGAGGAACCAGGCGATCTGCCGTACGCGGTAGGTTGTCCTGCGTTCACTCGTGAGCTGCGGCAAGTCCAGTGGCCCAGTACAAAGAACTTCAAGCCAGACGTACCGGAGAAGTACGACGGCAAGACGCATCCGTTAGAGTTCCTCAGCATCTACACCATTGCGGTGCAAGCTGCCGGGGGACGAGATGACAAGATCCTTGCCAACTACTTCCCGCTGGTGCTCAAGCCCAATGTCAGGTCCTGGCTCATGCACTTGCCGGACAACTCCATATCCTCTTGGGCTGATCTGTGCCATCAGTTTGTCGGCGCCTTTACCGGCGGACACAAGCCTCATGGCCAGGAGAGTGATCTTCATTTGCTCGCCCAGAAGGAAGGAGAGCCCCTTTGCAAGTACATCCAGAGATTCAGTAGCGTGCAGCACAACATCCCAGACGTCCACCCTACCGCGGTGATCAGCGCGTTCCATCAGAACGTGCGGAACCGCAGGATGCGGGAGGAAATGGCGATGTGCAAGATCAGGGACGTTAGTGAGTTATATGCACTGGCCGACAAGTGCGCGCTTGCTGAGGAAGGGAGGAGACTCCCCGGAGAAAATATAGGAGCGGGAGGATCTGACAGCGAAGATGCCGCCCCGACAAGGAAAAACCGGCGGCGGAACAACAGAAGGAGGAAAGGCAAAGAAGTGCTAGTTGTTGAGCAATCCGGCAACGGTGGCGACGCCAAGGAAGCCAAAGCTGGTGACTCCGGCAAGGAGGTTGCCGCGGAGGTAGCGGTCGCCGACAAGCAGGAGGGCACCAACAAGCAGTATTGCAAGATTAACCGCACCAAGGGCCATGATCTTCAGAACTGCAAAAGGGTCGAGCAGCTTGTTGAGCAACAGAAAGCTGAATACGAGCGGCGCGACAAGGAGAAGGCCCAGGAAGGAGCTGGTGGATCCGGCAAGAAACGTCCCGGCCGAGGAGGATGCCACGGCAAGGCCAAGCAGCGGCAAGGAGACAGACCTCCTCGCGGCCGCGACAAAGATGAAGATGACGACGACGATGAAGATATGGATGATGAGGAGACCGATGAGCAGGAGTTCCAGAAAGCTACAAAGGTCCTATGCGTTGACGGTGGTGCTTCTCTGCATGTCTCGCACCGCCAGCTCAAGCAGTGGATGCAGGAAGTTAATGCAGCAGAACCGCCCGTCGAGTCACGCAAGCCTCTGAAATGGTCCAGCACACCTATCATCTTTGATATTGAGGACCACCCGGATCGCATAACTGCGGTCGGGTGCTTGCCGATGTTGGTTTCACCAACAATCCGCATCCTCAAGGTTACAAAGATGCTAGTTGACGGCGGGGCCGGTTTGAACTTGATCTCCTCCATGGTGCTCCAGAAGCTCCAGATCCCCGACAGCGAGCTCGAAGAGACCAGCACATTTCAAGGAATCAACCCGGGAAGGAGCAAGCCAAAGGGAAAGATCACATTGCCGGTAAAATTTGGCAGTGAGCTGAACTTCAGGACTGAGAGGGTCACGTTTGACGTTGCCGACTTTCCATTACCTTACAATGGAATCCTTGGCCGTCCGGCACTCGCCAAGTTCATGGCAGCCTCTCACTATGCGTACAACGTACTGAAAATGCCAGGCCCAATAAGTGACATCTCTGTCCCTGGCGACAAGAAGGATGCTCTTATTTGTGCCGACAAGATCTACCGGGAAGCAGCAGCTGCAGCAGAACGAAGGACACTTGCCGCTGAAGCTCCCGGGGGGAAGAAGAAGACCAAGTCCGGCAAGAGCTTTGATGCCCACTCCGGAAAGCGCACCTCTTCGGAGTGCTGCGCTACCGTCGAGGACGCACCATCGAGCTCCACCGGCAAGTGCAAGAAGGCGATGGCAGCTCCACCTGCGACTAAGAAGGTGTCCGCTAAGGAGGATGGCACTGGTGGTACCTTCACCATCAGCGCCACTCTTGACCCCAAATAGGAAAGCGCGCTCGTTGCTTTCCTGCGGGCGAATGTCGACGTGTTTGCGTGGCAACCGTCTGATATCCCCGGTGTTCCCAGGAAAGTGATTGAGCACCACCTTGCCGTCTGTCCTCATGCGCGGCCCGTCAAGCAGAGAGTCAGGAAGCAGGCAGTTGAGCGCCAAGAATTCATCGTAGAAGAAATCAAGAAGTTGGAAGCGGCAGGCCTTGTTAGAGGAGTACTCCATCCCACGTGGTTGGCCAATCCTGTTGTTGTGCGCAAGGCTAACAGGAAATGGAGACTTTGTATTGACTTTACTGATGTTAATAAAGCTTGTCCCAAAGACCCATTTCCCTTGCCGCGTATTGACCAGATTGTTGACTCCACAGTCGGATGTGATTTGCTTTCATTTCTTGATGCATACTCAGGATACCATCAGATCTTCATGGCAGAAGAAGATGAAGAGAAAACCGCATTTATCACCCCGTGTGGCACGTACTGCTTCGTACGGATGCCTTTCGGTTTGAAGAATGCTGGTTCAACATTTGCAAGGGTAGTTCACCATGCTTTTGAGCCACAAATACACAGAAATGTAGAAGCTTACATGGATGACATAGTGGTCAAGAGCAAGGACAAAGCGACCTTGATTCAAGATTTAGATGAGACATTTGCAAACCTGCGCAAGATCAACCTCAAGCTTTACCCCGAGAAGTGCGTGTTTGGAGTCCCTTCCGGCAAGCTTCTCGGGTTCTTCGTGTCTCAGCGGGGAATTGAAGCCAATCCCGACAAGATCAAAGCCATCGAGCAGATCGAAGCACCAAAGCGCGTCAAGGATGTACGAAGGCTTGCCGGTTGCGTGGCTGCTCTCAGCAGGTTTATCTCTAGATCTGCTGAGCGCGCCCTGCCATTTTTCAAAATTTTGAAAAAGGCAGGTCCAATGAAATGGACTCCGGAAGCGGAGGCTGCGCTGCAGGACTTGAAGAGATACCTGTCCTCCACTCCAACGCTTGTCGCACCTAAGCCACAAGAAAAGTTGCTGCTGTATATAGCAGCAACCAATCAAGTGGTTAGTGCTGCGTTAGTGGCGGAGAGGGAGGCAGATGATGAGCCAGCAACCACGGCAGATCCATCCAGCGACAAGCAGGGGGCTTCGCCGACAAGCTCTGGCCCCGACAAACATGAGTTTGCACAGGAGCATGATAAGATGCCAAGAAGAATGGTGCAACGCCCAGTTTACTTTGTCAGTTCCCTTCTGCAGGGGGCTAGATCAAGGTACTCTGGTGTGCAGAAGTTGCTTTTCGGCCTCCTCATGACCTCGAGAAAGCTGCGCCATTACTTCCAAGCACATGAGATCACAGTCGTCACTCGCTTTCCGCTGAAGAGGATACTACAAAATCCAGAAGCAACAGGCAGGATTGTCGAGTGGGCGCTGGAACTGTCAAGCTTTGGCCTCAAGTTTGAAAGCACCTCAACTATCCAAAGCAGAGCATTGGCAGAGTTCATAGCAGAGTGGACGCCAACCCCAGATGAAGAAATTCCAGAAACAAGCATCCCCGTCAAAGAGGCAAGCAAAGAGTGGCTGATGTACTTCGATGGAGCCTTCTCGCTGCAAGGCGCCGGTGCAGGTGTGCTGCTTGTCGCACCCACCGGAGAGCACCTCAAGTACATAGTCCAGATGCACTTTCCCAAGGAGCAAGCAACCAACAATACTGCAGAGTATGAAGGATTGCTTGCCGGTCTCAGAATCGCAGCAGACCTTGGGATCAAGAAGCTCATTGTCAGGGGTGACTCACAGCTTGTCATCCGACAAGTGAACAAGAACTACCAGAGTCCGTTGATGGAAGCGTATGTCGATGAAGTGAGGAAGCTAGAGGAGCACTTTGACGGCCTACAAATGGAGCATATCCCAAGAGCTCAGAATGATGTTGCTGATGGCCTGTCAAAGTGCGCCGCACTAAAGTTACCTGTGGAACCAGGGATCTTTGTGCTTAAGTTGACTCAACCATCCGTAACATCATCAACTGGATAAAGCAAAAAGAGGAAGTTGGTTTCTGGTGACTACTTTCCGGCAGAGCTCCCCGAAGCTGCCGCCAAGAAAGTCCCCAAGATCAACACCACAGATGCTGAGGGGCAGTCTGCTCCGGCAAGCCTTATGGTGTGTTCCGTTGAAGCAGACGCTCCCGAAAAGTTTTGCTCCGGCAAGCTTGTCGGGGAACATCAAGCTCCGCCAGGGCCGCAAGTCCTTGCCGTAGAAGCAGATGTTCCCGCAGCAGCAGATGTGCCTTTAGTCCTTGTTGTCGAGCCACAAGCTCCAGCATGGGCACAGCACATTGTCCATTTCCTTCAGACAGGAGAACTTCCCAAAGAGCAAGAAGAAGCGGAAAGAGTAGCCCGGCAGTCAAGTATGTACCAGTTTGTCGATGGCATACTATACAGAAGAAGAATCAACGGTGTGAAATTGAAGTGTATTCGCCGGGAAGATGGACAAAAGCTGTTGGTAGAGATACATGGAGGCATATGTGGCCACCACATAGGCGCAAGAGCACTTGCCAGCAAAGCTTTTCGGCAAGGTTTCTTTTGGCCAACAGCCCTCCAGGATGCAACTGCACAAGTAACCAAGTGTGAAGCGTGCCAGTTCCACTCCAAACAGATACACCAGCCAGCTCAAGCTCTCCAGACGATCCCTTTATCCTGGCCATTTTCGGTCTGGGGGCTCAATATCCTCGGCCCCTTCCCCTGAGCTGTCGGGGGCTTTGAGTACTTGTACGTCGCAATCGACAAGTTCACAAAGTGGCCGGAAGTGCAGCCAGTGAGGAAGGTGACAACACAGTCAGCAGTCAAGTTCTTCAGGTCAATTGTTTGCCGTTTCAGGATCCCTAACAGGATCATCACCGACAACGACACGCAATTCACGAGCCGCACCTTCATGCAGTACGTCCAAGACCTTGGCGCCAAGGTCTGCTTCGCTTCTGTTGCTCATCCGAGAAGCAACGGTCAAGCAGAAAGGGCAAATGCTGAAGTGCTGCGCGGGCTCAAGACCAGAACTTTCGACAGGCTGCACAGGTGCGGAAGGAACTGGATCGAGGAGCTGCCAGTGGTTCTTTGGTCGATCAGAACGACGCCAAATCGAGCCACTGGCCAGACACCTTTCGCTCTAATCTATGGAGCAGAGGCAGTTCTCCCCACGGAACTCGTATACGGATCACCTCGAGTGCTCGCTTATGATGAGCTTGAGCAAGAGCAGCTGCGGCAAGACGACGCGCTGCTCCTTGAGGAAGATCGTCTTCAGGCTGCTGTACGAGCTGCTCGATACCAGCAAGCTTTGCGCCGCTATCATAGCCGCAAAGTTAAAGCCAGAAGCTTCGAGGAAGGCGACCTTGTTCTTCGGCGCGTTCAGTCCGCCAAGAATTCCAACAAGTTGACGCCGAAGTGGGAAGGCCCTTATCGGGTGAGACGAGTTACAAGGCCTGGCGCTGTCCGCCTTGAGACCGAAGATGGCATTCCAGTGAGCAACTCTTGGAACATAGAACATCTTCGTAAGTTTTTCCCATAAGGCGTGGTTGCCAGAACCCGTTCCGGCAACCACCTTTTGTACAAGTCTTGCCACTGTTGCATGTAATCCTTTGTACAAAGCCGGGCGCAGATCCCGCGCATAAGTAAAAACCCATGTGCTCCGCACAGCTTGTCCATTCCATGCAATCAGTTCCTTTGTTGCATGTGATTATCTGACACTTTGTGCAGCACTTACATCCTGTAAGCAGTAACGAGCCGAAGTGCTCCATATTATTATTTTCTCTTCTTTCTTTTTCTTTTAAAGGAAAAGAAGGTTCTCTCGCACACAAGTTTGCCGGGGGGAAGGAGAAGATTGTGGTGTGGGCCAAGCGTCGTTCAAGCAAAGACTTGCCTTACCGGGAAGCAAATAACAGAAAAGCTAAGTTGCCAAAGTTTGAGCAATCACTTTTTTAAATTTTTAAGTTATCTTCCTCGAACGACTCTACTTTGTATGGAAAACCTGTGCGCGGAGGAACCAACTCGTGGCTAGTTGCGCCCTTACTTTGTTTCGAGTCCGCTCAACAGCTTAAGCGTGCTGCATCTAGTCACGACAAGGTTTCTTGTCGGAAGCAGCGCCGCCAGCAGGCTGCTGAAGTTCCGCACTCAGCGCTCGCGGCTCGGGCGCCTGCGCCGACAAGTTTCCTAGAAGCGTAGGGTGAAAACATACAAAGGAAGGAATCTAGTAGAGGAAATAACATTGCAATTGATAACAGAAATAAAGTTATATTACAAAGATAACTTGTCGCAGCTCTAACAGACTGTTTTCATAACATGATTAGCAGCAACAAGGGAAAAGAAGAAATGGGCGGCCTAATCTACGCGCCCGCCCTCGACTCGCTTGATCTCTCTCACCTTGTCCACAATGGGTGCGACAAGGGCCTTGAGTGCGTCCAGATCGGCGTCAGGCGGCAAGGATCGGAGGACGTTGGTGAAGCTGAGGCCTGGGTTGCGGAAGGCCACCTTCATCAGCACCTTCTGGAGAACCCCAGCGCAGATTTTGCGTGACTCGTCGGCCAGCTGCTTCGGGATCCTCTCCCGGAGCCGCTGGAGTGCCGTCGCCACGCCCTTGAAGAATAGACTGAGCTTGGCGCTGGGTTGAAGGCTCTCATCGGAAGGATACCCAAAGTCCTCCATCCCCAGCTGCGCCAGCTCCTCGTTGATGACGGTGGCGGTGTTCACCAGACCCTCGGTCCAGTGCTCCACTGTGTCTCTGAAGGAGTTCTGGGTGACTGCAATGCTCTCCAGCAGCGCCGCATCAGCCTTGACCTTCTCCGCCAAGGTCTTCTCCCGCTCCTTATAGGCCTCCAGCGTCTGCGTCAGCGTGGCCAGCTTCAGCTCCAGGTCTTCCTTGGAATCCCTGGCGGCGCTGAGCTCCTTGCCCCTCTCAGCGAGAAGGCCTTGCAGCTCACCATGGGCGGCAGGATCCTTCTCGCGCTCACGCTTGAGCGCGGCAATCTCCTCACCACTCTTCCCAATTTCGGCCTCCAGCCGCGCCACCTTTTCCTCTAATTCTCTCTTGGCGGCCTCTGTAGTTGCCGCGGCATCCTTTGCCTCCTTGAGCGCCCCGCCAAGTGCTCGCTCGCGCTCGGCGAGCTCTTCCTCATAGCTATCGAGGTGGGCCTTCTGCTGCACTAGCTCGCCTTCCCGCGCGGACTGCTTCTCGGCAGCAAGTCTTTGTTCCTCCTCAGCCTCGGCCTTCTCGAGAAGAAAGGCCGTGCGCTCCTCGTCGACTCGCTCCCGCTCCTGCGCCAGGGACCGGAGAGCTTCTTGATTTTGTCCCCGGAGCTCCTCCACGCGCTTCTCCATGTTAACTCCCGCCTTCGCGACAAGCGCTTCCCGGGAAGCCAGCTTGGCTTGCCGGGTGCGGTAGAGTGACAGCAGCTTCCGCAGCAGCTGCTCCTCCTCAGGCTCGCCGCTGCTGCTGCCGGGCGCGTCAACCAATGACAGCCCAGCAGAGGCGAGCACCTCCCCGTCAAAAGTCTCCCCCTCGACTGGCGCCTTGGAGCTCGACGCCCAGGGTAGCTTGATGAAGATGTTGTCACCGGCCTGCAAGTAGGCGCCGGGCTGGGGCCCCTCGGAGCCCGGCTCCGCAGAAGCAGCAGAGGGTTCGGCGGTCGGTGCAGCGCCCGGCGCTCCTGTGGCCTCAGCCCGACCCCTCGCCGTCTTCCGCGGCAGCAGCCCCGGCGGCCTCCTCGCCGGCGGTCACATCAGCACCGGCGCCTTCCTCGCCGGCGCCCTCTGTCTCCATTGGCTCAGCCGAAGATGGGTCTGAAGAACGAAGAAGGGGGGAAATCAATCAAAAAATCCAAGAAAGGAAAAACGAAAGAAGCAGAACCCAAGGGAAAGCTTTTGGGCAAGTGGATTACCTGCGCCAAGATCTTCAGTAGCGGCCTTGGTCGCCGCAGGATCAGCAGTGACGTCCCTTGCCGGAGAGTCCCCCCTTGCCGGAGAGCGCTCCCTTGCCGGGGACTCCTCCCTTGGCGGCGCAGTCGAAGCAGGTGGCACTTCGGGACCGGCCTCCGGGCGCTCCTGATGAGGCTGCTCTGCTCCTGCACAAGTCAACAAGCAAGATATCAACAAAGGAAAAAGCACTCAAGCGCGCCCGACAGCAGAAGGCTAAACTATGAACTTACGCTGGGGGCTGCGCTGGGGGCTGCTCCGAGGGGTGATTGCCGGGTCCGTCAAGGTGGTCTCGGACCCACCTCCTACCGACGCGATGGGGTCATCCTCGATGACAATCACCGCGGCCTTGGCCCTCTTCGCCGCTCTCTGTGCCAGTGTTCTGAAAAGAAAAGAGTCCAGATTGGAGCAAGTAAGATACAAGATATAAACAGCAAGATTGAAGGATTATAAGGGCGCCAAAGAAACTCACTCTTCTTCCTCCTCATCGGAGCTGAGTGCGGAAAGATCGAAGTCCGGCCCTCCTCCGGTGCAGCGAGGTGGAGGAGTAGGATCCCTTGCC
>NC_041386.1:258165168-258166643 GCF_002162155.2 Triticum dicoccoides | reverse complement strand
GCTCCAGTTGCCGCTGTTGCGTGAGGCGCTCCCGCGGCAACATTGCTTGCCGCGGTAGAGCGCGTCGCGCGGCTCGGTGGCTGTGGAGCCGGCTGCTGCCCTGCTGCGTCCCCGGCCCTGCGAAGGCGCCTCCTTGGCGGGGCCGGGGGCTCCGCCTGCGGCAAGCTCTCTGAAGGCTCAGCCTCCTCCTCGCCGGCCTCGCTCGACTCGGCTTCGGAACCAGCAGGCTCCTCCTCGCCCATGAACTCCGCACGTTCGGCAAGGTTTGCCGCCTTTGCGGCCTCTGCCTCCTCCATGGTAAACCCAAACACACCCGCAGCAGCTGCGGCCGCAGCCTCTTCCGCCCTGGTAGCAATAAGCTGCAGCTCCTCGTCGGTGGTGTCGCGAGTGAGGCTCTTCTGCTCATCAGCGCGGACC
Organism: Triticum dicoccoides; assembly: GCF_002162155.2. Taxonomy (NCBI): domain Eukaryota; kingdom Viridiplantae; phylum Streptophyta; class Magnoliopsida; order Poales; family Poaceae; genus Triticum; species Triticum dicoccoides. The sequence goes on along the minus strand of NC_041386.1, from coordinate 258,166,226 downwards.
GGCAACTCCTCCAAGGTGTCAAAGGACGCTCGCACAACGTCGTCCGCAGGCTCTTGCCAAGTGGGGACGATGCCGTGTGAATCGCACAACGGCATCATGGCGCGGATCCGGTCAAGCGAAGAGTTATTGCACAAAGGAACTACGCCCCTCGGCAATGTGAATGGATGCTGGGGGTCGCGTTTGAATAACTCCAAGAGCATTGCATCCAACTCCAAGACAGTGAAGTTGTAGTTGAGGCCCGGCCGCAGCCTCATGATGTCCGCCGAATTCTTAAATTCCCAGGCAGGCCTCCTCCTCTCCTGCAGGGGGGCAATGCGGTGGCGGAGGAAATCTGCCCCGACAGCACCTACGGTGAGCCCGGCAAGCCTGAGGCGAAGAATCCTAGTGATGGCGATCTTCAGCCTCTCGTCTTCCGGGGCCATGTTGCTCCAGTCATTGCCGCGCACTATTGGAGTTTGGCGCACGTCGGTGAAGGGCTGCGGATCCTCCTCGACGATCCAACACCACTCCGCTCTCCACTCCTCCCACTTGCTGCGAAGCTCACTCTCCAAGTACGCCTCTTTCTTGCCGACTCTCGAGACGCAGGCAATCCCTCCGGCAAGCGGCTCTCCTCTCTCTACCCAAGGTATGAAGAAGTGGCGGAAAAGGGCTACACTAGGGTGGACTCCGACAAAGTTTTCGCACAAGTGTGCGAAAACTGCCATGGTCAAGACAGCATTGGGGGTGAAGTCAAGGAGGCGGAAGCCATACGTGTTCATAATGTCACAAAAGAATTCCGAGAAGGGCGGGCAGAGCCCGCAGTAGAAGAATAGCGGGAAGAACGGGTACCCATTTGGAGCCGACTCCGAGGCAGCAGCCGGGAGTACCCTCGTGCGCGGATGCGCACGTGTCTCCATCACCCAAAAGAGGTAGAAGTACTCCCTCAGCTCCTGCACTCCGAGCTGGGGGTGAAGATCGCCCGCTCCTTCCGCAGCGCCGCGAGCCGCTGCGCCTCGGCCGACTTCACGCCCTTTCCCTTGTCGCCTTTCGGGGCCATGACGGAGGTGGTGGAGAAGGTC
>NC_041386.1:258087524-258164817 GCF_002162155.2 Triticum dicoccoides | reverse complement strand
CTGCTCTCTCGGCTTCGAGAAGAAGAGGGGAGCGGCGGAGTTTGTGAAGAAGGAGTAGCAGCAAGCAGCGAGGGGGAACAAACTGCCCCTGTTTCCTCTGCTTATAAAGATGGACGGGGCGGAAGTTTCGGCCTTTCGCTTAAACAACCACCCACGATCTCTCCCACGATGCCGCAATCAACGTGTGCCGTTATGGGAGAGTGCGGTGGATACGGAACAGGATTTGGCGTGGCCCAGCCCGCGTGTGCCCGTGCCCTGTTTTGGGCCTGGCCCAACAGCGCTCGGCACCATGTCTGGCCCAGGCCCGGGGGCTCCTGTCGGTGTACTAGAATAGGGGTACCCTAGTACCCCGAAGTTGTGCACGGGCAGTTGCAGCACCCCGCGGCAAAGGCTTGCCGGGTAATCACCAAGATCCCCCCAAGGTTCCCTTGGAGCCATCCAAGAACAAAGTATTTAGGCTAAGGAGACAAGACCCCGGCAAGAGGAGCTTGCCGGGAAGGCCAACCAAGATGCTCCAATGAACTTGCCGCGACGCGCCACGCGCTCCGGCAAGGCAACAAGGCCCCGGCAAGAGGAGCTTGCCGGGAAGACAAACCAAGGTACCTCGAAGCCCGGCGAGCGACAAGCTTCCGGACCCGACAAGATAACAACAGCGGCAAGGCGCTTGCCGCGGCAGGCGGCCACTCTGCGTCCACGCTCCAGCGAATCCACCAACGTGTCGCTCTGGGGGCCTCTCCGGACGTGCGTGGCGGGAGGCTGTGCAGCCAGCGGTGCGCAGTGGCATGCGAAGCTGACAAGATCGCCATCGTGGCGAACGGTGGCGCCCCTAATGGTCCTTTTCTGCACTGTTCGGGCGACTCAGACGGGCATTTAATGCCCTTGTCCCCTGCCGTCAGGGTTAGGTAGGATGCACTGTACAAGCAACTGTATCAACTACCTTGCTTTTTACGTTTTTACCCTCCTCTGCGTTGCCACCTGTCGGTGACCCCTTTAGCGTATAAAAGGAGGCCCATGCGCAACGTAGGGGGGGTTTGGCTCATAGGTTCGAAGCCGAAGACAGTTTGCTTCGATCCATCCGTAGCCCAGAGAACATCACACTCTCGCATTGGAGAGCAAGAACACCAGATAATACAACCAGACAAGCAGCAGTAGGAGTGTTATCTCTCCGGAGAGCTCCGAAGCTGGGTAAACTGCTCGTGTGCCTCGCCTCGATCTGCTCTTCGTGCGATCTCCGCCCCCCGCTGAACCGAAAGGGGCCCGGTCCGCCGGCCCCATAGGTGTTCGAGGATCAGTTTCCCCGGCAGAAGTATGCACATAAATGCATCGAAAACTCAGTTAAGCCTAAAAATGTCCAAACGAACAGCGAAAATTCACAGAAAATAACACAACACTCCTGTTGTTCTATGTTGACATGAGAAAAAAATTGAAAGCAATAAGAGGCAGTGGATATCGTTTTCCCCCTAGAGTTGGGGCGTTCCCTATCGAAACCATCATGCTTGTTGTGAGAAGCTCTGGTTTGTGAGAAGCATATACCCAAACCTGCCCCAAATGGCACAAAAAATTTACCACGGCATGTTGATGCCGCTCCATGAAAGCATGCGAAGTTTCATGAATTTCAAACGAGTTTTGGATTTACTAGAATTTAAAAACCAGGTATCTCAATGTTTGAAGCCGACTGACGGTGGCAGGGTGTTCAACATTCATTCCCATCTTTTTCGTGGGACTTAAGCATGCACCCAAGGACAATTTTTTTATTTTTCAACCAATTTATGTGCACGGGAGCATGTGCATGTAATTCAAATTAGAATTCTGGACATAACTGCTTTGAAAACTCACTTAACACATAAAAATGTCCAAACAAACACCAAAAGATCACAAAAAATAACACAACACTCCTGTTGTTCTATGTTGACACGAGAAAAAATTTGAAAGCAATAATATGTATTGAATATCGTTTCGCCCCCAAAGTTGGGGCGTTGCCTACCGAAACCATCATGCTTGTTATGAGAAGCTCTAGTTCATCAGAAGCATATACCCAAACCTACCCCAAATAGGATGTAATATTTACCACGGCATGTTCATGCCGCTCCATGATAGCATGCCAAGTTTCATGAATTTCAGACAAGTTTTGGATTTACTAGAATTTAAAAACTAGGTATCTCAATGTTTGCGGCCGAGCGATGGTGGCAGGGTGTTTGACATTCATTGCCATTTCATGCATGGGACCTAAGCATGCACCCAAGGTCAAAGTTTTGATTTTTCAACCAATTTATATGCACGGGAGCATGTGCATGTAGTACAAATTTGAATTATGCACATAAATGCATTGAAAACTCACTTAATGCATTAAAATGTCCAAACGAACCCCAAAAATCACAAAAAACAACACAACACTCCTGTTGTTCTATGTTGACATGATAAAAAATTTGAAAGCAATAATAGGCATTGAATATCGTTTCACCCCCAAAGTTGGGGCGTTAGGTACCGAAACCATCATGGTTGTTGTGAGAAGCTCTGGTTTGTGAGAAGCATAAACCCAAACCTGCCCCAAATGGGACAAAAAATTTACCACGACATGTTGATGACGCTGCATGATAGCATGCCAAGTTTCATGAATTTCAGACGAGTTTTGGAGTTACTAGAATTTAAAACTAGGTATCTCAATGTTTGCGGCCGAGTGATGGTGGCAGGGTGTTTGACATTCATTCCCATTTCTTGCATGGGACCTAAGCATGCACCCAAGGTCAAAGATTTGATTTTTCAACCAATTTATATGCACGGGAGCATGTGCATGTAGTACAAATTTGAATTATGCACATAAATGCATTGAAAACTCACTTAATGCATTAAGATGTCCAAACGAACCCCAAAAAATCACAAAAAATAACACAACACTCTTGTTGTTCTATGTTGACACGAGAAATAATTTGAAAGCAATAAGAGGCCATGGATATTGTTTTGCCCCCAAAGTTGGTGCGTTCCCTACCGAAACCATCATGCTTGTCATGAGAAGCTCTGGTTCGTGAGAAGCATATACCAAACCTGTCCCAAATGGGACAAAAAAATTACCACGACATCTTGATGCCGCTGCATGATAGCATGCCAAGTTTCATGAATTTCAGACGAGTTTTGGATTTACTAGAATTTAAAAACCAGGTATCTCAATGTTTGCGGCCGAGTGACGGTGGCAGTGTGCTTGACATTCATTCCCATTTCTTGCATGGGACCTAAGCATGCATCCAAGGACAAAGATTTGATTTTTCAACCTATTTATATGCAATGGAGCATGTGCATGTAGTTCAAATTTGAATTATGCACATAAATGCATTGTAAACTCACTTAATGCATAAAAATGTCCAATCTAACCCCAAAAAATCACAAAAATAACACAACACCCCTGTTGTTCTATGTTGACACAAGAAAAAGTTTGAAAGCAATAAGAGGCAATAGATACTGTTTCGCCCTCAAAGTTGGGGTGTTCCCTACCGAAACCATCATGCTTGTTGTGAGAAGCTCTGTTTGTGAGAAGCGTATACCCAAACCTGCCCCAAATGGGACAAAAAATTTACCACGCCATGTTGATGCCGCTCCATGATAGCATGCCAAGTTACATGAATTTAGATGAGTTTTGGATTTACTAGAATTTAAAAACCAGGTTTCTCAATGTTTGCGGCTGAGTAACGGTGGCAAGGTGTTTGACATTCATTCCCGTTTCTTGCATGGGACCTAGGCATGCATCGAAGGATAAAGATTTGATTTTTCAACCAATTTATATGCATCAGAGCATGTGCATGTAGTTCAAATTTGAATTATGCACATAAATGCATTGAATACTCACTTAATGCATAAAAATGTCCAAACGAACAGTGAAAAATCACAAAAAATAACACAACACTCATGTTGTTCTATGTTGACACGAGAAAAAATTTGAAAGCAATAAGAGGTAATGGATATCGTTTCGCCCCTAGAGTTGGGGCGTTCCCTATCGAAACCATAATGCTTGTTGTGAGAAGCTCTGTTTATGAGAAGCATTTACCCAAACATGCCCCAAGTGGGACAAAAGAATTACCACGGCATGTTGATGCTGCTCCATGAAAGCATGCCAAGTTTCATGAATTTCAGATGACTTTTGGATTTACTAGAATTTAAAAACCAGGTATCTCAATGTTTGCAGCCGACTGACGGTGGCAGGGTGTTTGACATTCATTCCCATTTTTTGCGTGGGACTTAAGCATGCACCCAAGGACAAATATTTTATTTTTCAACCAACTTATGTGCACGGGAGCATGTGCATGTAGTTCAAATTTGAATTCGGCACATAACTGCATTGAAAACTCACTTAACGCATAAAAATGTCGAAACGAACACCGAAAGATCACAAAAAATAACACAACACTCCTGTTGTTCTATGTTGACACGAGAAAAAATTTGAAAGCAATAAGAGGCATTGAATATCGTTTCGCCCCCAAAGTTAGGGTGTTGCCTACCGAAACCATCATGCTTGTTATGAGAAGCTCTAGTTTGTCAGAAGCATATACCCAAACCTGCCCCAAATAGGACGTAATATTTACCACGACATGTTGATGCCGCTCCATGATAGCATGCCAAGTTTCATGAATTTCAGACGATTTTTGGATTTACTAGAACTTAAAAACTAGGTGTCTCAATGTTCGCAGCCAAGTGACGGTGGCAGGGTGTTCGACATTTGCTGCCATTTCTTGCATGGGACCTAAGCATGCACCCAAGGTCAAAGTTTTGATGTTTCAACCAATTTATATGCACGGGAGCATGTGCATGTACTACAAATTTGAATTATGCACATAAATGCATTGAAAACTCACTTAATGCATTAAAATGTCCAAACGAACCTTGAAAAATCACAAAAAATAACACAACACTCCTGTTGTTCTATGTTGACATGATAAAAAAATTGAAAGCAATAATAGGCATTGAATATCGTTTCGCCCCCAAAGTTGGGGCGTTACGTACCGAAACCATCATGGTTGTTGTGAGAAGCTCGGGTTTGTGAGAAGCATAAACCCAAATCTACCCCAAATGGGACAAAAAATTTACCACGACATGTTGATGACGCTGCATGATAGCATGCCAAGTTTCATGAATTTCAGACGAGTTTTGGATTTACTAGAATTTAAAAACCAGGTATCTCAATGTTTGCGGCCGAGTGATGGTGGCAGGGTGTTCGACATTGATTCCCATTTCTTGCATGGGACCTAAGCATGCACCCAAGCTCAAAGATTTGATTTTTCAACCAATTTATATGCACGGGAGCATGTGCATGTAGTACAAATTGGAATTATGCACATAAATGCATTGAAAACTCACTTAATTCATTAAGATGTCCAAATGAACCCCGAAAAATCACAAAAATAACACAACACTCTTGTTGTTCTATGTTGACACGAGAAAAAATTGAAAGAAATGAAAGGCTATGGATATTGTTTCGACCCCAAAGTTGGTGCGTTCCCTACCGAAACCATCATGCTTGTCGTGAGAAGCTCTATTTCATGAGAAGCATATACCCAAACCTGTCCCAAATGGGACAAAAAAATTACCACGACATGTTGATGCTGCTGCATGATAGCATGCCAAGTTTCATGAATTTCAGACGAGTTTTGGATTTACTAGAATTTAAAAACCAGGTATCTCAATGTTTGCGGCCGAGTGACGGTGGCAGTGTGTTTGACATTCATTCCCATTTCTTGCATGGGACCTAAGCATGCATCCAAGGGCAAAGATTTAATTTTACAACCTATTTATATGCAATGGAGCATGTGCATGTAGTTCAAATTTGAATTATGCACATAAATGCATTGAAAACTCACTTAACGCATAAAAATGTCCAAGCGAACCCCGAAAACTCACAAAAATAACACAACACCCCTGTTGTTCTATGTTGACACGATAAAAAATTTGAAAGCAATAATACGCATTGAATATCGTTTCACCCCCAAAGTTGGGGCATTACGTACCGAAACTATCATGGTTGTTGTGAGAAGCTCTGGTTTGTGAGAAGCATAAACCCAAACCTGCCCCAAATGGGACAAAAAATTTACCACGACATGTTGATGACGCTGCAGGATAGCATGCCAAGTTTCATGAATTTCAGACGAGTTTTGGACTTACTAATTTAAAACTAGGTATCTCAATGTTTGCGGCTGAGTGATGGTGGCAGGAAGTTTGACATTCATTCCCATTTCTTGCATGGGACCTAAGCATGCACCCAAGGTCAAAGATTTGATTTTCAACCTATTTTTATACACGGGAGCATGTGCAGGTAGTACAAATTTGAATTATGCACATAAATGCATTGAAAACTCACTTAATGCATTAAGATGTCCAAAGGAACCCCGAAAAATCACAAAAAATAACACAACACTCATGTTGTTCTATGTTGACATGAGAAAAAAATTGAAAGCAATAAGAGGCAATGGATATTGTTTCGACCCCAAAGTTGGTGTGTTCCCTACCGAAACCATCATGCTTGTCGTGAGAAGCTCTGGTTTGTGAGAAGCATATACCCAAACCTACCCCAAATGGGACAAAAAATTTACAACGACATGTTGATGCCGCTCCATGAAAGCATGCCAAGTTTCATGAATTTCAGACGAGTTTTGGATTTACTAGAATTTAAAAACCAGGTATCTCAATGTTTGCAGCCGACTGACGGTGGCAGTGTGTTTGACATGCATTCCCATTTTTCTTGTGGGACTTAAGCATGCACCCAAGGATAAATATTTTATTTTTCAACCAATTTATATGCACGGGAGCATGTGCATGTAGTTCAAATTTGAATTATGCACATAACTGCATTGAAAACTCACTTAACGCATCAAAATGTCCAAACGAACATCAAAAGATCACAAAAAATAACACAACACTCCCATTGTTCTATGTTGACACGAGAAAAAATTTGAAAGCAATAAAAGGCATCGAATATTGTTTCACCCCAAAGTTGGGGCGTTGCCTACCGAAACCATCATGCTTGTTATGAGAAGCTCTAGTTTGTCAGAAGCATATACACAAACCTGCCCCAAATAGGATGTAATATTTACCACGGCTGTTGATGCCGCTCCATGATAGCATGCCAAGTTTCATGAATTTTAGACGAGTTTTGGATTTACTAGAATTTAAAAACCAGGTATCTCAATGTTTGCGCCGAGTGACGGTGGCAGGGTGTTTGACACTCATTCCCATTTCTTGCATGGGACCTAAGCATGCACCCAAGGTCAAAGTTTTGATTTTTCAACCAATTTATATGCACGGGAACATGTGCATGTAGTACAAATTTGAATTATGCACATAAATGCATTGAAAAATCACTTAATGCATTAACATGTCTAAACGAACACCGAAAGATCACAAAAAATAACACAACACTCCTGTTGTTCTATGTTGACACGAGAAAATTTTTGAAAGCAATAAGAGGCCACGGATATCGTTTCGCCCCCAAAGTTGGGTTGTTCCCTACCGAAACCATCATGCTTGTTGTGAGAAGCTCTGGTTTGTGAGAAGCTTATACCCAAACCTGCCCGAAATGGGACAAAATATTTACCACGACATGTTGATGCCGCTCCATGGTAGCATGTCAAGTTCCATGAATTTCAGATGAGTTTTGGATTTACTAGAATTTAAATGCCAGGTATCTCTATGTTTGTGGCCGAGTGACGGTGGCATGGTGTTTGACATTCATTCCCATTTCTTGCATGGGACCTAAGCATGCACCCAAGGACAAAGATTTGATTTTTCAACCAATTTATATGCACGCGAGCATGTGCATGTAGTACAAATTTGAATTATGCACATAAATGCATTGAAAACTCACTTAATGCATTAACATGTCCAAACGAACCCCGAAAAATCACAAAAAATAACGCAGCACTCTTGTTGTTCTGTGTTGACATGAGAAAAAAATTGAAAGCAATAAGAGGCAATGGATATTGTTTCGCCCCCAAAGTTGGGGCATTCCCTACCAAAACCATCATGCTTGTCGTGAGAAGCTCTGGTTTGTGAGAAGCATATACCCAAACCTGCCCCAAATGGGACAAAAAATTTACCACGACATGTTGATGCCGCTCCATGAAAGCATGCCAAGTTTCATGAATTTCAGACGAGTTTTGGATTTGGTAGAATTTAAAAACTAGGTATCTCAATGTTTGCAGCCGACTGACGATGGCAGGGTGCTTGACATGCATTCCCATTTTTCTGTGGGACTTAAGCATGCACCCAAGGACAAATATTTTATTTTTCAACCAATTTATATGCACGGGAGCATGTGCATGTAGTTCAAATTTGAATTCTGCACATAACTGCATTGAAAACTCACTTAACGCATAAAAATGTCCAAACAAACATCAAAAGATCACAAAAAATAACACAACACTCCTGTTGTTCTATGTTGACACGAGAAACAATTTGAAAGCAATAAGAGGCATCGAATATCGTTTCGCCCCCAAAGTTGGGGCGTTGCCTACCGAAACCATCATGCTTGTTATGAGAAGCTCTAGTTTGTCAGAAGCATATATCCAAACCTACCCCAAATAGGACAAAAAATTTACAAACGAACATCAAAAGAACACAAAAAATAACACAGCACTCTTGTTGTTCTATGTTGACACGAGAAAAAAATTGAAAGCAATAAGAGGCAATGGATATTGTTTCACCCCCAAAGTTGGTGCGTTCCCTATCGAAATCATCATGCTTGTTGTGAGAAGCTCTGGTTTGTGAGAAGCATATACCCAAACCTGCCCCAAATGTCCAAACGAACATCAAAAGATCACAAAAAATAACACAGCACTCTTGTTGTTCTATGTTGACACGAGAAAAAAATTGAAAGCAATTAGAGGAAATGGATATTGTTTCGCCCCCAAAGTTGGTGCGTTCCCTATCGAAATCATCATGCTTGTTGTGAGAAGCTCTGGTTTGTGAGAAGCATATACCCAAACCTGCCCCAAATGGGACAAAAATTTACCACGACATGTTGATGCCACTCCATGAAAGCATGCCAAGTTTCATGAATTTCAGCCGAGTTTTGGATTTTCTAGAATTTAAAAACCAGGTATCTCAATGTTTGCAACCGACTGACGATGGTAGGGTGTTTGACATTCATTCCCATTTTTTCTGTTGGACTTAAGCATGCACCCAAGGATAAATATTTTATTTTTCAACCAACTTATATGCACGGGAGCATGTGCATGTAGTTCAAATTTGAATTCTGCATATAACTGCATTGAAAACTCACTTAACGCATAAAAATGTCCAAATGAACATCGAAAGATCACAAAAAATAACACAACACTCCTGTTGTTCTATGTTGAAACGAGAAAAAATTTGAAAGCAATAAGAGGCATTGAATATCGTTTCGCCCCCAAAGTTGCGGCGTTGCCTACCGAAACCATCATGCTTGTTATGAGAAGCTCTAGTTTGTCAGAAGCATATACCCAAACCTGCCCCAAATAGGACGTAATACCATGGCATGTTGATGCCGCTCTATGATAGCATGCCAAGTTTCGTGAATTTCAGACGAGTTTTGGATTTACTAGAATTTAAAAACCAGGTATCTCAATGTTAGCGGCCGAGTGACGGTGGCAGGGTGTTTGACATTCATTCCCATTTCTTGCATGGGACCTAAGCATGCACCCAAGGTCAAAGTTTTGATTTTTGAACCAATTTATATGCACGGGAACATGTGCATGTATTACAAATTTGAATTATGCACATAAATGCTTTGACAACTCACTTGATACATTAAAATGTCCAAACGAACACCGAAAGATCACAAAAAATAACACAACACTCCTGTTGTTCTATGTTGACACGAGAAAAATTTTGAACGCAATAAGAGGCCATGGATATCGTTTCTCCCCCAAAGTTGGGGTGTTCCCTACCGAAACCATCATGCTTGTTGTGAGAATCTCTGGTTTGTGAGAAGCTTATACCCAAACCTGCCCGAAATGGGACAAAAAATTTACCACATCATGTTGATGCCGCTCCATGGTAGCATGCCAAGTTCCATGAATTTCAGACGACTTTTGGATTTACCCGAATTTAAATTCCAGGTATCTCAATGTTTGTGGCCGAGTGACGGTGGCATGGTGTTTGACATTCATTCCCATTTCTTGCATGGGACCTAAGCATGCACCCAAGGACAAAGATTTCATTTTTCACCCAATTTATATTGTCGGGGAAACTGATCCACGAACACCTATGGGGCCGGCGGACCGGGCCCCTTTCGGTTCGGCGGGGGGCGGAGATCGCACGAAGAGCAGATCGAGGCGAGGCACACAAGCAGTTTACCCAGCTTCGGAGCTCTCCGGAGAGATAACACTCCTACTGTTGCTTGTCTGGTTGTATTATCTGGTGTTCTTGCTCTCGAGAGAGGGAGCGTGATGTTTTCTGGGCTACGAATGAATCAAAGCGAATTGTCCGACCTCCTCTACGTTGTGCATGGGCCTCCTTTTATACGCTAAAGGGGTCACCGACAGGTGGCAACGCAGAGGAGGGTACAAACGTAAAAAGCGAGGTAGTTGATATAGTTACTTGTATAGTGCACCCTACCTAACCCTGACGGCAGGGGACAAGGGCATTAAATGCCCGTCTGAGTCACCCAAACAGTGCAGAAAAGGACCGTTAGGGGCGCCACCGTTCGCCACGATGGCGATCTTGTCAGCTTCACGTGCCACTGCGCACCGCTGGCTGCACAGCCTCCCGCCACGCGCGCCCGGAGAGGCCCCCAGAGCGACACGTTGGTGGATGCGCTGGAGCGTGGGCACAGAGTGGCCGCCTGCTGCGGCAAGCGCCTTGCCGCTGTTGTTATCTTGTCGGGTCCAGAAGCTCGTCGCTCACCGGGCCTCGGGGTACCTTGTTTAGTCTTCCCGGCAAGCTCCTCTTACCGGGGCCTTGTTGCCTTGCCGGAGCGCGTGGCGCGTCGCGGCAAGTTCCTTGGAGCGCCTTGGCCTTCCCGGCAAGCTCCTCTTGCCGGGGCCTTGTCTCCTTAGCTTAAATACTTTGTTCTTGGATGGCTCTAAGGGAACCTTGGGGGATCTTGGCGTTCGCCCGGCAAGCCTTGCCGCGGGGTGCTGCAACTGCCCGTGCACAAGTTCGGGGTACTAGGGTACCCCTATTCTAGTACACCGACAGGAGCCCCCGGGCCTGGGCCAGACACGGTGCCGAGCGCTGTTGGGCCAGGCCCAAGTCAGGGCACGGGCACACGCGGACTGGGCCACACCGAATCTTGCTCCGTATCCACCGCGCTCTCCCATAATGGCACGCGTTGAATGCGGCATCGTGGGAGAGATCGTGGGTGGTTGTTTATTTGGAAGGCCGAAACGTCCGCCCCGTCCCACTTTATAAACAGAGGAAATAGGGGCAGTTCGTTCACCCTCGCTGGTTGCAGCTACTTCATCTTCAAGAAACTCCGCCGCTCCCCCTTTCTTCTCGAAGCCGAGAGAGCAGCGCTCCGCCCCCCATTGCCACCAGCATCACCAACGCCGTCGACCTTCCCCACCACCTCCGCCATGGCCCCGAAAGCCGACAAGGGAAAGGGCGTGAAGTCGGCCGAGACGCAGCGGCTCGTGGCGCTGCGGAAGGAGCGGGCGATCTTCACCCCCCAGCTCGGCGTGCAGGAGCTGAGGGAGTACTTCTACCTCTTTTGGGCGACGGAGACGCGTGCGCATCCGCGCACGAGGGTACTCCCGGCCGCTGCTTCGGAGTTGGCTCCAAACGGGTACCCATTCTTCGCGCTATTCTTCTATTGTAGGCTCTGCCCGCCCTTCTCGGAGTTCTTCTGTGATATCATGAACACATATGGCTTCCGCCTCCTTGACTTCACCCCCAATGCTGTCCTGACCATGGCAGTTTTCGCACATTTGTGCGAAAACTTTGTCGGAGTCCACCCTAGTGTTGCCCTTTTCCGCCACTTCTTCATACCTCGGGTAGAGAGAGGAGAGCCGCTTGCCGGAGGGATTGCCTGGATCTTGAGAGTCGGCAAGAAAGAGGCGTACTTGGAGGGTGAGCTCCGCAGCAAGTGGGAGGAGTGGAGAGCGGAGTGGTGCTGGATCGTTGAGGAGAATCCGCAGCCCTTCACCACCGTGCGCCAAACTCCAATAGTGTGTGGCAATGACTGGAGCAAAGTGGCCCCGGAAGATGAGAGGCTGAAGATCGCCATCAGTAGGATTCTTCGCCTCAGGCTTGCCGAGGTCACCATAGGTGCTGTCGGGGCAGATTTCCTCCGCCACCGCATTGCCCCCTGCAGGAGAGGGGAGGCCCGCATGGGAATTCAAGAATTTCGCAGACATCATGAGGCTGCGGCCGGGCCTCAACTACAACTTCACCGTCTTGGAGCTGGATGCAATGCTCTTGGAGTTATTCAAACGCGACCCCCAGCACCCATTCACATTGCCGAGGGGCGTAGTTCCTTTGTGCAATAACTCTTCGCTTGACCGGATACGCGCCATGATGCCGTTGTGCGATTCCCACGGAATCGTCCCAACTTGGCAAGAGCCTGCGGATGACGTTGTGCGAGCGTTCTTCGACACCTTGGAGGAAGTGCCGGTCCACGCTGACGAGCAGAAGAGCCTCACCCATGACACCACCGACGAGGAGCTGCAGCGCATCGCCACTAGGGCGGAAGAGGTTGCGGCCACAGCTGCCGCGGGCGCGTTTGGGTTCACTGTGGAGGAGGCGGAGGCTGCGGAGGCGGCAAACCTTGCCGAGCGCGCGGAGTTCATGGGCGAGGAGGAGCCTGCCGGTTCCGAAGCCGAGCCGAGCGAGGCCGGCGAGGAGGAGCCCGAGCCTTCAGAAAACTTGTCGCAGGCGGAGCCCCCGGCCCCGCCAAGGAGGCGCCTTCGCAGGGCCGGGGACGCAGCGGGGCGGCAGCTGAGTCAACAGCCACCGAGCCGTGCGACGCGCTCTACCGCGGCAAGCAATGTTGCCGCGGGAGCGCCTCACGCAACAACGGCAACTGGAGCGGGGTCTTCCCGGGCCACCGCCCCCTCCAAGCGGGAAAGGGATCCTACTCCTCCACCTCGCCGCACCGGAGGAGGGCCGGACTTCGATCTTTCCGCGCTCAGCTCCGACGAGGAGGAAGAAGAGTAAGTTTCTTTGGTGCTCTTGTAGTTCTTCAATATTGCTGCTTATATCTTGTATCTGACTTGCTCCAATCTGGACTCCTTTCTTTTCAGGACGCTGGCCCAGAGAGCGGCGAAGAGGGCCAAGGCCGCGGTGATCGTCATCGAGGATGACCACATCGTGTCAGCAGGAGGTGGGTCCGAGACCACCTTGACGGACCCGGCAATCAATCCTCAAAGCAGCCCCCAGCGCAGCCCCCAGCGTAAGTTCATAGTTTAGCCTTCTGCTGCCGGGCGCGCTTGAGTGCTTTTTCCTTTGTTGATATCTTGCTTGTTGACTTATGCAGGAGCAGAGCAGTCTCATCAGGAGCGCCCGGAAGCTGGTCCCGAAGTGCCACCTGCTTCGGCTGTGCCGCCAAGGGAGGAGTCCCCGGCAAGGGAGCGCTCTCCGGCAAGGGGGAACTCTCCGGCAAGGGACGGCACTGCTGATCCTGCGGCGACCGAGGCCGCAACTGCAGATCTTGGCGCAGGTAATCCACTTGCCCAGAAACTTTCCCTTGGGTTCTGCTTCTTCCGTTTTTCCTCTCTTAGATTTTTGATTGATTTTCCTCCCTTCTTCGTTCTTCAGACCCATCTGCGGCTTAGCCAATGGAGACAGAGGGCGCCGGTGAGGAAGGGGCCGGTGCTGACAAGGCCGCCGGCGAGGAGGCCGCCAGGGCTGCCGCCGCAGAAGCCGGCGAGGGGTCGGGCGATCGCACTAACGACCCTGAGGCCGCAGGAGCGCCAGGCGCTGCACCGACCGCTGATCCCTTTGCTGCTTCTGCGGAGCCGGGCTCCGAGGAGCCCCAGCCCGGCGCTTACTTGAAGGCCGGCGACGGTATCTTAATCAAGCTACCCTGGGCGTCGAGCTCCAGAGCGCCGGTCGAGGGGGAAACTTTCGACTGGGAGGTGCTTGCCTCTGCTGGACTGTCGTTGGTTGACGCACCCAGCAGCAGCAGCGGTGAGCCTGAGGAGGAGCAGCTACTGCGGAAGCTGCTGTCACTCTACCGCGCCCGGGAAGCGCTTGTCATGAAGGCGGGAGTTGACATGGAGAAGCGTGTGGAGGAGCTCCGGGGCCAAAATCAAGAAGCCCTTCGGTCCCTGGCGCAGGAGCGGGAGCGACTCAACGAGGAGCGCACGGCCTTCCTTCTCGAGAAGGCCGAGGCTGAGGAGGAGCAAAGGCTGGCCGCCGAGAAGCAGTCCGCGCGGGAAGGTGAACTAGTGCAGCGGAAGGCCAACCTCGACAGCTACGAGGAAGAGCTCGCCGAGCGCGAGCAAGCACTTGGCGGGGCGCTCAAGGAGGCAAAGGACGCTGTGGCAATTGCAGAGGCCGCCAAGAAAGAGCTGGAGGAGAAGGTGGCGCTGCTGGAGGCCAACATTGGGAAGAGCGGCGAGGAGCTTGCCGCGCTCAAGCGTGAGCGTGAGAAGGATGCTGCCGCCCACGGTGAGCTGCAAGGTCTTCTCGCTGAGAGGGGCAAGGAGCTCAGCGCCGCCAAGGATTCCAAAGCAGACCTGGAGCTGAAGCTGGCCACGCTGACGCAGACGCTGGAGGCCGCCAAGGAGCGGGAGAAGACCTTGTCGGAGAAGGTCAAGGCTGACGCGGCGCTGCTGGAGAGCATTGCAGTTACCCAGAACTCATTCAGAGACACTGTGGAGCACTGGACCGAGGGTTTGGTGAACATTGCCGCAGTCATCAACGAGGAGCTGGCGCAGCTGGGGATGGAGGACTTTGGGTACCCTTCCGACGAGAGTCTTCAACCCAGTGCCAAGCTCAGCCTGTTCTTCAAGGGCATGGGGACGGCACTCCAGCGGCTCCGGGAGAAGATCCCAAAGCAGCTGGCCGACGAGTCGCGCAAAATCTGCGCCGGGGTTCTCCAGAAGGTGCTGATGAAGGTAGCCTTCCGTAATCCAGGCCTCAGCTTCATCAACGTCCTCAGGTCCTTGCCGCCTGACGCCGATCTGGATGCACTCAAGGCCCTTGTCGCACCCATTGTGGACAAGGTGAGCGAGATCAAGACGGTCGAGGGCGGACGCATAGACTAGGCCACCCATTTCTTCTTTTCCCTTGTCGCTGCTAATCATGTTATGAAAATAGTCTGTTAGAGCTGCGACAAGTTATCTTGTAATATAACTTCATTTCTGTTATCAATTGCTATGTTATTTCCTCTACTAGATTCCTTCCTTTGTATGTTTTTTTTACCCTACGCTTCTAGGGAACTTGTCGGCGCAGGCGCCCGAGCCGCGAGCGCTGAGTGCGGAACTTCAGCAGCCTGCTGGCGGCGCTGCTTCCGACAAGAAACCTTGTCGTGACTAGATGCAGCACGCTTAAGCTGTTGAGCGGACTCGAAACAAAGTAAGGGCACAACTAGCCACGAGTTGGTTCCTCCGCGCACAGGTTTTCCATACAAAGCAGGGTCGTTCGAGGAAGATAACTAAAAAAATAATTAAAAAGTGATTGCTCAAACTTTGGCAACTTAGCTTTTCTGTCATTTGCTTCCCGGTAAGGCAAGTCTTTGCTTGAACGACGCCTGGCCCATACCACAATCTTCTCCTTCCCCCCCGGCAAACTTGTGTGCGAGAGAACCTTCTTTTCCTTTAAAAAAGGAGAAAGAAGAGAAAATAATAATATGGAGCTCTTCGGCTCGTTACTGCTTACCGGATGTAGGTGCTGCACAAAGTGTCAGATAATCGCATGCAAGAAAGGAACTAATGCATCAAATGGACAAGTTGTGCGGAGCACATGGGGTTCTTTTTATGCACGGGATCTGCGCCCGGCTTTGTACAAAGGATTACATGCAACAGCGGCAAGACTTGTACAAAAGGTGGTTGCCGGAACGGGGTTCCGGCAACCGCGCCCTATGGGAAAAACTTACGAAGATGTTCTATGTTCCAGGAGTTGTTCACCGGAATGCCGTCTTCGGTCTCAAGGCGGACAGCGCCAGGCCTTGTGACTCGTCTCACCCGATAAGGGCCTTCCCACTTCGGCGTCAACTTGTTGGAATTCTTGGCGAACTGAACGCGCCGAAGAACAAGGTCGCCTTCCTCGAAGCTTCTGGCTTTAACTTTGCGGCTATGATAGCGGCACAAAGCTTGCTGGTATCGAGCAGCTCGTACAGCAGCCTGAAGACGATCTTCCTCAAGGAGCAGCGCGTCGTCTTGTCGCAGCTGTTCTTGCTCAAGCTCATCATAAGCGAGCACTCGAGGTGATCCGTATGCGAGTTCCGTGGGGAGAACTGCCTCTGCTCCATAGACTAGAGCGAAAGGTGTCTGGCCAGTGGCTCGATTTGGCGTCGTTCTGATCGACCAAAGAACCACCGGCAGCTCCTCGATCCAGTTCCTTCCGCACCTGTGCAGCCTGTCGAAAGTTCTGGTCTTGAGGCCGCGCAGCACTTCAGCATTTGCCCTCTCTGCTTGACCGTTGCTTCTCGGATAAGCAACAGAAGCGAAGCAGACCTTGGCGCCAAGGTCTTGGACGTACTGCATGAGGGTGCGGCTCGTGAATTGCGTGCCGTTGTCGTGATGATCCTGTTAGGGATCCCGAAACAGCAAACAATTGACCTGAAGAACTTGACTGCTGACTGTGCTGTCACCTTCCTCACTGGCTGCACTTCCGGCCACTTTGTGAACTTGTCGATTGCGACGTACAAGTACTCAAAGCCCCCGACAGCTCGGGGGAAGGGGCCGAGGATATCGAGCCCCCAGGCGAAAATGGCCAGGATAAAGGGATTGTCTGGAGAGCTTGAGCTAGCTGGTGTATCTGTTTGGAGTGGAACTGGCACGCTTCACACTTGGTTACTTGTGCAGTTGCATCCTGGAGGGCTGTCGGCCAAAAGAAACCTTGCCGAAAAGCTTTGCCGGCAAGTGCTCTTGCGCCAATGTGGTGGCCACATATGCCTCCATGTATCTCTGCCAACAGCTTTTGTCCATCTTCCCGGCGAATACACTTCAATTTCACACCGTTGAGTCTTCTTCTGTACAGTATGCTATCGACAAACTGGTACATACTTGACTGCCGGGCTACTCTTTCCGCTTCTTCTTGTTCTTCGGGAAGTTCTCCTGTCTGAAGGAAGTGGACAATCTGCTGTGCCCATGCTGGAGCTTGTGGCTCGACAACAAGGACTAAAGGCGCATCTTCTGCTGCGGGAACATCTGCTTCCACGGCAAGGACTTGTGGTCCTGCCGGAGCTTGATGTTCCCCGGCAAGCTTGCCGGAGCAAAACTTGTCGGGAGCGTCTGCTTCAACGGAACAAACCATAAGGCTTGCCGGACCAGACTGCCCCTCAGCCTCCTTGGTGTTGATCTTGGGGACTTTCTTGGCGGCGGCTTCGGGGAGCTCTGCCGGAAAGTAGTCACCAGAAACCAACTTCCTCTTCTTGCTTTGTCCAGTTGATGGTGTTATGGATGGTTGAGTCAACTTAAGCACAAAGATCCCTGGTTCCACATGTAACTTTAGTGCGGTGCACTTTGACAGGCCATCAGCAATATCATTCTGACCTCTTGGGATATGCTCCATTTGTAGGTCGTCAAAGTGCTCTTCTAGCTTCCTCACTTCATCAACATACGCTTCCATCAACAGACTCTGGTAGTTCTTGTTCACTTGTTGGACGACCAGCTGTGAGTCACCCCTGACAATGAGCTTCTTGATCCCAAGGTCTGCTGCGATTCTGAGACCGGCAAGCAATCCTTCATACTCTGCAGTATTGTTGGTTGCTTGCTCTTTGGGAAAGTGCATCTGGACTACGTACTTGAGGTGCTCTCCGGTGGGTGCGACAAGCAGCACGCCTGCACCGGCGCCTTGCAGCGAGAAGGCACCATCAAAGTACACCAGCCACTCTTTGCTCGCCTCTTTGACGGGGATGCTTGTTTCTGGAATTTCTTCATCTGGGGTTGGCGTCCACTCTTCTATGAACTCTGCCAATGCTCTGCTTTGGATAGTTGAAGTGCTCTCAAACTTGAGGCCAAAGCTTGACAGTTCCAGTGCCCACTCGACAATCCTGCCTGTTGCTTCTGGATTTTGCAGTATCCTCTTCAGCGGAAAGCGAGTGACGACTGTGATCTCATGTGCTTGGAAGTAATGGCGCAGCTTTCTCGAGGCCATGAGGAGGCCGAAAAGCAACTTCTGCACACCAGAGTACCTTGATCTAGCCCCCTGCAGAAGAGAACTGACAAAGTAAACTGGGCGCTGCACCATTCTCTTTGGCATCTTATCATGCTCCTGTGCAAACCCATGTTTGTCGGGACCAGAGCTTGTCGGCGAAGCCCCCTGCTTGTCGCTGGATGGATCTGCCATGGTTGCTGGCTCATCATCCGCCTCCCTCTCCGCCACTAACGCAGCACTAACCACTTGATTGGTTGCCGCTATATACAGTAGCAACTTCTCTTGCGGCTTAGGTGCGACAAGCGTTGGAGTGGAGGACAGGTATCTCTTCAAGTCCTGCAGCGCAGCCTCCGCTTCCAGAGTCCATTTCATTGGACCTGCCTTTTTCAAAATTTTGAAAAATGGCAGGGCGCGCTCAGCAGATCTTAGAGATAAATCTGCTGAGAGCAGCCACGCAACCGGCAAGCCTTCGTACATCCTTGACGTGCTTTGGTGCTTCGATCTGCTCAATGGCTTTGATCTTGTCGGGATTGGCTTCAATTCCCCGCTGAGACATGAAGAACCCGAGAAGCTTGCCGGAAGGGACTCCAAACACGCACTTCTCGGGGTTAAGCTTGAGGTTGATCTTGCGCAGGTTTGCAAATGTCTCGTCTAAATCTTGAATCAGGGTCGCCTTGTTCTTGCTCTTGACCACTATGTCATCCATGTAAGCTTCCACATTTCTGTGCATTTGCGGCTCAAAAGCATGTTGGACTACCCTTGCGAATGTTGAACTAGCATTCTTCAGACCGAAAGGCATCCTACGAAGCAGTACGTGCAGCACTCCGAAGAGGTGCGCTTGCCGGAGTGGGCATCAGAGCTCTTGCCGGGCTTGGTCTTCTTCTTCCCCCCGGGAGCTTCAGCGGCAAGTGTCTTGCGTTCTTCTGCGGCTGCTGCTTCCCGGTAGATCTTGTCGGCACAGACAAGAGCATCCTTCTTGTCGCCAAGGACAGAGATGACACTTATTGGGCCTGGCATTTTCAGTATGTTGTACGCATAGTGAGAGGCTGCCATGAACTTGGCGAGTGCCGGTCGGCCAAGGATTCCATTGTAAGGTAATGGAAAGTCGGCAACTTCAAACATGACCCTCTCAGTCCTAAAGTTTAGCTCGCTGCCAAATGTTACCGGCAACGTGATCTTTCCCTTTGGCTTGCTCCTTCCCGGGTTGATTCCTTGAAATGTGCCGGTCTCTTCGAGCTCGCTGTCAGGGATCTGGAGTTTCTGGAGCACCACGGAGGAGATCAAGTTCAAGCCGGCCCCGCCGTCAACTAGCATCTTAGTGACCTTGAGGTTGCGGATTGTTGGTGAAACCAACATCGGCAAGCATCCGACCGCAGTTATGCGATCCGGGTGGTCCTCAATATCAAAGATGATAGGCGTGCCGGACCATTTCAGAGGCTTGCGTGACTCGACGGGTGGTTCTGCTGCATTAACTTCCCGCACCCACTCCTTGAGCTGACGGTGCGAGGTATGCAGAGAAGCACCACCGTCAACGCACA
Organism: Triticum dicoccoides; assembly: GCF_002162155.2. Taxonomy (NCBI): domain Eukaryota; kingdom Viridiplantae; phylum Streptophyta; class Magnoliopsida; order Poales; family Poaceae; genus Triticum; species Triticum dicoccoides. The sequence goes on along the minus strand of NC_041386.1, from coordinate 258,145,057 downwards.
GGACCTCTGTGGCTTTCTGTAACTCCTGCTCATCAGTCTCCTCATCATCCATGTCCTCATCGTCGTTGTCATCTTCATCCTTGTCGCAGCCACGAGGAGGTCTGTCTCCTTGCCGCTGCTTGGCCTTGCCGCGGCGTCCTCCTCGGCCGGGACGTTTCTTGCCGGATCCACCAGCTCCTTCCTGGGCCTTTTCCTTGTCGCGCCGCTCGTATTCAGCTTTCTGTTGCTCAACAAGCTGTTCGAATTTCTTACAGTTCTGGAGATCATGGCCCTTGGTGTGGTGGATCTTGCAATATTGCTTGTTGGTGCCGTCCTGCTTGTCGGTGACCGCCACCTCCGCGACAACCTCCTTGCCGGAGTCACCACCTTTGGCTTCCTTGGCGCCACCACCGTTGCCGGACTGCTCAACAACTAGCACCTCTTTGCCTTTCCTCCTTCTGTTGTTCCGCCGCTGGTTTTTCCTTGGCAGGGTAGCATCCTCACTGTCAGATCCTCCCGCTCCTACATTCTCTCCGGGGAGTCTCCTCCCTTCCTCAGCACGTGCACACTTGTCGGCCAGTGCATATAACTTGCTGACGTCCCTAATCTTGCACATCGCCATTTCCTCCCGCATCCTGCGGTTCCGCATGTTCTGATGGAACGCGCTGATCACCACGACAGGGTGGACGTCTGGGATGTTGTGCTGCACACTACTGAGTCTCTGAATGTACTTGCGCAGGGGCTCTCCTTCCTTCTGGGCGAGCAGATGAAGATCACTCTCCTGGCCATGAGGCTTGTGTCCGCCTGTAAAGGCGCCGACAAACTGATGGCACATATCAGCCCAAGAGGATATGGAGTTGTCCGGCAAGTGCATGAGCCATGATCTGACGTTGGGCTTGAGCACCAGCGGGAAGTAGTTGGCAAGGATCTTGTCATCTCGTCCCCCGGCAGCCTGTACCGCAATGGTGTAGATGCTGAGGAACTCCGACGGATGCGTCTTGCCGTCGTACTTCTCCGGTACGTCTGGCTTGAAGTTCTTTGTGCTGGGCCACTGGACTTGCCGCAGCTCACGAGTGAACGTAGGATAACCTACCGCGTACGGCAGATCGCCTGGTTCCCCTGGCGCATGCATGTCAACAGAGGGCCCAGCGCGCTTGTCGGATTGACGTCGCGCTTCTCTTTGGTGCTCGATGCGGGTTCGAGCGTCTTCTTGTTGTCGATCATGAAGAACTTGGCGCTGATCGCGACGAGCTCGTGGATCCGACGATGCAGTGGAGTCGCTGTCGAGGTGGATCTGGCGAGTCGGCGATCTTGGCCTTCGGGGCGGTGATTGCATGGTAGTTGCACCTCCGCTCATTTCGTCGCCACCGGCTCGCGTCCGGCAACCCTGCCGCGGCGGCGACGTGCTCGGCCGCCGTGGAGTGTCGCCGTTGGCGTAGCCGATGAGACTCTGAATGGTGGCCCTCCATTCGTCGATCTTGTCCGACGTCGGAGGGTAATCTAGGAGAAGTTGAGCTCGTGCCAAAGCTTCTGCTGGAGTGGTGGGTAGCAGTGGCGGACGGCGCGAGGAGCGGGACGTGCTCGAACTTCTAACTATGTTAGACGGAGCAGTATCCCGTCCGGGCGACCATGCCCCACTCATGCCAGCATGCGGGCGTGCATGCTGGTCTTGAGCGCCCCGAGATCCACCAGCTTGGTCTTGGCCTATCATGCGAATGGCACTGCTAGTGCCATGACGCTGTTGATCTTGCGCCTCCTGAGAGTGGCGTGGAACATGTACAGTCGCCGAGGTTTGTGCAGCCTTGTTCTTGGACCTGGCGGCATCATGAGCTTCCTAGTCGACGTCCTTTCTTCCGCCGGCGTCCATTCCACCACCCGTTTGCTCCAACGGTGGCGGAAGTGACGTGGACGGAGCGGCTGCCGCCGAAGTTTTCTTCTTCGGTGGCATGTTGATGAAGGGAATAAAGATCTAGCTCGTGTGAACGCCGGATCAGGTTCACACAATCTCGACACCCCCTACCTGGCGCGCCATAGATGTCGGGGAAACTGATCCACGAACACCTATGGGGCCGGCGGACCAGGCCCCTTTCGGTTCGGCGGGGGCGGAGATCGCACGAAGAGCAGATCGAGGCGAGGCACACAAGTAGTTTACCCAGCTTCGGAGCTCTCCGGAGAGATAACACTCCTACTGCTGCTTGTCTGGTTGTATTATCTGGTGTTCTTGCTCTCGAGAGAGGGAGCGTGATGTTTTCTGGGCTATGAATGAATCGAAGCGAATTGTCCGACCTCCTCTACGTTGCGCATGGGCCTCCTTTTATACGCTAAAGGGGTCACCGACAGGTGGCAACGCAGAGGAGGGTACAAACGTAAAAAGCGAGGTAGTTGATACAATTACTTGTACAGTGCACCCTACCTAACCCTGACGGCAGGGGACAAGGGCATTAAATGCCCGTCTGAGTCGCCCGAACAGTGCAGAAAAGGACCGTTAGGGGCGCCATCGTTCGCCACGATGGCGATCTTGTCAGCTTCGCATGCCACTGCGCACCGCTGGCTGCACAGCCTCCCGCCACGCGCGCCCGGAGAGGCCCCCAGAGCGACACGTTGGTGGATGCGCTGGAGCGTGGGCACAGAGTGGCCGCCTGCTGCTGCAAGCGCCTTGACGCTGTTGTTATCTTGTCGGGTCCAGAAGCTCGTCGCTCACCGGGCCTCGGGGTACCTTGTTTAGTCTTCCCGGCAAGCTCCTCTTACCGGGGCCTTGTTGCCTTGCCGGAGCGCGTGGCGCGTCGCGGCAAGTTCCTTGGAGCGCCTTGGCCTTCCTGGCAAGCTCCTCTTGCCAGGGCCTTGTCTCCTTAGCTTAAATACTTTGTTCTTGGATGGCTCTAAGGGAACCTTGGGGGATCTTGGCGTTCGCCCGGCAAGCCTTGCGGCGGGGTGCTGCAACTGCCCGTGCACAAGTTCGGGGTACTAGGGTACCCCTATTCTAGTACACCGACATATATGCACGCGAGCATGTGCATGTAGTACAAATTTGAATTATGCACATAAATGCATTGAAAACTGAATTAATGCATTAGGATGTCCAAACGAACCCCGAAAAATCACAAAAAATAACACAACACTCTTGTTGTTCTATGTGGACACGAGAAAAACATTGAAAGCAATAAGAGGCAATGGATATTGTTTCGCCCCCAAAGTTGGTGTGTTCCCTACCGAAACCATCATGCTTGTTGTGAGAAGCTCTGGTTTGTGAGAAGCATATACCCAAACCTGCCCCCAAATGGGACAAAAATTTACCATGTCATGTTGATGCCGCTCCATGAAAACATGCCAAGTTTCATGAATTTCAGACGAGTTTTGGATTTACTAGAATTTGAAAATCAGGTATATCAATGTTTGCGGCAGAGTGACGGTGGCAGTGTGTTTGACATTCATTCCCATTTCTTGCATGGGACCTAAGCATGCATCCAAGGATAAATATTTGATTTTTCAACCTATTTATATGCAATGGAGCATGTGCATGTAGTTCAAATTTGAATTATGCACATAAATGCATTGAAAACTCACTTAATGCATAAAAATGTCCAAGCGAACCCCGAAAAATCACAAAAATAACACAACACCCCTGTTGTTCTATGTTGACACGAGAAAAAGTTTGAAAGCAATAAGAGGCAATAGATACCGTTTCGCCCTCAATGTTGGTGTGTTCCCTACCGAAACCATCATGCTTGTTGTGAGAAGCTCTGATTGCGAGAACCGTATACCCAGACCTTCCCCAAATGGGAGAAAAAATTTACCACGCCATGTAGATGCCGCTCCACGATAGCATGCCAAGTTTCATGAATTTCAGATGATTTTTGGATTTTCTAGAATTTAAAAACCTGGTTTCTCAATGTTTGCGGCCGATTGACGGTGGAAGGGTCTTTGACATCCATTCCTGTTTCTTGCATAGGACCTAGGCATGCATCCAAGGACAAAGATTAGATTTTTCAACCAATTTATATGCACGAGAGCATGTGCATGTAGTTCAAATTTGAAGTATGCACATAAATGCATTGAAAACTGAGTTAAGCCTAAAAATGTCCAAACGAAGAGTGAAAATTCACAAAAAATAACACAACACTCCTGTTGTTCTATGTTGACACGTGAATTTTTTTGAAAGCAATCAGAGGCAATGGATATCGTTTCGCCCCTAGAGTTGGGGCGTTCCCTATCGAAATCATCATGCTTGTTATGAGAAGCTCTGGTTTGTGAGAAGCATATACCCAAACCTGCCCCAAATGGGACAAAAAATTTACCACGACATGTTGATGCCGCTCCATGAAAGCATGCCAAGTTTCATGAATTTCAACCGAGTTTTGGATTTTCTAGAATTTAAAAACCAGGTATCTCAATGTTTGCAGCCGACTGACGGTGGCAGGGTGTTTGACATTCATTCCCATTTTTCTGTTGGACTTAAGCATGCACCCAAGGACAAATATTTTATTTTTCAACCAATTTATATGCACGGGAGCATGTGCATGTAGTTCAAATTTGAATTCTGCACATAATTGCATTGAAAGCTCACTTAACGCATAAAAATGTCCAAACGAACATCGAAAGATCACAAAAAATAACACAACACTCCTGTTGTTCTATGTTGACACGAGAAAAAATTTGAAAGCAATAAGAGGCATCGAATATCGTTTCGCCCCCAAAGTAGGGGCGTTGCCTACCGAAACCATCATGCTTGTTATGAGAAGCTCTAGTTTGTCAGAAGCATATACCCAAACCTGCCCCAAATAGGATGTAATATTTACCACGGCATGTTGATGCCGCTCCATGATAGCATGCCAAGTTTCATGAATTTCAGACGAGTTTTGGATGTACTAGAATTTAAAAACCAGGTATCTCAACGTTTGCGGCCGAGTGACGGTGGCAGGGTGTTTGACACTCATTTCCATTTCTTGCATGGGACCTAAGCATACACCCAAGGTCAAAGTTTTGATTTTTCAACCAATTTATATGCACGGGAACATGTGCATGTAGTAAAAATTTGAATTATGCACATAAATGCATTGAAAACCGACTTAATGCATTAAAATGTCGAAACGAACACCGAAAGATCACAAAAAATAACACAACACTCCTGTTGTTCTATGTTGACATGAGAAATTTTTTGAAAGCAATAAGAGGCCACGTATATCGTTTCTCCCCCAAAGGTGGGGTGTTCCCTACCGAAACCATCATGCTTGTCGTGAGAAGCTCTGGTTTGTGAGAAGCTTATACCCAAACCTGCCCGAAATGGGACAAAATATTTACCACGGCATGTTGATGCCGCTCCATGGTAGCATGTCAAGTTCCAAGACGAGTTTTGGATTTAGTAGAATTTAAATGCCAGGTATCTCAATGTTTGTGGCCGAGTGACGGTGGCATGGTGTTTGACATTCATTCCCATTTCTTGCATGGGAGCTAAGCATGCACCCAAGGACAAAGATTTGATTTTTCAACCAATTTATATGCACGCGAGCATGTGCATGTAGTACAAATTTGAATTATGCACATAAATGCATTGAAAACTCACTTAATGCATTAAGATGTCCAAACGAACCCCGAAAAATCACAAAAAATAACACAGCACTCTTGTTGTTTTGTGTTGACACGAGAAAAAAAATTGAAAGCAATAAGAGGCAATGGATATTGTTTCTCCCCCAAAGTTGTTGCGTTCCCTACCGAAACCATCATGCTCGTCGTGAGAAGCTCTGGTTTGTGAGAAGCATATACCCAAACCTGCCCCAAATGGGACAAAAAATTTACCACGACATGTTGACGCCGCTCCATGAAAGCATGCCAAGTTTCATGAATTTCAGACGAGTTTTGGATTTACTAGAATTTAAAAACCAGGTATCTCAATGTTTGCAGCCGACTGACGGTGGCAGGGTGCTTGACATGCATTCCCATTTTTCTGTGGGACTTAAGCATGCGCCAAAGGACAAATATTTTATTTTTCAACCAATTTATATGCACGGGAGCATGTGCATGTAGTTCAAATTTGAATTCTGCACATAACTGCATTGAAAACTCACTTAACACATAAAAATGTCCAAACGAACATCAAAAGATCACAAAAAAGAACACAACACTCCTGTTGTTCTATGTTGACACGAGAAAAAATTTGAAAGCAATAAGAGGCATTGAATATCGTTTCGCCCCCAAAGTTGGGGCGTTGCCTACCGAAACCATCATGCTTGTTATGAGAAGCTCTAGTTTGTCAGAAGCATATACCCAAACCTGCCCCAAAGAGGACAAAAAATTTACAAACGAACATCAAAAGATCACAAAAAATAACACAGCACTCCTGTTGTTCTATGTTGACACGAGAAAAAAATTGAAAGCAATAAGAGGCAATGGATATTGTTTCACCCCCAAAGTTGGTGCGTTTCCTATCGAAATCATCATGCTTGTTGTGAGAAGCTCTAGTTTGTGAGAAGCATATACCCAAACCTGCCCCAAATGGGACAAAAATTTACCACGACATGTTCATGCCGCTCCATGAAAGCATGCCAAGTTTCATGAATTTCAGCCGAGTTTTGGATTTTCTAGAATTTAAAAACCAGGTATCTCAATGTTTGCAGCCGACTGACGGTGGCAGGGTGTTTGACATTCAGTCCCATTTTTTCTATTGGACTTAAGCATGCACCCAAGGACAAATATTTTATTTTTCAACCAATTTATATGCACGGGAGCATGTGCATGTAGTTCAAATTTGAATTCTGCACATAACTGCATTGAAAACTCACTTAACACATAAAAATGTCCAAACGAACATCAAAAGATCACAAAAAATAACACAACACTCCTGTTGTTCTATGTTGACACGAGAAAAAATTTGAAAGCAATAAGAGGCATTGAATATCATTTCGCCCCCAAAGTTGGGGCGTTGCCTACCGAAACCATCATGCTTGTTATGAGAAGCTCTAGTTTGTCACAAGCATATACCCAAACCTGCCCCAAATAGGACGTAATATTTACCATGGCATGTTGATGCCGCTCCATGATAGCATGCCAAGTTTCATGAATTTCAGACGAGTTTTGGATTTACTAGAATTTAAAAACCAGGTATCTCAATGTTAGCGGCCGAGTGACGGTGGCAGGGTGTTTGACATTCATTCCCATTTCTTGCATGGGACCTAAGCATGCACCCAAGGTCAAAGTTTTGATTTTTGAACCAATTTATATGCACGGGAACATGTGCATGTAGTACAAATTTGAATTATGCACATAAATGCTTTGAAAACTCACTTAATGCATTAAAATGTCCAAACGAACACCGAAAGATCACAAAAAATAACACAACACTCCTGTTGTTCTATCTTGACACGAGAAAATTTTTGAAAGCAATAAGTGGCCATGGATATCGTTTCTCCCCCAAAGTTGGGGTGTTCCCTACCGAAACCATCATGCTTGTTGTGAGAAGCTCTGGTTTGAGAGAAGCTTCTACCCAAACCTTCCCGAAATGGGACAAAAAATTTACCACGGCATGTTGATGCCGCTCCATGGTAGCATGCCAAGTTCCATGAATTTCAGACGACTTTTGGATTTACTAGAATTTAAATGCCAGGTATCTCAATGTTTGTGGCCGAGTGACGGTGGCATGGTGTTTGACATTCATTCCCATTTCTTGCATGGGACCTAAGCATGCACCCAAGGACAAAGATTTCATTTTTTACCCAATTTATATGCACGCGAGCATGTGCATGTAGTACAAATTTGAATTATGCACATAAATGCATTGAAAACTCAATTAATGCATTAGGATGTCCAAACGAACCCCAAAAAATCACAAAAAATAACACAACACTCTTGTTGTTCTAGGTTGACACGAGAAAAAAATTGAAAGCAATAAGAGGCAATGGATATTGTTTCGCCCCCAAAGTTGGTGTGTTCCCTACCGAAACCATCATGCTTGTTGTGAGAAGCTCTGGTTTGTGAGAAGCATATACCCAAACCTGCCCCCAAATGGGACAAAAATTTACCACGTCATGTTGATGCCGCTCCATGAAAGCATGCCAAGTTTCATGAATTTCAGATGAGTTTTGGATTTACTAGAATTTGAAAACCAGGTATCTCAATGTTTGCGGCAGAGTGACGGTGGCAGTGTGTTTGACATTCATTCCCATTTCTTGCATGGGACCTAAGCATGCATCCAAGGATAAAGATTTGATTTTTCAACCTATTTATATGCAATGGAGCATGCGCATGTAGTTCAAATTTGAATTATGCACATAAATGCATAGAAAACTCACTTAATGCATAAAAATGTCCAAGCGAACCCCGAAAAATCACAAAAATAACACAACACCCCTGTTGTTCTATGTTAACACAAGAAAATTTTTTGAAAGCAATAAGAGGCAATAGATACCGTTTCGCCCTCAATGTTGGTGTGTTCCCTACCGAAACCATCATGCTTGTTGTGAGAATCTCTGTTTGTGAGAACCGTATACCCAAACCTGCCCCAAATGGGAGAAAAAAATTTACCACGCCATGTAGATGCCGCTCCACGATAGCATGCCAAGTTTCATGAATTTCAGATGAGTTTTGGATTTACTAGAATTTAAAAACCAGGTTTCTCAATGTTTGCGGCCGAGTAACGGTGGCAAGGTGTTTGACATTCATTCCCGTTTCTTGCATGGGACCTAGGCATGCATCAAAGGACAAAGATTTGATTTTTCAACCACTTTATATGCATGAGAGCATGTGCATGTAGTTCAAATTTGAATTATGCACATAAATGCATTAAAAACTCACTTAGTGCATAAAAATGTCCAAACGAACAGTGAAAAATCACAAAAAATAACACAACACTCATGTTGTTCTATGTTGACACGAGAAAAAGTTTGAAAGTAATAAGAGGCAATGCATATTGTTTCGCCCCTAGAGTTGGGGCGTTCCCTATCGAAACCATAATGATTGTTGTGAGAAGCTCAGTTTATGAGAAGCATATACCCAAACATGCCCCAAATGGGACAAAAAAATTACCACGGCATGTTGATGCTGCTCCATGATAGCATACCAAGTTTCATGAATTTCAGACGAGTTTTGGATTTACTAGAATTTAAATTCCAGGTATCTCAATGTTTGCGGCCGACTAACGGTGGCAGGGTGTTTGAATCCATTCCCATTTCTTGCATGGGACCTAAGCATGCACCCAAGGAAAAATATTTTATTTTTCACCCAATTTATGTGCACGGGTGCATGTGCATGTAGTTAAATTTTGAATTATGCACATAAATGCATTGAAAACTCACTTAATGCATTAAAATGTCCAAAAGAACCCCGAAAAATCACAAAAAATAACACAACACTCCTGTTGTTCTATGTTGACACGAAATTTTTTTTGAAAGCAATAAGAGGCAATGGATATCTTTCGCCCCCAAAGTTGGGGCGTTCCCTACTGAAACCATCATGCTTGTTGTGAGAAGCTCTGGTTTGTGAGAAGCTTATACCCAAACCTGCCCGAAATGGGACAAAAAATTTACCACGGCATGTTGATGCCGCTCCATGGTAGCATGCCAAGTTCCATGAATTTCAGACAAGTTTTGGATTTACTAGAATTTAAATGCCAGGTATCTCAATGTTTGTGGCCGAGTGATGGTGGCATGGTGTTTGACATTCATTCCCATTTCTTGCATGGGGCCTAACCATGCACCCAAGGACAAAGATTTGACTTTTTAACCAATTTATATGCACGCGAGCATGTGCATGTAGTACAAATTTGAATTATGCACATAAATGCATTGCAAACTCACTTAATGCATTAAGATGTCCAAACGAACCCCGAAAAATCTCAAAAAATAACACATCACTCTTGTTGTTCTATGTTGACACGAGAAACAAATTGAAAGCAATAAGAGGCAATGGATATTGTTTCCCCCCAAAGTTGGTGCGTTCCCTACCGAAACCATCATGCTTGTTGTGAGAAGCTCTGGTTTGTGAGAAGCATATACCCAAACCTACCCCAAATGGGACAAAAAATTTACCACGCTATGTTGATGTCGCTCCATGAAAGCATGCCAAGTTTCATGAATTTCACACGAGTTTTGGATTTACTAGAATTTAAAAACCAGGTATCTTAATGTTTGCGGCAGAGTGACGGTGGCAGTGTGTTTGACATTCATTCCCATTTCTTGCATGGGACCTAAGTATGCATCCAAGGACAAAGATTTGATTTTTCAACCTATTTATATGCAATGGAGCATGTGCATGTAGTTCAAATTTGAATTATGCACATAAATGCATTGAAAACTCACTTAATGCATAAAAATGTCCAAGCAAACTCCGAAAAATCACAAAAATAACATAACACTCCTATTGTTCTATGTTGACACGAGAAAAGTTTGAAAGCAATAAGAGGCAATAGATATTGTTTCGCCCTCAAAATCGGGGTGTTCCCTACCGAAAGCATCATGCTTGTTGTGAGAAACTCTGTTTGTGAGAAGCGTATACCCAAACCTGCCCCAAATGGGACAAAAAATTTACCACGCCATGTTGATGCCGCTCCATGATAGCATGCCAAGTTACATGAATTCAGATGAGTTTTGGATTTACTAGAATTTAAAAACCAGGTTTCTCAATGTTTGCGGCCGAGTAATGGTGGCAAGGTGTTTGACATTCATTCCCGTTTCTTGCATGGGACCTAGGCATGCATCGAAGGATAAAGATTTGATTTTTCAACCACTTTATATGCATGAGAGCATGTGCATGTAGTTCAAATTTGAATTATGCACATAAATGCATTAAAAACTCACTTAGTGCATAAAAATGTCCAAACGAACAGTGAAAAATCACAAAAAATAACACAGCACTCATGTTGTTCTATGTTGACACGAGAAAAAGTTTGAAAGCAATAAGAGGCAATGCATATCGTTTCGCCCCTAGAGTTGGGGTGTTCCCTATCGAAACCATAATGATTGTTGTGAGAAGCTCAGTTTATGAGAAGCATATACCCAAACATGCCCCAAATGGGACAAAAAAATTACCACGGCATGTTGATGCTGCTCCATGATAGCATACCAAGTTTCATGAATTTCAGATGAGTTTTGGATTTACTAGAATTTAAATTCCAGGTATCTCAATTTTTGCGGCCGACTAACGGTGGCAGGGTGTTTGACATTCATTCCCATTTCTTGCATGGGACCTAAGCATGCACCCAAGGACAAATATTTTATTTTTCAACCAATTTATGTGCACGGGAGCATGTGCATGTAGTTAAATTTTGAATTATGCACATAAATGCATTGGAAACTCACTTAATGCATTAAAATGTCCAAAAGAACCCCGAAAAATCACAAAAAATAACACAACACTCCTGTTGTTCTATGTTGACACGAAAAAAAATTGAAAGCAATAAGAGGCAATGGATATCTTTCGCCCCCAAAGTTGGGGCGTTCCCTACTGAAACCATCATGCTTGTTGTGAGAAGCTCTGGTTTGTGAGAAGCTTATACCCAAACCTGCCCCAAATGGGACAAAAAATTTACCACGACATGTTGATGCCTCTCCATGATAGCATGGCAAGTTTCATGAATTTCAAACGAGTTTTGGATTTACTAGAATTTAAAAACCAGGTATCTCAATGTTTCCAGCCGTCTGACGATGGCAGGGTGTTTGACATTCATTCCCATTTCTTGCATGGGACCTAAGCATGCACCCAAGGACAAATATTTTATTTTTCAACCAATTTATGTGCACGGGAGCATGTGCATGTAGATCAAATTTGAATTCTGCACATAACTGCACTGAATCACTTAACGCATAAAAATGTCCAAACAAACACCGAAAGATCACAAAAAATAACACAACACTCCTGTTGTTCTATGTTGACATGAGAAAAATTTTGAAAGCAATAAGAGGCAATGCATATCGTTTCGCCCCCAAAGTTGGGGTGTTCCCTACCAAAACCATCATGCTTGTTGCGAGAAGCTCTGGTTTGTGAGAAGCATATACCCAGACCTGTCCCAAATGGGACAAAGATTTGATTTTTCAACTTATTTATATGCATGGGAGCATGTGCATGTAGTTCAAATTTGAATTATGCATATAAATGCATTGAAAACTCACTTAATGCATAAAAATGTCCAAACAAACCCCGAAAAATCACAAAAAATAACACAACACTCCTGTTGTTCTATGTTTACACGAGAAAAATTTGAAAGTAATAAGAGGCAATGGATATTATTTCGCTCCCAAAGTTGGGGCGTTCCCTACCAAAACCATCATGCTTGTTGTGAGACGCTCTAGTTTGTGAGAAGCATATACCCAAACCTGCCCCAAATGGAACAAAAACATTACCACACTATATTGATGCCGCTCCATGATAGCATGCGAAGTTTCATGAATTTCAGACGAGTTTTGGATTTACTAGAATTTAAAAACCAGGTATCTCAATGTTTGTGGCCGAGAGACAGTGGCAGGGTGTCTGACATTCATTCCCATTTCCTGCATGGTACTTAAGCATGCACCAAAGGACAAAGATTTGATTTTTCAACATATTTATATGCACGGAAGCATGTGCATGTAGTTCAAATTTGAAGTATGCGCATAAATGCATTGAAAACTCACTTAACACATAAAAATGTCCAAACGAACCCCGAAAAATCACAAAAAATAACACAACACTCCTGTTGTTCTATGTTGACACAAGAAAAAAATTGAAAGCAATAAGAGGCAATGGATATCGTTTCCCGCCAAAGTTGGGGTGTTCCCTACCGAAACCATCATGCTTGTTGTGAGAAGCTCTGGTTTGTGAGAAGCGTACCCAAACCTGCCCCAAATGGGACAAAATATTTACCATAGCATGTTGATGCCGCTCCATGATAGCATGCCAAGTTTCATGAATTTCAGATGAGTTTTGGATTTACTAGAATTTAAAAGCCAGGTATCTCAATGTTTGCGGCCGAGTGACGGTGGCATGGTGTTTGACATTCATTCCCATTTCTTGAATGGGACCTAAGCGTGCACCCAATGACAAAGATTTGATTTTTCAACCAATTTATATGCACGGGAGCATGTGCATGTAGTTCAAATTTGAATTATGCACATAAATGCATTGAAAACTCACTTAATGCATAAAAATGTCCAAACGAACCCCGAAAAATCACAAAAAATAACACAACACTCCTGTTGTTCTATGTTGACACGAAATTTTTTTTGAAAGCAACAAGAGGCAATGGATATCGTTTCGCCCCTAGAGTTGGGGCGTTCCCTATCGAAACCATCATGCTTGTTGTGAGAAGCTCTGGTTTGTGAGAAGCTTATACCCAAACCTGCCCCAAATGGGACAAAAAATTTACCACAGCATATTGATGCCGTTCAATGATAGCATGGCAAGTTTCATGAATTTCAAACGAATTTTGGATTTACTAGAATTTAAAACCAGGTATCTCAATGTTTCCAGCCGACTGACGATGGCAGGGTGTTTGACATTCATTCCCATTTCTTGCATGGGACCTAAGCATGCACCCAAGGACAAATATTTTATTTTTCAACCAATTTATGTGCACGGGAGCATGTGCATGTAGATGAAATTTAAATTCTGCACATAACTGCACTGAATCACTTAACGCATAAAAATGTCCAAACAAACACCGAAAGATCACAAAAAATAACACAACACTCCTGTTGTTCTATGTTGACATGAGAAAATTTTTGAAAGCAATAAGATGCAATGCATATCGTATCGCCCCCAAAGTTGGGGTGTTCCCTACCAAAACCATCATGCTTGTTGCGAGAAGCTCTGGTTTGTGAGAAGCATATACCCAGACCTGTCCCAAATGGGACAAAGATTTGATTTTTCAACTTATTTATATGCATGGGAGCATGTGCATGTAGTTCAAATTTGAATTATGCATATAAATTCATTGAAAACTCACTTAATGCATAAAAATGTCCAAACAAACCCCGAAAAATCACAAAAAATAACACAACACTCCTGTTGTTCTATGTTTACACGAGAAATTTTTTAAAGTAATAAGAGGCAATGGATATCGTTGCGCTCCCAAAGTTGGGGCGTTCCCTACCGAAACCATCATGCTTGTTGTGAGACGCTCTGGTTTGTGAGAAGCATATACCCAAACCTGCCCCAAATGGCACAAAAACTTTACCACACCATGTTGATGCCGCTCCATGATAGCATGCCAAGTTTCATGAATTTCAGACGAGTTTTGGATTTACTAGAATTTAAAAACCAGGTATCTCAATGTTTGTGGCCGAGAGACAGTGGCAGGGTGTCTGACATTCATTCCCATTTCTTGCACGGTACTTAAGCATGCACCCAGGGACAAAGATTTGATTTTTCAACATATTTATATGCACGGAAGCATGTGCGTGTAGTTCAAATTTGAAGTATGCGCATAAATGCATTGAAAACTCACTTAACGCATAAAAATGTCCAAACGAACCCCGAAAAATCACAAAAAATAACACAACACTCCTGTTGTTCTATGTTGACACAAGAAAAAAATTGAGAGCAATAAGAGGCAATGGATATCGTTTCCCCCCAAAGTTGGGTGTTCCTTACCGAAACCATCATGCTTGTTGTGAGAATCTCTGGTTTGTGAGAAGCGTACCCAAACCTGCCCCAAATGGGACAAAATATTTACCATGGCATGTTGATGCCGCTCCATGATAGCATGCCAAGTTTCATGAATTTCAGATGAGTTTTGGATTTACTAGAATTTAAAAGCCAGGTATCTCAATGTTTGTGGCCGAGTGACGGTGGCATGGTGTTTGACATTCATTCCCATTTCTTGCATGGGACCTAAGCGTGCACCCAAGGACAAAGATTTGATTTTTCAACCAACTTATATGCACGGGAGCATGTGCATGTAGTTCAAATTTGAATTATGCACATAAATGCATTGAAAACTCACTTAATGCATAAAAATGTCCAAACAAACCCCGAAAAATCACAAAAAATAACACAACACTCCTGCTGTTCTATGTTGACACGAGAAAAATTTTGAAAGCAACAAGAGGCAATGGATATCGTTTCACCCCTAGAGTTGGGGCGTTCCCTATCGAAAACATCATGCTTGTTGTGAGAAGCTCTGGTTTTTGAGAAGCATATACCCAAACCTACCCCAAATGGGACTAAAAATTTACCACGGCATGTTGATGCCGCTCCATGATAGCATGGCAAGTTTCATGAATTTCAAACGAGTTTGCAGCCGACTGACGGTTGCAGGGTGTTTGACATTCATTCCCATTTCTTGCATGGGACCTAAGCATGCACCCAAGGAGAATTATTAGTAACATCAAACTTTAGGAATGCAATGCGGGGAAGATGGGGCCAACCAATTCCAGTTAGGAACGTCAACCTTGAAGTAGGTTCTTGTACAGAAACAGGCACCACATAATCACTTGGTCGAGTTCGATGAGTTATCAAGAACTTGTATCTATCTCTATCATACTGGATTTGAGTATTGAGTATAGACATAGAATACACTAGGTTCTCTCTCAAATTGTTAAGAATGTGAAAACGATTTGATGCGTTAGAAGGCGCACCTCCAGGAGGACTATTATCACTACCATTGGGGCCGCCTCCTCCACTCGGAGGAATTGAACAGCCATAATTACTATCACTAGATCCACTTTCAGAACCTTTATTGACTTCCTTTCCTTTATTCACTTTTCCTTTCTTTGCAGAACCTTTATCGACTTTTCCTTTCTTTCCGGAACCTTTATTGACTTCAACATTCTCTTGATTTCCTTTGACTTTATCTTGATCAGATTGAGTAGGAGGATTAGACGATGGGAACTTATTCTTCGACGAATCTTTAGGGTCTCTGGAAAGCGAATCAGAACTGTTACATGAGAAAATGTCGTTGAACTCGTCGTAAACTCGATTTAGAAATGCAGTTAGATAGGATCTCATAATATATCTACTATTCATAGAAATATGGATTTGATCCATTCTAGGATTTCGATTGGAGGATTTTCCTGATATCAGGACCTAGTTCAAAACACTGATATCCTAGTTATCAACACCATGGTTGTAGGAAAGAGATTTCCCACCTCTAGTGAATATTCGTATCTAGAGACATGATAACTGTGGGCTTAGAGAACAAACTACACCGCCTCTATATAGGTAGATAGAGAATGCGAACGGGTTTACAAAGCTTGAAGAGGAGAAAGGTGGATAACCTTTATAGATCAGGATAACCTTTCACATTTTCCTACAAATAGGATATTTACACCATGACCTAAATATAGCACCTAAGAAGTATGTTCTGCCAAATGAATAGACGTATATGAAATGAAAAGAGAATGAATTTCTCAATGTTTCGTTGATAGACGGGTGCTGCAATTAGCAAACAGAGTATGACTACTACTAGGCTCCAGTGTATTCCAGAGGTGGTATAGTTGCTGACCAACCTACACTAATGTTGAGATAGTACCACGGATGTGATAGTAATACCTAGCTCATATTGTAACCGTCGTTTTAGGCCATGGAAACCCAGTGCCAACACTGAAAGCAGTAAACCCACCTGTTATAGGATCCGTAACATCTACTACTGTTATATGAAGCAAATACCCTATGTTGTGAGGTAGGGAATCTATTGCGTTTATTCGAAGGCATCCAACCTATAGCAAACCTAAATGCAACCACCTCCAAATCGAAACTCTTATCCAATCCAGTGAGGAGGCAACCTGCAGCCATCACCATTCTAACATACAAATGGAATGGAAACAGGGTTGGATAACTATCCGGATCTACTCCCCAAACTCACATCCCATTATCTCACCAGTGAGTGGGCTTCAAACAATGATCATGAATTCATATACGATTCGATAGGTTCCGAATCTGAAGGATGTTTCTCATCCAACGCTTATTTATCACCCTCTTTCTTATTACTACTCCTACTTCCATCATTCTTAGCAGATCGACCTCCTTTCTTATTAGAAGATTGCACATCGTTATTACCTCCTTTCTTCTTATCACGCCCTTTCTTATTAGCTCCTTTCTTTTCCCCTGGATCTGTCACTTCCAAATCATTGTTACCTCCTTTCTTCTTATCACTTCCATTCTTCTTATCACTTCCTTTCTTATTAGTTCCTTTCTTATTAGTTCCCTTCTTTTCCCCCAGATCTTTCACTTCTATAGAATCACTCTCATCAACACGATCATCCTCGCAAGTCTTACCCTTATTCAATCCTTCTCGGATTACCCTGCTTAGTTCAGCCGCATCCTTCAGCCTTTTATTATCTTCCCACGGCTGTAATATTAGACTGCCAGTAGGCTGATCTTTCAACATTTTGAACAAGTCTTCACTCATAAATAGGTATGGCTTTCTGTCGACCCACACACCCTTTTTAAAGACGAGTACCCTTTTAGCCCCTCCCAATCTCATTGTTATTTGGCTCATACGTTTCCGTATGACTAGATTTTTCCAATCCACTAAGAAGTTCTTTTCATAATTGATCACCCATTCAGAGTGAACATTATTTAACAAGTTCACAAAGTGAATTTTTTCAACCACACCAGACGGTGCACCCTTATACTTTTTGACATCTTTACCCCCTTCGACCTCCAAGAAGTAGCTTTTAGGAGCAGTAAAAATCGCATGCCTAATAAGGCCGTGTTCTAGCTTAAACTTACCAAGCTCTCTATCTGATATCATAGATTCGGGAAGAGGATTCTCTAAAACTACAGAGTCTGTGTCCGTATAGAGGCAGTCATCCTGTGACACAAATTGGTCCATATATATACGGCGTAACTCGTAATGCATGCTGATATCTGAGGACACGTGTTCACCGACGGTTTCCATCCATCGCTCTCATCGTATACGTCCTCTTTATAAGTGATTAAATTATACTCTCCCAGTTCGATTACATCGATCACTTTACCCTTTTTCTTATGCATAAACACTTGACTTGTAAACTTAGAGCAAAGGACAGCCTTAGTGCTTTCCGTCTTTATACCCAAATGACCGTACACACTGTTCATGCTCACCTTGTGTATATAGCTTTTGGCTCCTAATTGTTTATCTCTAGCATCTAATCTCCTTGAATACATATCATCTATGAATTCCGCAAATGGACTATCAATAGGCTCAAACAAGTACCCACAGCATGGCGTAACATCATACCCTAATTTGATAGCATGCTATAATTCTTCACTAAAGTAACACCCATACACGTACCCAACTCCGAATTTCAGAGCCTTCCCATCAAGGTCTCTAAATGGGAGAAAAGGACGCTTTACATGCTTAGGTATATACACCAACGCTTGTATAAAGCCAAACAAATCATCCAATTTCTTGTTACAGAAATTGTCATGCCACACCCCCTTCCCGACGGGCATTTTACATGTTTTCATTATATACGGATATAACGAATTGGCATCGTAATAATACAAATTCTCCCCGTAAGGCTTGTACACATCTACATGCCCACCATAGTATGCCCGCCTAATGAATGTGTCTTCTTCCTTAGTTGGAATGTACAACTTCCATCTCTTATCGTCATGATACCTCATTCGCCATATGGTAAAGGCCATAGCCGCAATGGTAGTTTTATCAACTATGTCAACTTTGTAGTACTCAAAAAAGATCTGTTGCGCCCTGACCATGATATGACCTAAAAGCTCGACGTCATGTTTCAAATACTTGAGATAATCCACTGCATTTTCGACAATCGTTTCAAGGGTGACGTTTGTGTGATGGATCATACGCTTACTCACCATCACACAAACGTCCCTAAACCTCAGTAAGCCTTTCTAGATGATGCATTTCCCTTCTTATCTATCGATGTATTCATCTGAGGCCACAGGCAGGTATATATCTACGAGTGGTTTATATAAAGGAGGGTCCTGATAAGAATGATGTTCGGAAAAGGCGAAACAAGTTGTGTTGACTGAGGCTCAGAATACGTTCTTGCACCAGTCCTTTCAAACACACATACCCTTTATTCTCACAAATGTGAAATTCTGGAACTCTGTGTGTAATTGTTGCAACAACGATAGGGACTCTGCCGAGGGATCCCCGGTAGGTTCTAGTCTCTCTTTATACTGCGACTGGAGCAAGGCGTAATGGGCTGTGTGGTATGTTGATCAAGGAGGTGCTGCATTGGCTGTAGCTGCAAGAGGTCTTGAGACAGAAATTATGCCATTATTGTTTCTTTCATTTAAAAGCTTGAGTCGGTTCTATCTAGCTAAGTTATTCAATAAAGTAGATCGATGTGTGTGATGCTTGTGAGTTTGGCAACTACTATATACGATATTTATAACAATACTTGATACTTGATTTATGACTTCCTCTACCTAGACCCACACCTACTTTGAATTTAACTTAACGGAGCGGCGGATCCAATAAAAAGGGACTACATTCCAATCGTACTTACCAGAATAAATAGTTGTATGGCATTCGAACCCCACCTTCATGGTTGTATTCTAATTAGCTGGAAATGTATGACCTAAGCTTCTCAACAGGCATTCACTCAACAGAGCACTTAATGAGTTTTCTAATGGATTGAAAGACTACTATGTTTCTTTTAAACTTAGTTGCAAAAGAAAAGCAAAGGGGAATGCGGGTCCATTTCATAATGCTTACGGTGATAAAGAAAAGTAACTCCCATCTGCGTGAGAGGCATCGCTACCGCGCCGGGCCTCGATTCCTTTCCTTGTCTCCATTCTGATTGATTCGCTTCTTCACGCAAGCACTTGGTTCGCCCCTTACTATAACCATCCCACTCAATCTTTTACCCTGATGTTTCGTACTCTCTCGACTAGGTCATCATAAGAAAATACTGCCAAATCTTTCCGAAATGAGAGAAGAAGGGAAGGCGCGCTATTGGCTTCACTATAAGCATACTATTTCACTATATGATAAGTTGGTAGACCTACCAGATTCTCTTGGCTTGGTAGGTATGGCTTCCCTAACTAGAGAAGTGATCTTTGCAAACTTCAGGGAGTTCGGTGCTAGATTCAAATCTACGGGGTGCATGTTGTTCCCTACCAAAACCATCATGCTTGTTGTGAGAAGCTCTGGTTTGGGAGAAGCATATAGCGAAACCTGTCCCAAATGGGACAAAAAAATTACCACGACATGTTGATGCCGCTGCATGATAGCATGCCAAGTTTCATGAATTTCAGACGAGTTTTGGATTTACTAGAATTTAAAAACAAGGTATCTCAATGTTTGTGGCCGAGTGACGGTGGCAGGGTGTTTAACATTCATTCCCATTTCTTGCATGGGACCTAAGCATGCACCCATGGTTTTATATGCCCGGGCACATGTGCATGTAGTACAAATTTGAATTATGCACATAAATGCATTGAAAACTCACGTAATGCATAAAATTGTCCAAACGAACCCCGAAAAATCACAAAAATTAACACAACACTCCTGTTGTTCTGTGTTGACACGAGAAAAAGTTTGAAAGAAATAAGAGAAAATAGATATCGTTTCGCCCTCAAAGTTGGGGTATTCCCTACCGAAACCATCATGCTTGTTGTGACAAGCTCTGTTTGTCAGAAGCTTATACCCAAACCTGCCCCAAATGGGAAAATTTTTTTACCACAGCATGTTGATGACGCTCCATGATAGCATGCCAAGTTCCATGAATTTCAGACGAGTTTTGGATTTACTAGAATTTTAATGCCAGGTATCTCAATGTTTGCGGCTGAGTGACGGTGGCATGGTGTTTGACATTCATTCCCATTTCTTGCATGGGACCAAAACAAGCACCCAAGGACAAAGATTTGATATTTCAACCAATTTATATGCACGCGAGCATGTGCATGTAGTTCAAATTTGAATTATTCACATAAACGCACTGAAAACTCACATAATGCATAAAAATGTCCAAACGAACCCCGAAAAATGACAAAAAATAACACAACACTCCTGTTGTTCTATGTTGACACGAGAAATATTTTGAAAGCAATCAGAGGCAATGGATATCGTTTTGCCCCAAAGTTGGGGTGTTCCCTACCGAAACCATCATGCTTGTTATGAGAAGCTCTGGTTTGGGAGAAGCATATACTGTCGGTGTACTAGAGTAGGGGTACCCTAGTATCCCGAACTCGTGCACGGGCAGTTGCAGCGCCCCGCGGCAAGGCTTGCCGGGTGACCGCCAAGACCCTCCGTGGTTCCCTTAAAGACCATTCAAGAACAAAGTACTCAAACCAAGGCCCCGGCAAGAGGAGCTTGCCGGGAAGGCCAACCCAGGCCCCGGCAAGAGGAGCTTGCCGGGAAGAGACAAGACCCTGGCAAGAGGAGCTTGCCGGGAAGGCCACTCAAGGCATACCAAGAAAGCTTGCCGCGACGCGCCCTGCGTCCCGGCAAGGCCCGGTGAGCAACAAGCTCCCAAACACGACAAGACGACGACCGCGGCAAGGAGCTTGCGGCGAGAAACCCCCACTTCGTGCCCGCGCTCCATTACACCTGCTAACGTGTCGCTCTAGGACTCTCCCAAGCACACGTGGCAGGAGGCCGTGCAGCTAGGGGTGCGCGGTGGCAAGCGAAGATGAAGAGAAGGTCATCGTGGCAAACGGTGGTGCTCCTAACGGTCACTTTTTGCACTGTTTAGGCAACTCAGACAGGCATTTAATGCCCTTGTCCCCTGCCGTCAGAGTTAGGTAGGGTGCACTGTATCCACAGTAGCGGTAGCTGCACCTACCGCATCCTTTTCCATTTTTACCCTTCTAGTCTACGTTGCCACCTGTCGGTGACCCCTTGAAAGTATAAAAGGAGGCCCAGGCGCAACATAGAAGGGGTTCGGCCAGTTCGGCTCATTGGAAACACCAGGAACACTCTCACGCTCAGTCTGGCAGCGTCCATCGCTCCTGAGCAAGAATTCAATACACACAAACAAGCAGCAGTAGGGTTTTACGCATCCGTGCGCCCCGAAGCTGGGTAAAAACTGCTCGCGTGTACTGCCTCGATCCGCTCTTTGTGCGACCTCCGCCCCCCACCGAACCGAAAGGGGCCCTGTCCCCATAGGTGTTGGTGGAATCAGCCTCCCCGACATCTCTGGCGCGCCAGGTAGGGGGCGTCGAGATCGTGCGAACCCGATCTGGCGTGCACGCGAGCCAAATCTTCATCGTCTTCACCGACATTCCACCGAAGAAGAAGGCTTCGGGGGCAACAGCCCCGTCTGCGTCGCTTCCACCACCTCCAGAGCAGGCGGACGGTGGAGTGGACGCCGGCGGAAGAATGGACATCGACGAGGGTGCCCACAACGCTGCCAAGTCCAAGGACAAGGCCGCGCAGACCTCGGCGTCCATACGCCCACCGCGCCCATCTCAGGAAGGGCGGGACCAGCAGCGTCATAGCGTTCGCAGCACCATACGTCTGCTGGCCCAAGATCAAGCTGGTGGTTCGCGTGGCGTTCAAGACCGGCATGCACGCCAGCATGCTGGCCCCAGCGAGGTGCGGTCGCCTGGACGGGACACTGCTCCTTCTAACTTGGTTAGGAGTCCGAGCATGTCCCGCTCCTCGCACCGTTCACCTCTGCCGCCCACCACGCCGGCGGAAGCCTTGGCGCGGGCCCAGCTACTCCTGGATTACCCTCCGACGGCGGACAAGACCGACGAATGGAGGGCCACTATCCAGAGCCTCATCGGTTTCGCCAACGGCGACACTGCGCGGCAACCAAGCACCTCGCTGCCGCGGCAGGACAGCCGGACGCGAGCCGATGGCAACAAGACCGGGGGAGGTGCGACTTCCATGCACTCTCCACTACGAAGGCCAAAGTCGCCGACTCGCCGGGTCCACCCCGACAGCGGCTCCACCGCGTCGTCGGACCCACGAGCTCGTCGCGACCAGCGCCAAATTCTCCATGAACGACAACAAGAAGACGCTCGAACCCGCATCGAGCGCCGAAGAGAAGCGCGACGGCAATCCGACAAGCGCGTTGGGCCCTCTGTTGACATGCATGCGCCAGGGGAACCAGGCGATCTGCCGTACGCGGTAGGTTGTCCTGCGTTCACCCGTGAGCTGCGGCAAGTCCAGTGGCCCAGCACAAAGAATTTCAAACCAGACGTACCAGAGAAGTACGACGACAAGACGCATCCGTCGGAGTTTCTCAGCATCTACACCATTGCGGTGCAGGCTGCCGGGGGACGGGACGACAAGATCCTTGCCAACTACTTCCCGCTGGTACTCAAGCCCAATGTCAGATCCTGGCTCATGCACTTGCCAGACAACTCCATATCCTCCTGGGCTGATCTGTGCCATCAGTTTGTCGGCGCCTTTATAGGCGGCCACAAGCCACATGGCCAAGAAAGCGATCTTCATCTGCTCGCCCAGAAGGAAGGAGAGCCACTGCGCAAGTACATTCAGAGATTCAGCCGTGTACAGAACAACATCCCAGACGTCCACCCTGCCGCGATCATCAGCGCGTTCCATCAGAACGTGCGAAACCGAAGGATGAGGGAGGAGATGGCGATGTGTAAGATCAGAGACGTCAGCGAGCTTTACGCCCTGGCCGACAAGTGTGCACGCGCTGAAGAGGGGAGGAGGCTCCCCGGAGAGGATGTAGGAGCAGGAGGATCTGACAGTGAGGATGCCGCCCCGGCAAAGAAAGGCCGGCGGCGGAACAACAGAAGGAGGAAGGGCAAGGAAGTGCTAGCTGTCGAGCAGTCCAGCAACGGAGGTGGCGCCAAGGAAGCTAAAGCTGGTGGGTCCGACAAGGAGGCCCAGCCTGTGGCGGCCGCCGGCAAGCAGGTCAGCTCCGGCAAGCAGTATTGTAAGATTCACCGCACCAAGGGCCACGATCTCTAGAATTGCAAGAAAGTCGAACAGCTTGTTGAGCAACAGAAAGCTGAGTACGAGCGGCGCAACAAGGAGAAGGCCCAGGAAGGAACTGGTGGATCCGGCAAGAAACGTCCCGGCCGAGGGGGACGCCGCGGCAAGATCAAGCAGCGGCAAGGAGATAGGCCTCCCCGCGGCCGCGACAAGGATGAAGATGACGACGATGATGAAGACATGGATGATGACGAGGCCGATGAGCAGGAATTTCAGAAAGCCACAGAGGTCCTGTGCGTTGACGGTGGTGCTTCTCTGTATACTTCGCACCGCCAACTCAAGCAGTGGATGCGGGAAGTGAATGCAGCAGAGCCATCCATAGAGTCACGCAAGCCTCTGAAATGGTCCAGCACGCCTATCATCTTCGACATTGAGGATCACCCTGATCGCGTAACTGCGGTCGGGTGCTTGCCGATGTTGGTCTCACCAACTATCCGCAACCTCAAGGTCACGAAGATGCTAGTTGACGGCAGGGCCGGCTTGAATCTGATCTCCTCCGCGGTCCTTCAGAAACTCCAGATCCCTGACAGGGAGCTCAAGGAGACCGGCACATTCCAAGGAATCAGCCCGGGAAGAAGCAAGCCGAAGGGAAAGATCACGCTGCCGGTCACATTTGGCAGCGAGCTGAATTTCAGAACTGAGAGGGTCACGTTTGACGTTGCCGATTTCCCATTGCCCTACAATGGGATCCTTGGCCGTCCAGCACTCGCCAAGTTTATGGCAGCCTCTCACTATGCATACAACATGCTCAAGATGCCAGGCCCGATAAGTGTCATCTCTGTCCAGGCGACAAGAAAGATGCCCTTATCTGCGCCGACAAGATCTACCGAGAAGCCGCAGCCGCAGCTGATCACAACATACTTGCCGCTGAAGCTCCCGGGGGGAAGAAGAGGACAAAGTCCGGCAAGATCTCTGATGCCCACTCCGGCAAGCTCACCTCTTCGGAGTGCTGCGCTACCGTCGAGGACGCACCATCGAGCTCCACCGGCAAGTGCAAGCAGACGATGGCAGCTCCACCTGAGACTAAGAAGGTGTCCGCCAAGGAGGACGGCACTGGTGGTACCTTCACCATCAGTGCCACGCTTGACCCCAAATAGGAAAGCGCGCTCGTTGCTTTCCTGCGGGCGAATGTCGACGTGTTTGCATGGCAACTGTCTGATATCCCCGGTGTTCCCAGGAAGGTAATCGAGCACCACCTTGCCGTCTATCCTCATGCGCGGCCCGTCAAACAGAGAGTCAGGAAGCAAGCAGTGGAGTGCCAAGAGTTCATTGCACAAGAAATCAAGAAGTTGGAAGCAGCAGGCCTTGTCAGAGGAGTGCTTCATCCCACGTGGTTGGCCAATCCTGTAGTCGTGCGCAAGGCTAATGGAAAATGGAGACTTTGTATTGACTTCACTGATGTCAATAAAGCTTGTCCCAAAGATCCATTTCCCTTGCCGCGCATTGACCAAATTGTTGACTCCACAGCTGTATGTGATTTGCTTTCATTTCTTGATGCATATTCAGGATACCATCAAATCTTCATGGCAGAAGAGGATGAGGAAAAAACTGCATTTATCACCCCTTGCGGCACATACTATTTTGTACGGATGCCCTTTGGGTTGAAGAATGCTGGTTCAACATTTGCAAGAGTAGTCCATGTCGCTTTTGAGCCACAGATACACAGAAATGTGGAAGCCTACATGGATGATATAGTGGTCAAGAGCAAGGACAAGGCTACCCTGATCCAAGATTTAGAAGAAACTTTTGCAAATCTGCGCAAGATCAACCTCAAGCTCAACCCTGAGAAGTGCGTGTTTGGAGTCCCTTCCGGCAAGCTTCTCGGGTTCTTTGTGTCTCAGCGGGGAATTGAAGCCAACCCTGACAAGATCAAGGCCATCGAGCAGATTGAAGCACCGAAGCGCGTCAAGGATGTGCGAAGGCTTGCCGGTTGCGTGGCTGCTCTCAGCAGGTTTATCTCTAAGTCTGCTAAGCGCGCCCTGCCATTCTTCAAAATATTGAAAAAGGCAGGTCCAATGAAATGGACTCCGGAAGCGGAGGCCGCGCTGCAGGACTTGAAGAGGTACCTGTCCTCCACTCCAATACTTATCGCACCTAAGCCACAAGAGAAGTTGCTGCTATATCTGGCAGCAACCAATCAAGTGGTTAGTGCTGCGTTAGTAACGGAGAGGGCGGCGGATGATGAGCCAGCGACCGCGACAAGTGAATCCAGCGACAAGCAGGGGGCTTCTCCGACAAGCTCTGGCCCCGACAAAGTTGTATCTGCGCAGACGTGCAAGGAGGTGCAGAAGAAGATGGTGCAGCGCCCAGTTTACTTTGTCAGCTCCCTTCTCCAGGGGGCTAGGTCGAGGTACTCTGGTGTGCAAAAATTGCTTTTCGGCCTCCTCATGGCCTCGAGAAAGCTACGCCATTACTTCCAGGCACACGAGATCACAGTTGTCACTTGCTTTCCGTTGAAGAGGATACTGCAGAATCCAGAAGCAACAGGCAGGATTGTCGAGTGGGCATTGGAACTGTCAAGCTTTGGCCTCAAGTTTGAGAGCACTTCAACGATCCAAAGCAGGGCATTGGCAGAGTTCATAGCAGAGTGGACGCCAACCCCAGACGAAGAAATTCCAGAGACGAGCATCCCCGTCAAGGAGACAAGCAAAGAGTGGCTGATGTACTTTGATGGTGCCTTCTCGCTGCAAGGCGCCGGTGCTGGCGTGCTGCTTATCGCACCCACCGGAGAGCACCTCAAGTACGTAGTCCAGATGCACTTTCCCAAGGAGCAAGCAACGAACAATACTGCAGAGTATGAGGGTTTGCTTGCCGGCCTCAGAATCGCAGCCGACCTTGGGATCAAGAAACTCATTGTAAGGGGTGACTCGCAGCTTGTCGTCCGCCAAGTGAACAAGAACTACCAGAGTCCATTGATGGAAGCTTATGTTGATGAAGTGAGAAAGCTAGAAGAACACTTTGACGGCCTGCAAATGGAACATGTTCCACGAGCTCAGAACGACATTGCTGATGGCCTATCAAAGTGCGCTGCACTAAAGTTACCTGTGGAACCAGGGATCTTTGTGCTCAAGCTGACTCAACCATCCGTGACACCATCAACTGGACAGAATAAGAAGAGGAAGTTGGTTTCTGGTGACTACTTTCCGGCAGAGCTTCCCGAAGCCGCCGCCAAGAAGGTCCCCAAGATCGACGCCAAGAGTGCTGAGGAGCAGTCTTCTCCGGCGAACCTCTTGGTTTGTTCTGTTGAAGCAAACGGTCCCGACAAGTTTTGCTCCAGCAAGCTTGCCGGGGTATATCACGCTCCGGCCGAACCGCAGGTTCTTGCCGTAGAAGCGGATGTTCCCACAGCAACAGATACACCTTTAGTCCTTGTTGTCGAGCCACAAGCTCCAGCATGGGCGCAACAGATTGTCCGTTTCCTTCAAACAGGAGAGCTTCCCGAAGAGCAAGAAGAAGCAGAAAGAGTAGCCCGGTAGTCAAGTATGTACAAGTTTGTCGACAACACACTGTACAGAATAAGACTCAACGGTGTGAAATTGAAGTGTATTCGCCGGGAAGATGGACAACAGCTGTTGGCAGAGATACATGGAGGCATATGTGGTCACCACATTGGCGCAAGAGCACTTGTCGGCAAAGCATTCCGACAAGACTTCTTCTGGCCGACAGCCCTCCAGGATGCAACTGCACAAGTAACCAAGTGTGAAGCGTGCCAGTTCCATTCCAAGCAGATACACCAGCCAGCTCAAGCTCTCCAGACGATCCCTTTATCCTGGCCATTTTCGGTCTGGGGGCTCGACATCCTCGGCCCCTTCCCCCGAGCCGTCGGGGGCTTTGAGTTCTTGTACGTTGCAATCGACAAGTTCACAAAGTGGCCGAAAGTGGAACCAGTGAGGAAGGTGACAGCACAGTCAGCAGTCAAGTTCTTCAGGTCGATTGTTTGCCGTTTCGGGGTTCCTAACAGGATCATCACCGACAACGGCACGCAATTTACGAGCCGCACCTTCATGCAGTATGTCCAAGATCTTGGCGCCAAGGTCTGCTTCGCTTCTGTTGCTCACCCGAGAAGCAACGGTCAATCGGAGAGGGCAAACGCTGAAGTGCTGCGAGGCCTCAAGACCAGAACTTTCGACAAGCTGCACAAGTGCGGAAGAAACTGGATCGAGGAGCTGCCGGTGGTTCTTTGGTCGATCAGGACGACGCCAAATCGAGCCACTGGCCAGACACCCTTTGCTCTAGTCTACGGAGCGGAGGCAGTTCTCCCCACGGAACTCGTTTACGGGTCACCTCGAGTGCTCGCTTATGATCAGCTCGAGCAAGAGCAGCTGCGACAAGATAACACGCTGCTCCTTGAGGAAGACCGTCTTCAGGCTGCTGTGCGAGCCGCTCGCTACCAGCAAGCTTTGCGTCGCCACCATAGCCGCAAAGTTAAGGCCAGAAGCTTCGAGGAAGGCGACCTTGTTCTTCGGCGTGTTCAGTCCGCCAAGAATTCCAACAAGTTGACGCCGAAGTGGGAAGGCCCTTATCGGGTGAAACGAGTCACTAGGCCCGGCGCTGTCCGCCTTGAGACCGAAGATGGCATTCCGGTGAGCAACTCCTGGAACATTGAACATCTTCGTAAGTTTTACCCGTAAGGCGCGGTTGCCGGAAGCTTTTCCGGCAACCACCTTTTGTACAAGTCTTGCCGCTGTTGCATGTAATCCTTTGTACAAAGCCGGGCGCAGACCCCGTGCACCAGTAAAGTTCATGTGCCCCGCACATCTTGTCAGTTTTTTATGCTATAATCCTTTTTTGTATATGTTATCTGACACTTTGTGCAGCACCAAATCCCGGTAAGCAATAACGAGCCCAAGGCTCCATATCATTACTTTATTTCTCTGTTTCTTTCTCAAAAGAAGGAAGGTTCCCTCGCCCACAAAGTTTACCGGGGGGAAGGAGAAGATAATGGTGTGGACCAGGCCGTTCAAGAAAGTTTCTCCTTGCCGGGAAGCAGACAACAAAAAAGCTAAGTTGCTAAAACTTGAGCAATCAGTTTTTTAAGTTTTTGAGTTATTTTCCTTGAACGACCGTGCTTTGTATGGAAAACCTGTGCACGGAGGAACCAACTCGTAGCTAGTTGCACCTTTACTTTGTTTCGAGTCGGCTCAACAACTTAAGTGAGCTGCTAGCGCCCTTACTTTGCTTCGAGTCCGCTCAGCAACTTAAGTGAGCCGCTAGCGCCCTTACTTTGTTTCGAATCCGCTCAACAACTTAAGTGAGCTGCAACTAGTTGCGACAAGGTTGCTTGTCGGTAGCGGCCCTGCCAGCAGGCTGCTGAAGTTCCACACTCGGCGCTCGCGGCAAGGGTGCCTGCACCGGCAAGTTTCCCTAGAAAGCGTAGGGCAGAACCATACAAAGCCAAGAGTCGAGTAAAGGAAGTAACACAACAATTCTTTGCCTAAGATAGAGTTATATTACAAAAACAACTTGTCGCGCCTCTAATAAAGTGTTCTTATGACATGACTGGCAACAACAAGAGAAGAAGAAAACGGACGGCACCTGGGCCCCGGCAAGCCAGAATTGCTGGGGGCTGCGAGTGCCAAGAATCGTC
Organism: Triticum dicoccoides; assembly: GCF_002162155.2. NCBI lineage: Eukaryota > Viridiplantae > Streptophyta > Magnoliopsida > Poales > Poaceae > Triticum > Triticum dicoccoides. The sequence continues at coordinate 258,115,706 of NC_041386.1, read as the reverse complement.
CACGGCAAACCAGAGTTGCCGGGGGCTGCAATATCAGATAAGTCTTTCATCCCTCATCATGCATCCTCTTATGGACTGGGGAATGCGAAACCGCGTTTCTTCCCGGAAACTGCCGTGCTCCCTCAACTCTAGGCCCTGGGGCTCGTTCCCGGGGCCAAGTTTGGTCGTAGTCGCGGCAGCAAAGGGATGAAACGAGGAGACCGCACCCACCTCGTTCCCGCTTCCGTCAAAGACGTGAGAAAGGTCGAGCGACGTGGGAAGGCGGCAGGGCCTGTTGCCGGGAGATGAAATGTCTGTCCGAGGGACACCAAGGATTTGCTCCTTGGCGTGGGTTCAACTCGCGAGACAAATAACCCGGCAAGCATCCCCTTTTTCATTAAAAAACATCCCACTCAGGTACAGTCCATAGAGGATGAAAAACCTGAAAGAGAGGATTACAAGTTTTAGATACAGCTAAGGCCCGAAGGCTTACAAATTAAAAAGATAAGATGCCCGTAATCCCTTTCCTATCCCTCTCTTCAGGAGGCAGGTCAAGGAGGCGAAAAGGGCAAAAGGAGCGCCTAGGCGAGCTACGGGTGCCAGAAGACACCAAGAGAACATCCCGGGAGCCGTCCGAAGGCTGGACGGCGATGGCGGCGCTGGAAGCGGGGCTCGAAGACGGGGCGGCAGGACGTTAGCACGCTGTCGAGGGCACCACGCCCTCGTACTCCGACCTGGCGGCCTTGTCGCCAGCCCTCTTCCCCTTCCGCAGCCTCCCTACGCCAGCCGCCCAAGGAGACGACCCCGGGGAGTTCAAGCAGCCGGCGACACGGATGATGGGGTCGCCGGTGCCGTGCGAAGCGGCGCCCGACGCCTAGTCAGACCCGCCACCCCGCCGCCCGCTACCCTCATCGTTGCTGTCGCTCTCCTCCTCGTCACTCTTGCTCGAGGAGGAGCCTTCGCTGTCGGAGGAGCTGTCCACGCAGCACTTCGCCCGAGTGCCGAAGCACCCGAAGACCTTGACGGAGAGGAGATCGCCCTCCATCAACTTAAAATGGAGGGTAAACCCCTCCATCAGGCTGTGGATGCGGGCGAACGTCTTCCACCCTCGATCAAGATACATCACATTAGGGGCTGGGAATACAACGCGGACTCGCGTGCCGCTGATTCCACAGCCCCTCATGTGCAGTCTCAGTGTCTCGGGCGGGTCCATCTCCATCGCGCTCGCAAACGGAGCTGGAAGCCGGAGGCGACGACGAGGCACCCGGTGCAGCTTGACGAAGAACTCGCAAGGGTCGTCCCCTATATGGACCGCCGTGGGGGGAGGAGCCGCCGGCGGAGGTGAAGCTGGCACGCCGCCCCGCCCGCCTCTTCCCCGAGCGCCTCAACCTCGTCCTCGACCTCGTCCGCGACCTCGCCCCCTCCCTCTTCCCCTTGTGGCTGGCTCCGCCACCACGGGCGTGGGAGAGGGAGAGATGCGCTGTCTGGCGGCGACCCTCGCCGCCACCGATGAAGGGCCCGGGTTCCCTTTCTCCATGGCGGATGAGAGAAAGGGGAGCAGAAGCTGAAGAAAGGAGGAGATGAGAGAGTGCGGGTTTCTGCGCTCCCCTCCCGCTCTTTATAAAGGAGCGAGGTGGGGGCTCGGCCTCCCCGCTCAGCAAATCAAGGCACGGGAAGAGCAGGGAGTCGAGGCCAACCCGCTGCCTCTGCTCGCGACGGCCCAGTTTCCCACTTCCACCGTCCGCGACCCCAAGCGCATGGGAGCTGCGTGGCGGAGATGCAGAACCAAGGCGACGGGTGAGGCGGCCTCGCTCCGCCCCGTGATCGCGGGGAGTGGGCGTCCCGAAAACCGCGCACCGGCCCCATCCAGTAAATGCACCACGCCCCCACGCCTACCTCCGTTCAGGGAGGAGGGCGTGAACCGTCCCCATCATCGTGGCCTGACGCATGGTTGAGGGGCTTAGCCCTGCGCACGCCGCCCACGTCACCCACGACGCCGCGTTTGACGCGTGCCGTTCTGGGCGTGCGTGGTGGGAGCGGAGAGATATGCGGCGTGACCTAGGCCGCGCGTGCCCGTGCACTGTTTTGGGCCTGGCCCAACAGCGCTCGGCACCGTGTATGGCCCAGGCCCGGGGGCTCCTGTCGGTGTACTAGAGTAGGGGTACCCTAGTATCCCGAACTCGTGCACGGGCAGTTGCAGCGCCCCGCGGCAAGGCTTGCCGGGTGACCGCCAAGACCCTCCGTGGTTCCCTTAAAGACCATTCAAGAACAAAGTACTCAAACCAAGGCCCCGGCAAGAGGAGCTTGCCGGGAAGGCCAACCCAGGCCCCGGCAAGAGGAGCTTGCCGGGAAGAGACAAGACCCCGGCAAGAGGAGCTTGCCGGGAAGGCCACTCAAGGCATACCAAGAAAGCTTGCCGCGACGCGCCCTGCGTCCCGGCAAGGCCCGGTGAGCGACAAGCTCCCAAACACGACAAGACGACGACCGCGGCAAGGAGCTTGCCGCGAGAGACCCCCACTTCGTGCCCGCGCTCCAGCACACCTGCTAACGTGTCGCTCTAGGACTCTCCCAAGCACACGTGGCAGGAGGCAGTGCAGCTAGGGGTGCGCGGTGGCAAGCGGAGATGAAGAGAAGGCCATCGTGGCAAACGGTGGCGCTCCTAACGGTCACTTTTTGCACTGTTTAGGCAACTCAGACAGGCATTTAATGCCCTTGTCCCCTGCCGACAGAGTTAGGTAGGGTGCACTGTATCCACAGTAGCGGTAGCTGCACCTACCGCATCCTTTTCGAATTTTACCCTTCTAGTCTACGTTGCCACCTGTCGGTGACCCCTTGAAAGTATAAAAGGAGGCCCAGGCGCAACATAGAAGGGGTTCGGCCAGTTCGGCTCATTGGAAACACCAGGAACACTCTCACGCTCGGTCTGGCAGCGTCCATCGCTCCTGAGCAAGAATTCAATACACACAAACAAGCAGCAGTAGGGTTTTACGCATCCGTGCGGCCCGAAGCTGGGTAAAAACCGCTCGTGTGTACTGCCTCGATCCGCTCTTTGTGCGACCTCCGCCCCCCACCGAACCGAAAGGGGCCCTGTCCCCATAGGTGTTGGTGGAATCAGCCTCCCCGACATATACCGAAACCTGTCCCAAATGGGACAAAAAAATTACCACAACATGTTGATGCCGCTGCATGATAGCATGAGTTTCATGAATTTCAGACGAGTTTTGGATTTACTAGAATATAAAAACAAGGTATCTCAATGTTTGTGGCTGAGTGACAGTGGCAGGGTGTTTAACATTCATTCCCATTTCTTGCATGGGACCTAAGCATGCACCCAAGGTCAAAGATTTGATTTTTTTCAACCAATTTATATGCACGGGAGCATGTACATGTAGTACGAATTTGAATTATGCACACAAATGCATTGAAAACTCACTTAATGCATAAAATTGTCCAAACGAACCCTGAAAAATCACAAAAAATAACACAACACTCCTTTTGTTCTATGTTGACATGAGAAAAAGTTTGAAAGCAATGAGGCAATAGATATCATTTCGCCCTCAAAGTTGGGGTGTTCCCTACCGAAATCGTCATGCTTGTTGTGACAAGCTCTGTTTGTGAGAAGCTTGTACCCAAACCTGCCCCAAATGGGACAAAAAATTTACCATGGCATGTTGATGCCGCTCCATGACAGCATGCCAAGTTCCATGAATTTCAGACGAGTTTTGGATTTACTAGAATTTTAATGCCACGTATCTCAATGTTTGCGGCTGAGTGACGGTGGCATGGTGTTTGACATTCATTCCCATTTCTTGCATGGGACCTAAGCATGCACCCAAGGACAAAGATTTGATTTTTCAACCAATTTATATGCACGCAAGCATGTGCATGTAAATCAAATTTGAATTATTCACATAAACGCACTGAAAACTCACCTAATGCATAAAAATGTCCAAGCGAACCCCAAAAATGACAAAAAATTAACACAACACTCTTGCTGTTCTATGTTGACATGAGAAAAATTTTGAAAGCAATCAGAGGCAATGGATATTGTTTCGCCCCCCAAGTTGGGGTGTTCCCTACCGAAACCATCATGCTTGTTGAGAGAAGCTCTGGTTTGGGAGAAGCGTATACCCAAACCTGCCCCAAATGGGACAAAAAAATTACCATGGCATGTTGATGCCACTCCATGATAGCATGCCAAGTTTCATAAATTTCAGATGAGTTTTGGATTTACTAGAATTTAAAAGCCAGGTATCTCAATGTTTGCGACCGAGTGACAGTGGCATGGTGTTTGACATTCATTCCCATTTCTTGCATGGGACCTAAACGTGCACCCAAGGACAAAGATTTGATTTTTCAACCAATTTATATGCACGGGAGCATGTGCATGTAGTTCAAATTTGAATTATGCACATAAATTCATTGAAAACTCACTTAATGCAAAAAATTGTCCAAACGAACCCTGAAAAATCAAAAAAAATAACACAACACTCCTTTTGTTCTATGTTGACACGAGAAAAAGTTTGAAAGCAATGAGGCAATAGATATCGTTTCACCCTCAAAGTTGGGGTGTTCCCTACCGAAACCATCTTGCTTGTTGTGACAAGCTCTGTTTGTGAGAAGCATATACCCAAACCTGCCCCAAATGGGAGAAAATATTTACCATGGCATGTTGATGTCGCTCCATGACAGCATGCCAAGTTCCATGAATTTCAGACGAGTTTTGGATTTACGAGAATATTAATGCCAGGTATCTCAATGTTTGCGGCTGAGTGACGGTGGCATGGTGTTTGACATTCATTCCCATTTCTTGCATGGGACCTAAGCATGCACCCAAGGACAAAGATTTGATTTTTCAACCAATTTATATGCACATGAGCATGTGCATGTAAATAAAATTTGAATTATTCACATAAACGCACTGAAAACTCACCTAATGCATAAAAATGTCCAAACGAACCCTGAAAAATGACAAAAAATAACACAACACTCTTGCTGTTCTATGTTGACACGAGAAAAATTTTGAAAGCAATCAGAGGCAATGGATATTGTTTCGCCCCCCAAGTTGGGGTGTTCCCAACCGAAACCATCATACTTGTTGTGAGAAGCTCTGGTTTGGGAGAAGCTTATACCCAAGACTGCCCCAAATGGGAAAAAAATTTTACCATGGCATGTTGATGCCGCTCCATGATAGCATGCCAAGTTTCATGACTTTCAGATGAGTTTTGGATTTACTAGAATTTAAACGCCGGGTATCTCAATGTTTGCGGCCGAGTGACGGTGGCATGGTGTTTGACATTCATTCCCATTTCTTGCATGAGACCTAAGCGTGCACCCAAGGACAAAGATTTGATTTTTCAACCAATTTATATGCACGGGAGCATGTGCATGTAGTTCAAATTTGAATTATGCACATAAATGCATTGAAAACTCACTTAATGCATAAAAATGTCCAAACGAACCCTGAAAAATCACAAAAAATAACACAACACTCCTGTTGTTCTATGTTCACACGAGAAAATTTTTGAAAGCAACAAGAGGCAATGGATATCGTTTCGCCCCTAGACTTGGGGCGTTCCCTATCGAAACCATCATGCTTGTTGTGAGAAGCTCTGGTTTGTGAGAAGCATATACCCAAACCTACCCCAAATGGGACTAAAAATTTACCACGGCATGTTGATGCCGCTCCATGATAGCACTAGGTTCTCTCTCAAATTGTTAAGAATGTGAAAACGATTTGATGCGTTAGAAGGTATCTCAATGTTTGTGGCCGAGAGACAGTGGCAGGGTGTCTGACATTCATTCTCATTTCTTGCATGGTACTTAAGCATGCACGCAAGGACAAAGATTTGATTTTTCAACATATTTATATGCACGGAAGCATGTGCATGTAGTTCAAATTTGAAGTATGCGCATAAATGCATTGAAAACTCACTTAACACATAAAAATGTCCAAACGAACCCCGAAAAATCACAAAAAATAACACAACACTCTTGTTGTTCTATGTTGACACAAGAAAAAAATTGAAAGCAATAAGAGGCAATGGATATCGTTTCCCCCCAAAGTTGGGGTGTTCCCTACCGAAACCATCATGCTTGTTGTGAGAAGCTCTGGTTTGTGAGAAGCGTACCCAAACCTGCCCCAAATGGGACAACAAATTTACCATGGCATGTTGATGCCGCTCCATGATAGCATACCAAGTTTCATGAATTTCAGATGGGTTTTGGATTTACTAGAATTTAAAAGCCAGGTATCTCAATGTTTGCGGTCGAGTGACGGTGGCATGGTGTTTGACATTCATTCCCATTTCTTGCATGGGACCTAAGAGTGCACCCAAGGACAAAGATTTGATTTTTCAACCAATTTATATGCACGGGAGCATGTGCATGTAGTTCAAATTTGAATTATGCACATAAATGCATTGAAAACTCACTTAATGCATAAAAATGTCCAAACGAACCCCGAAAAATCACAAAAAATAACACAACACTCCTGTTGTTCTATGTTGACACGAAAAAAAATTTGAAAGCAACAAGAGGCAATGGATATTGTTTCGCCCCTAGAGTTGGGGCGTTCCCTATCGAAACCATCATGCTTGTTGTGAGAAGCTCTGGTTTGTGAGAAGCTTATACCCAAACCTGCCCCAAATGGGACAAAAAATTTACCACGGCATATTGATGCCGTTCAATGATAGCATGGCAAGTTTCATGAATTTCAAATGAGTTTTGGATTTACTAGAATTTAAAAACGAGGTATCTCAATGTTTCATCCGACTAACGATGGCAGGGTGTTTGACATTCATTCCCATTTCTTGCATGGGACCTAAGCATGCACCCAAGGAAAAATATTTTATTTTTCAACCAATTTATGTGCACGGGAGCATGTGCATGTAGATCAAATTTGAATTCTGCACATAACTGTACTGAATCACTTAACGCATAAAAATGTCCAAACAAACACCGAAAGATCACAAAAAATAACACAACACTCCTGTTGTTCTATGTTGACATGAGAAAAAATTTGAAAGCAATAAGAGGCAATGCATATCGTTTCGCCCCCAAAGTTGGGGTGTTCCCTACCAAAACCATCATGCTTGTTGCGAGAAGCTCTGGTTTGTGAGAAGCATATACCAAGACCTGTCCCAAATGGGACAAAGATTTGATTTTTCAACTTATTTATATGCATGGGAGCATGTGCATGTAGTTCAAATTTGAATTATGCATATAAATGCATTGAAAACTCACTTAATGCATAAAAATGTCCAAACAAACCCCGAAAAATCACAAAAAATAACACAACACTCCTGTTGTTCTATGTTTACACGAGAAAATTTTTAAAGTAATAAGAGGCAATGGATATCGTTGCGCTCCCAAAGTTGGGGTGTTCCCTACCGAAACCATCATGCTTGTTGTGAGACGCTCTGGTTTGTGAGAAGCATATACCCAAACCTGCCCCAAATGGCACAAAAACATTACCACACCATGCTGATGCCGCTCCATGATAGCATGCCAAGTTTCATGAATTTCAGATGAGTTTTGGATTTACTAGAATTTAAAAACCAGGTATCTCAATGTTTGTGGCCGAGAGATAGTGGCAGGGTGTCTGACATTCATTCCCATTTCTTGCATGGTACTTAAGAATGCACCCAAGGACAAAGATTTGATTTTTCAACATATTTATATGCACGGAAGCATGTGCATGTAGTTCAAATTTGAAGTATGCGCATAAATGCATTGAAAACTCACTTAACGCATAAAAATGTCCAAACGAACCCCGAAAAATCACAAAAAATAACACAACACTCCTGTTGTTCTATGTTGACACAAGAAAAAAATTGAAAGCAATAAGAGGCAATGGATATCGTTTCCCCCCAAAGTTGGGGTGTTCCCTACTGAAACCATCATGCTTGTTGTGAGAAGCTCTCGTTTGTGAGAAGCGTACCCAAACCTGCCCCAAATGGGACAAAATATTTACCATGGCATGTTGATGCCGCTCCATGATAGCATGCCAAGTTTCATGAATTTCAGATGAGTTTTGGATTTACTAGAATTTAAAAGCCAGGTATCTCAATGTTTGCGGCCGAGTGACGGTGGCATGGTGTTTGACATTCATTCCCATTTCTTGCATGGGACCTAAGCGTGCACCCAAGGACAAAGATTTGATTTTTCAACCAATTTATATGCACGGGAGCATGTGCATGTAGTTCAAATTTGAATTATGCACATAAATGCATTGAAAACTCACTTAATGCATAAAAATGTCCAAACGAACCCCGAAAAATCACAAAAAATAACACAACACTCCTGCTGTTCTATGTTGACATGAGAAAAATTTTGAAAGCAACAAGAGGCAATGGATATCGTTTCGCCCCTAGAGTTGGGGTGTTCCCTATAGAAACCATCATGCTTGTTGTGAGAAGCTCTTGTTTGTGAGAAGCATATACCCAAACCTACCCCAAATGGGACTAAAAATTTACCACGGCATGTTGATGCCGCTCCATGATAGCATGGCAAGTTTCATGAATTTCAAACGAGTTTGCAGCCGACTGACGGTGGCAGGGTGTTTGACATTCATTCCCATTTGTGCATGGGACCTAAGCATGCACCCAAGGAGAATTATTAGTAATGTCAAACTTTAGGAATGCAATGCGGGGAAGATGGGGCCAACCAATTCCAGTTAGGAACGTCAACCTTGAAGTAGGTTCTTGTACAGAAACAGGCACCACATAATCACTTGGTCGAGTTCGATGAGTTATCAAGAACTTGTATCTATCTCTATCATACTGGATTTGAGTATTGAGTATAGACATAGAATACACTAGGTTCTCTCTCAAATTGTTAAGAATGTGAAAACGATTTGATGCGTTAGAAGGCGCACCTCCAGGAGGACTATTATCACTACCATTGGGGCCGCCTCCTCCACTCGGAGGAATCGAACAACCATAATTACTATCACTAGATCCACTTTTAGAACCTTTATTGACTTTCTTTCCTTTATTCACTTTTCCTTTCTTTCCAGGACCTTTATCGACTTTTCCTTTCTTTCCGGAACCTTTATTGACTTCAACATTCTCTTGATTTCCTTTGACTTTATCTTGATCAGATTGAGTAGGAGGATTAGACGATGGGAACTTATTCTTCGACGAATCTTTAGGGTCTCTGGAAAGCGAATCAGAACTGTTACATGAGAAAATGTCGTTGAACTCGTCATAAACTCGATTTAGAAATGCAGTTAGATAGGATCTCATAATATATCTACTATTCATAGAAATATGGATTTGATCCATTCTAGGATTTCGATTGGAGGATTTTCCTGATATCAGGACCTAGTTCAAAACACTGATATCCTAGTTATCAACACCATGGTTGTAGGAAAGAGATTTCCCACCTCTAGTGAATATTCGTATCTAGAGACATGATAACCGTGGGCTTAGAGAACAAACTACACCGCCTCTATATAGGTAGATAGAGAATGCGAACGGGTTTACAAAGCTTGAAGAGGAGAAAGGTGGATAACCTTTATAGATCAGGATAACCATTCACATTTTCCTACAAATAGGATATTTACACCATGACCTAAATATAGCACCTAAGAAGTATGTTCTGCCAAATGAATAGACGTATATGAAATGAAAAGAGAATGAATTTCTCAATGTTCCGTTGATAGACGGGTGCTGCAATTAGCAAAGAGAGTATGACTACTACTAGGCTCCAGTGTATTCCAGAGGTGGTATAGTTGGTGACCAACCTACACTAATGTTGAGATAGTACCACGGATGTGATAGTAATACCTAGCTCATATTGTAACCGTCGTTTTAGGCCATGGAAACCCAGTGCCAACACTGAAAGCAGTAAACCCACCTGTTATAGGATCCGTAACATCTACTACTGTTATATGAAGCAAATACCCTATGTTGTGAGGTAGGGAATCTATTGCGTTTATTCGAAGGCATCCAACCTATAGCAAACCTAAATGCAACCACCTCCAAATCGAAACTCTTATCCAATCCAGTGAGGAGGCAACCTGCAGCCATCACCATTCTAACATACAAATGGAATGGAAACAGGGTTGGATAACTATCCGGATCTACTCCCCAAACTCACATCCCATTATCTCACCAGTGAGTGGGCTTCAAACAATGATCATGAATTCATATACGATTCGATAGGTTCCGAATCTGAAGGATGTTTCTCATCCAACGCTTATTTATCACCCTCTTTCTTATTACTACTCCTACTTCCATCATTCTTAGCAGATCGACCTCCTTTCTTATTAGAAGATTGCACATCATTATTACCTCCTTTATTCTTATCACGCCCTTTCTTATTAGCTCCTTTCTTTTCCCTCGGATCTGTCACTTCCAAATCATTATTACCTCCTTTCTTCTTATCACTTCCATTCTTCTTATCACTTCCTTTCTTATTAGGTCCTTTCTTATTAGTTCCCTTCTTTTCCCCCAGATCTTTCACTTCTATAGAATCACTCTCATCAACACGATCATCCTCGCAAGTCTTACCCTTATTCAATCCTTCTCGGATTACCCTGCTTAGTTCAGCCGCATCCTTCAGCCTTTTATTATCTTCCCACGGCTGTAATATTAGACTGCCAGTAGGCTGATCTTTCAACATTTTGAACAAGTCTTCACTCATAAATAGGTATGGCTTTCTGTCGACCCACACACCCTTTTTAAAGACGAGTACCCTTTTAGCCCCTCCCAATCTCATTGTTATTTGGCTCATACGTTTCCGTATGACTAGATTTTTCCAATCCACTAAAAAGTTCTTTTCATAATTGATCACCCATTCAGAGTGAACATTATTTAACAAGTTCACAAAGTGAATTTTTTCAACCACACCAGACGGTGCACCCTTATACTTTTTGACATCTTTACCCCCTTCGACCTCCAAGAAGTAGCTTTTAGGAGCAGTAAAAATCGCATGCCTAATAAGGCCGTGTTCTAGCTTAAACTTACCAAGCTCTCTATCTGATATCATAGATTCGGGAAGAGGATTCTCTAAAACTACAGAGTCTGTGTCCGTATAGAGGCAGTCATCCCGTGACACAAATTGGTCCATATATATACGGCGTAACTCGTAATGCATGCTGATATCTGAGGACACGTGTTCACCGACGGTTTCCATCCATCGCTCTCATCGTATACGTCCTCTTTATAAGTGATTAAATTATACTCTCCCAGTTCGATTACATCGATCACTTTACCCTTTTTCTTATGCATAAACACTTGACTTGTAACCTTAGAGCAAAGGACAGCCTTAGTGCTTTCGATCTTTATACCCAAATGACCGTACACACTGTTCATGCTCACCTTGTGTATATAGCTTTTGGCTCCTAATTGTTTATCTCTAGCATCTAATCTCCTTGAATACATATCATCTATGAATTCCGCAAATGGACTATCAATAGGCTCAAACAAGTACCCACAGCATGGCGTAACATCATACCCTAATTTGACAGCATGCTTTAATTCTTCACTAAAGTAACACCCATACACGTACCCAACTCCGAATTTCAGAGCCTTCCCATCAAGGTCTCTAAATGGGAGAAAAGGACGCTTTACATGCTTAGGTATATACACCAACGCTTGTATAAAGCCAAACAAATCGTCCAATTTCTTGTTACAGAAATTGTCATGCCACACCCCCTTCCCGACGGGCATTTTACATGTTTTCATTATATACGGATATAACGAATTGGCATCGTAATAATACAAATTCTCCCCGTAAGGCTTGTACACATCTACATGCCCACCATAGTATGCCCGCCTAATGAATGTGTCTTCTTCCTTAGTTGGAATGCACAACTTCCATCTCTTATCGTCATGATACCTCATTCGCCATATGGTAAAGGCCATAGCCGCAATGGTAGTTTTATCAACTATGTCAACTTTGTAGTACTCAAAAAAGATCTGTTGCGCCCTGACCATGATATGACCTAAAAGCTCGACGTCATGTTTCAAATACTTGAGATAATCCACTGCATTTTCGACAATCGTTTCAAGGGTGACGTTTGTGTGATGGATCATACGCTTACTCACCATCACACAAACGTCCCTAAACCTCAGTAAGCCTTTCTAGATGATGCATTTCCCTTCTTATCTATCGATGTATTCATCTGAGGCCACAGGCAGGTATATATCTACGAGTGGTTTATATAAAGGAGGGTCCTGATAAGAATGATGTTCGGAAAAGGCGTAACAAGTTGTGTTGACTGAGGCTCAGAATACGTTCTTGCACCACTCCTTTCAAACACACATACCCTTTCTTCTCACAAATGTGAAATTCCGGAACTCTGTGTGTAATTGTTGCAACAACGATAGGGACTCTGCCGAGGGCTCCCCGGTAGGTTCTAGTCTCTCTTTATACTGCGATTGGAGCAAGGCGTAATGGGCTGTGTGGTATGTTGATCAAGGAGGTGCTGCATTGGCTGTAGCTGCAAGAGGTCTTGAGACAGAAATTATGCCATTATTGCTTCTTTCATTTAAAAGCTTGAGTCGGTTCTATCTAGCTAAGTTATTCAATAAAGTAGATCGAAGTGTGTGATGCTTGTGAGTTTGGCAACTACTATATACGATATTTATAACAATACTTGATACTTGATTTATGACTTCCTCTACCTAGACCCACACCTACTTTGAATTTAACTTAACGGAGCGGCGGATCCAATAAAAAGGGACTACATTCCAATCGTACTTACCAGAATAAATAGTTGTATGGCATTCGAACCCCACCTTCATGGTTGTATTCTAATTAGCTGGAAATGTATGACCTAAGCTTCTCAACAGGCATTCACTCAACAGAGCACTTAATGAGTTTTCTAATGGATTGAAAGACTACTATGTTTCTTTTAAGCTTAGTTGCAAAAGAAAAGCAAAGGGGAATGCGGGTCCATTTCATAACGCTTACGGTGATAAAGAAAAGTAACTCCCATCTGCGTGAGAGGCATCGCTACCGCGCCGGGCCTTGATTCCTTTCCTTGTCTCCATTCTGATTGATTCGCTTCTTCACGCAAGCACTTGGTTCGCCCCTTACTATAACCATCCCACTCAATCTTTTACCCTGATGTTTCGTACTCTCTCGACCAGGTCATCATAAGAAAATACTGCCAAATCTTTCCGAAATGAGAGAAGAAGGGAGGGCGCGCTATTGGCTTTCACTATAAGCATACTATTTCACTATATGATAAGTTGGTAGATCTACCAGATTCTCTTGGCTTGGTAGGTATGGCTTCCCTGACTAGAGAAGTGATCTTTGCAAACTTCAGGGAGTTCGGTGCTAGATTCAAATCTATGGGGTGCATGTTGTTCCCTACCGAAACCATCATGCTTGTTGTGAGAAGCTCTGGTTTGGGAGAAGCATATAGCGAAACCTGTCCCAAATGGGACAAAAAAATTACCACGACATGTTGATGCCGCTGCATGATAGCATGCCAAGTTTCATGAATTTCAGACGAGTTTTGGATTTACTAGAATTTAAAAACAAGGTATCTCAATGTTTGTGGCCGAGTGACGGTGGCAGGGTGTTTAACATTCATTCCCATTTCTTGCATGGGACCTAAGCATGCACCCATGTTTTTATATGCACGGGAGCATGTGCATGTAGTACAAATTTGAATTATGCACATAAATGCATTGAAAACTCACGTAATGCATAAAATTGTCCAAACGGACCCCGAAAAATCACAAAAAATAACACAACACTCCTGTTGTTCTGTGTTGACACGAGAAAAAGTTTGAAAGAAATAAGAGAATAGATATTGTTTCGCCCTCAAAGTTGGGGTGTTCCCTACCGAAACCATCATGCTTGTTGTGACAAGCTCTGTTTGTCAGAAGCTTATACCCAAACCTGCCCCAAATGGGACAAAAAATTTACCACAACATGTTGATGACGCTCCATGATAGCATGCCAAGTTCCATGATTTCAGACGAGTTTTGGATTTACTAGAATTTTAATGCCAGGTATCTCAATGTTTGCGGCTGAGTGACGGTGGCATGGTGTTTGACATTCATTCCCATTTCTTGCATGGGACCAAAGCAAGCACCCAAGGACAAAGATTTGATATTTCAACCAATTTATATGCACGCGAGCATGTGCATGTAGTTCAAATTTCAATTATTCACATAAACGCACTGGAAACTCACATAATGCATAAAAATGTCCAAACGAACCCCGAAAATTGACAAAAAGTAACACAACACTCCTGTTGTTCTATGTTGACACGAGAAATATTTTGAAAGCAATCAGAGGCAATGGATATCGTTTCGCCCCAAAGTTGGGGTGTTCCCTACCGAAACCATCATGCTTGTTGTGAGAAGCTCTTGTTTGGGAGAAGCGTATACCGAAACCTGTCCCAAATAGGACAAAAAAATTACCACGACATGTTGATGCCGTTGCATGATAGCATGCCAAGTTTCATGAATTTCAGACGAGTTTTGGATTTACTAGAATTTAAAAACAAGGTATCTCAATGTTTGTGGCCGAGTGACGGTGGCAGGGTGTTTAACATTCATTCCCATTTCTTGCATGGGACCTAAGCATGCACCCAAGGTCAAAGATTTGATTTTTCAACCAATTTATATGCACGGGAGCATGTACATGTAGTACGAATTTGAATTATGCACACAAATGCATTGAAAACTCACTTAATGCATAAAATTGTCCAAACGAACCCTGAAAAATCACAAAAGATAACACAACACTCCTTTTGTTCTATGTTGACATGAGAAAAAGTTTGAAATTAATGAGGCAATAGATATCATTTCACCCTCAAAGTTGGGGTGTTCCCTACCGAAATCGTCATGCTTGTTGTGACAAGCTCTGTTTGTGAGAAGCTTGTACCCAAACCTGCCCCAAATGGGACAAAAAATTTACCATGGCATATTGATGCCGCTCCATGACAGCATGCCAAGTTCCATGAATTTCAGACGAGTTTTGGATTTACTAGAATTTTAATGCCACGTATCTCAATGTTTGCGGCTGAGTGACGGTGGCATGGTGTTTGACATTCATTCCCATTTCTTGCATGGGACCTAAGCATGCACCCAAGGACAAAGATTTGATTTTTCAACCAATTTATATGCATGCGAGCATGTGCATGTAAATCAAATTTGAATTATTCACATAAACGCACGGAAAACTCACCTAATGCATAAAAATGTCCAAACGAACCCCGAAAAATGACAAAAAATTAACACAACACTCTTGCTGTTCTATGTTGACACGAGAAAATTTTTGAAAGCAATTAGAGGCAATGGATATTGTTTCGCCCCCCAAGTTGGGGTGTTCCCTACCGAAACCATCATGCTTGTTGTGAGAAGCTCTGGTTTGGGAGAAGCGTATACCCAAACCTGCCCCAAATGGGACAAAAAAATTACCATGGCATGTTGATGCCACTCCATGATAGCATGCCAAGTTTCATAAATTTCAGATGAGTTTTGGATTTACTAGAATTTAAAAGCCAGGTATCTCAATGTTTGCGGCCGAGTGACGGTGGCATGGTGTTTGACATTCATTCCCATTTCTTGCATGGGACCTAAACATGCACCCAAGGACAAAGATTTGATTTTTCAACCAATTTATATGCACGGGAGCATGTGCATGTAGTTCAAATTTGAATTATGCACATAAATGCATTGAAAACTCACTTAATGCAAAAAATTGTCCAAACGAACCTTGAAAAATCACAAAAAATAACACAACACTCCTTTTGTTCTATGTTGACACGAGAAAAAGTTTGAAAGCAATGAGGCAATAGATATCGTTTCGCCCGCAAAGTTGGGGTGTTCCCTACCGAAACCATCTTGCTTGTTGTGACAAGCTCTGTTTGTGAGAAGCATATACCCAAACCTGCCCCAAATGGGACAAAAAATTTACCATGGCATGTTGATGTCGCTCCATGACAGCATGCCAAGTTCCATGAATTTTAGACGAGTTTTGGATTTACGAGAATTTTAATGCCAGGTATCTCAATGTTTGCGGCTGAGTGACGGTGGCATGGTGTTTGACATTCATTCCCATTTCTTGCATGGGACCTAAGCATGCACCCAAGGACAAAGATTTGATTTTTCAACCAATTTATATGCACACGAGCATGTGCATGTAAATCAAATTTGAATTATTCACATAAACGCACTGAAAACTCACCTAATGCATAAAAATGTCCAAACGAACCCTGAAAAATGACAAAAAATAACACAACACTCTTGCTGTTCTATGTTGACACGAGAAATTTTTTGAAAGAAATCAGAGGCAATGGATATTGTTTCGCCCCCCAAGTTGGGGTGTGTCGGTGTACTAGAATAGGGGTACCCTAGTACCCCGAACTTGTGCACGGGCAGTTGCAGCACCCCGCGGCAAAGGCTTGCCGGGTATTCGCCAAGTTCCCCCAAGGTTCCCTTGGAGCCATCCAAGAACAAAGTATTTAAGCTAAGGAGACAAGACCCCGGCAAGAGGAGCTTGCCGGGAAGGCCAACCAGGGCGCTCCAATGAACTTGCCGCGACGCGCCACGCGCTCCGGCAAGGAAACAAGGCCCGACCAGAGGAGCTTGCCGGGAAGACAATCCAAGGTACCTCGAAGCCCGGTGAGCGACAAGCTACCGAACCCGACAAGATAACAACAGCGGCAAGGCGCTTGCCGCGGCAGGCGGCCACTCTGCGCCCATGCTCCAGCGCATCCACCAGCGTGTCGCTCTGGGGGCCTCTCCGGGTGTACGTGGCGGGAGGCTGTGCAGCCAGCGGTGCGCAGTGGCATGCGAAGCTGACAAGATTGCCATCGTGGCGAACGGTGGCGCCCCTAACGGTCCTTTCCTGCACTATTCGGGCGACTCAGACGGGCATTTAATGTCCTTGTCCCCTGCCGTCAGGGTTAGGTAGGGTGCACTGTACAAGCAACTGTATCAACTACCTCACTTTTTACGTTTTTACCCTCCTCTGCGTTGCCACCTGTCGGTGACCCCTTTAGCGTATAAAAGGAGGCCCATGCGCAACGTAGAGGGGGTTCGGCTCAGAGATTCGAAGCCTCAGACAGTTTGCTTCGATCCATCCGTAGCCCAGAGAACATCACACCCTCGCTTTGAAGAGCAAGAACACCAGATAATAGAACCAGACAAGCAGCAGTAGGAGTGTTATCTCTCCGGAGAGCTCCGAAGCTGGGTAAACTGCTCGTGTGCCTCGCCTCGATCTGCTCTTCGTGCGATCTCCGCCCCCCGCCGAACCGAAAGGGGCTCGGTCCGCCGGCTCCATAGGTGTTCGAGGATCAGTTTCCCCGACATCGTTGGCGCGCCAGGTAGGGGGCGTCGAGATTGCATGAACCTGATCCAGCGTTCACACGAGCTCAATCCTTATTCCCTTCATCAACATGCCACCGAAGAAGAAGACTTCGGCGGCGGCCGCTCCATCCACGTCACTTCCGCCACCTTGGAGCAAACGAGTGGTGTGATGGACGCCGGCGGAAGAAAGGACGTCGACGAGGAAGTCCATGATGCCGCCAGGTCCAAGAACAAGGCTGCACAAACCTCGGCGACTGTACATGTTCCACGCCACTCTCAGGAGGCGCAAGATCAACAGCGTCATGGCACTAGCAGTGCCATACGCATGATAGCCCAAGACCAAGCTGGTGGATCTCGGAGCGCTCAAGACCAGTATGCACGTCAGAGCGCTGGTACGAGCGGGGCACGGTCGCCTGGACGGGATACTGCTCCTTCTAACATAGTTAGAAGTTCGAGCACGTCCCGCTCCTCGCACCGTCCGCCACTACCACCCACTACCCAAGCAGAAGCTTTGGCGCGAGCTCAACTTCTCCTAGATTACCCTCCGACGTCAGACAAGATCGACGAATGCAGAGCCACCATTCAGAGTCTCATCGGCTACGCCAACGGCGACACTCCACGGCGGCCGAGCGCGTCGCCGCCGCGGCAGGACTGCCGGACGCGAGCCGGTGGCGACGAAACGGGCGGAGGTGCAACTACCATGCAATCACCGCCCCGAAGGCCAAGATCGCCGACTCGTCGGATCCACCTCGACAGCGACTCCACTGCATCGTCGGATCCACGAGCTCGTCGTGATCAGCGCCAAGTTCTTCATGATCGACAACAAGAAGACGCTCGAACCCGCATCGAGCGCCAAAGAGAAGCGCGACGTCAATCCGACAAGCGCGCTGGGCCCTCTGTTGACATGCATGCGCCAGGGGAACCAGGCGATCTGCCGTATGCGGTAGGTTGTCCTGCGTTCACTCGTGAGCTGCGGCAAGTCCAATGGCCCAGTACAAAGAACTTCAAGCCAGACGTACTTGAGAAGTACGACGGCAAGACGCATCCGTCAGAGTTCCTCAGCATTTACACTATTGCCGTGCAAGCTGCCGGGGGACGAGATGACAAGATCCTTGCCAACTACTTCCTGCTGGTGCTCAAGCCCGATGTCAGGTCCTGGCTCATGCACTTGCCGGACAACTCCATATCCTCTTGGGCTGATCTGTGCCATCAGTTTGTCGGCGCCTTTACCGGCGGACACAAGCCTCATGGCCAGGAGAGTGATCTTCATTTGCTCGCCCAGAAGGAAGGAGAGCCCCTGCGCAAGTACATTCAGAGATTCAGTAGCGTGCAGCACAACATCCCAGACGTCCACCCTGCCGCGGTGATCAGCGCGTTCCATCAGAATGTGCGAAACCGCAGGATGCGGGAGGAAATGGCGATGTGCAAGATCAGGGACATCAGTGAGTTATATGCACTGGCCGACAAGTGCGCGCGTGCTGAGGAAGGGAAGAGACTCCCCGGAGAAAATATAGGAGCGGGAGGATCTGACAGCGAAGATGCCGCCCCGACAAGGAAAACCCGGCGGCGGAACAACAGAAGGAGGAAAGGCAAAGAAGTGCTAGTTGTTGAGCAGTCCGGCAACGGTGGCGGCGCCAAGGAAGCCAAAGCTGGTGACTCCGGCAAGGAGGTTGCCGCGGAGGTGGCGGTCGCCGACAAGCAGGATGGCACCAACAAGCAGTATTGCAAGATTCACTGCACCAAGGGCCATGATCTTCAGAACTGCAAGAGGGTCGAGCAGCTTGTTGAGCAACAGAAAGTTGAATACGAGCGGCGCGACAAGGAGAAAGCCCAGGAAGGAGCTGGTGGATCCGGCAAGAAACGTTCCGGCCGAGGAGGACGCCGCGGCAAGGCCAAGCAGCGGTAAGGTGACAGACCTCCTCGCGGCCGCGACAAGGATGAAGATGACGGCGAGGATGAAGATATGGATGATGAGGATACTGATGAGCAGGAGTTCCAGAAAGCTACAGAGGTCCTGTGCGTTGACGGTGGTGCTTCTCTGCATGCCTCGCACCGCCAGCTCAAGAAGTGGATGCGGGAAGTTAATGCAGCAGAACCGCCCGTCGAGTCACGCAAGCCTCTGAAATGTTCCAGCACGCCTATCATCTTTGATATTGAGGACCACCCGCATCGCATAACTGCGGTCGGGTGCTTGCCGATGTTGGTTTCACCAACAATCCGCAACCTCAAGGTCACTAAGATGCTAGTTGACGGCGGGGCCGGTTTGAACTTGATCTCCTCCGTGGTGCTCCAGAAGCTCCAGATCCCTGACAGCGAGCTCGAAGAGACCGGCACATTTCAAGGAATCAACCCGGGAAGGAGCAAGCCAAAGGGAAAGATCACGTTGCCGGTAACATTTGGCAGTGAGCTGAACTTCAGGACTGAGAGGGTCACGTTTGACGTTGCCGATTTTCCATTACCTTACAATGGAATCCTTGGCCGTCCGGCACTCGCCAAGTTCATGGCAGCCTCTCACTATGCGTACAACATACTGAAAATGCCAGGCCCAATAAGTGTCATCTCTGTCCCTGGCGACAAGAAGGATGCTCTTATCTGTACCGACAAGATCTATCGGGAAGCAGCAGCCGCAGCAGAACGAAGGACACTTGCCGCTGAAGCTCCCGGGGAGAAGAAGAAGACCAAGTCCGGCAAGAGCTCTGATGCCCACTCCGGCAAGCGCACCTCTTCGGAGTGCTGCGCTACCATCGAGGACGCACCATCGAGCTCCACCGGCAAGTACAAGAAGGCAATGGCAGCTCCACCTGAGACTAAGAAGGTGTCCGCCAAAGAGGATGGCACTGGTGGTACCTTCACCATCAGCGCCACTCTTGACCCTAAATAGGAAAGCGTGCTCGTTGCTTTCCCGCGGGCGAATGTCGACGTGTTTGCGTGGCAACCGTCTGATATCCCCGGTGTTCCCAGGAAAGTGATTGAGCACCACCTTGCCGTCTGTCCTCATGCGCGGCCCGTCAAGCAGAGAGTCAGGAAGCAGGCAGTTGAGCGCCAAGAATTCATCGCAGAAGAAATCAAGAAGTTGGAAGCAGCAGGCCTTGTCAGAGGAGTACTCCATCCCACGTGGTTGGCCAATCCTGTTGTTGTGCGCAAGGCTAACGGGAAATGGAGACTTTGTATTGACTTCACTGATGTTAATAAAGCTTGTCCCAAAGACCCATTTCCCTTGCCGCGTATTGACCAGATTGTTGACTCCACAGCCGGATGTGATTTGCTTTCGTTTCTTGATGCATACTCAGGGTACCATCAGATCTTCATGGCAGAAGAAGATGAAGAGAAAACCGCATTTATCACCCCGTGTGGCACGTACTGCTTCATACGGATGCCTTTCGGTTTGAAGAATGCTGGTTCAACATTCGCAAGGGTAGTCCACCATGCTTTTGAGCCACAAATACACAGAAATGTGGAAGCTTACATGGATGACATAGTGGTCAAGAGCAAGGACAAAGCGACCTTGATTCAAGATTTAGATGAGACATTTGCAAACCTGCGCAAGATCAACCTCAAGCTTAACCCCGAGAAGTGCGTGTTTGGAGTCCCTTCCGGCAAGCTTCTCGGGTTCTTCGTGTCTCAGCGGGGAATTGAAGCCAATCCCGACAAGATCAAAGCCATCGAGCAGATCGAAGCACCAAAGCGCGTCAAGGATGTACGAAGGCTTGCCGGTTGCGTGGCTGCTCTCAGCAGGTTTATCTCTAGATCTGCTGACCGCGCCCTGCCATTTTTCAAAATTTTGAAAAAGGCAGGTCCAATGAAATGGACTCCGGAAGCGGAGGCTGCGCTGCAGGACTTGAAGAGATACTTGTCCTCCACTCCAACGCTTGTCGCACCTAAGCCGCAAGAGAAGTTGCTGCTGTATATAGTAGCAACCAATCAAGTGGTTAGTGTTGCATTAGTGGCGGAGAGGGAGGCAGATGATGAGCCAGCAACCACGGCAGATCCATCCAGCGACAAGCAGGGGGCTTCGTCGACAAGCTCTGGTCCCGACAAACATGGGTTTGCGCAGGAACATGATGAGATGCCAAGGAGAATGGTGCAGCGCCCAGTTTACTTTGTCAGTTCTCTTCTGCAGGGGGCTAGATCAAGGTACTCTGGTGTACAGAAGTTTCTTTTCGGCCTCCTTATGGCCTCGAGAAAGCTGCGCCATTACTTCCAAGCACATGAGATCACAGTCGTCACTCGCTTTCCGCTGAAGAGGATACTGCAAAATCCAGAAGCAACAGGCAGGATTGTCGAGTGGGCGCTGGAACTGTCAAGCTTTGGCCTCAAGTTTGAGAGCACCTCAACTATCCAAAGCAGAGCATTAGCAGAGTTCATAGTAGAGTGGACGCCAACCCCAGATGAAAAAAATTCCAGAAACGAGCATCCCCGTCAAAGAGGCAAGCAAAGAGTGGCTGATGTACTTCGATGGAGCCTTCTCGCTGCAAGGCGCCGGTGCAGGTGTGCTGCTTGTTGCACCCACCGGAGAGCACCTCAAGTACGTAGTCCAGATGCACTTTCCCAAAGAGCAAGCAACCAACAATACTGCAGAGTATGAAGGATTGCTTGCCGGTCTCAGAATCGCAGCAGACCTTGGGATTAAGAAGCTCATTGTCAGGGGTGACTCACAGCTTGTCATCCGACAAGTGAACAAGAACTACCAGAGTCCGTTGATGGAAGCGTATGTCGATGAAGTGAGGAAGCTAGAGGAGCACTTTGACGGCCTACAAATGGAGCATATCCCAAGAGCTCAGAATGATATTGCTGATGGCCTATCAAAGTGCGCCGCACTAAAGTTACCTGTGGAACCAGGGATCTTTGTGCTTAAGTTGACTCAACCATCCGTAACACCATCAACTGGACAAAGCAAAAAGAGGAAGTTGGTTTCTGGTGACTACTTTCCGGTAGAGCTCCCTGAAGCCGCCGCCAAGAAAGTCCCCAAGATCAACACCAAGGATGCTGAGGAGCAGTCTGCTCCGGCAAGCCTAATGGTTTGTTCCGTTGAAGCAGACGCTCCCGACAAGTTTTGCTCCGGCAAGCTTGCCGAGGAACATCAAGCTCCGGCAGGGCCACAAGTCCCTGCCGTAGAAGCAGATGTTCCCGCAGCAGAAGATGTGCCTTTAGTCCTTGTTGTCGAGCCACAGGCTCCAGCATGGGCACAGCAGATTGTCCGTTTCCTTCAGACAGGAGAACTTCCCGAAGAGCAAGAAGAAGTGGAAAGAGTAGCCCGGCAGTCAAGTATGTACCAGTTTGTCGATAGCATACTGTACAGAAGAAGACTCAACGGTGTGAAATTGAAGTGTATTCGCCGGGAAGATGGACAAAAGCTGTTGGCGGAGATACATGGAGGCATATGTGGCCACCACATTGGCGCAAGAGCACTTGCCGGCAAAGCTTTCCGGCAAGGTTTCTTTTGGCCGACAGCCCTCCAGGATGCAACTGCACAAGTAACCAAGTGTGAAGCGTGCCAGTTCCACTCCAAACAGATACACTAGCCAGCTCAAGCTCTCCAGACGATCCCTTTATCCTGGCCATTTTCGGTCTGGGGGCTCGATATCCTCGGCCCCTTCCCCCGAGCTGTCGGGGGCTTTGAGTACTTGTACGTCGCAATCGACAAGTTCACAAAGTGGCCGGAAGTGCAGCCAGTGAGGAAGGTGACAGCACAGTCAGCAGTCAAGTTCTTCAGGTCAATTGTTTGCCGTTTCGGGATCCCTAACAGGATCATCACCGACAACGGCACGCAATTTACGAGCTGCACCCTCATGCAGTACGTCCAAGACCTTGGCGCCAAGGTCTGCTTCGCTTCTGTTGCTTATCCAAGAAGCAACGGTCAAGCAGAGAGGGCAAATACTGAAGTGCTGCGCGGGCTCAAGACCAGAACTTTCGACAGGCTGCACAGGTGCGGAAGGAACTGGATCGAGGAGCTGCCGGTGGTTCTTTGGTCGATCAGAACGACGCCAAATCGAGCCACTGGCCAGACACCTTTCGCTCTAGTCTATGGAGCAGAGGCAGTTCTCCCCACGGAACTCGCATACGGATCACCTCGAGTGCTCGCTTATGATGAGCTTGAGCAAGAACAGCTGCGCCAAGACGACGCGCTGCTCCTTGAGGAAGATCGTCTTCAGGCTGCTGTACGAGCTGCTCGATACCAGCAAGCTTTGTGCTGCTATCATAGCCGCAAAGTTAAAGCCAGAAGCTTCGAGGAAGGCGACCTTGTTCTTCGGCGCGTTTAGTCCGCCAAGAATTCCAACAAGTTGACGCCGAAGTGGGAAGGCCCTTATCGGGTGAGACGAGTCACAGGGCCTGGCGATGTCCGCCTTGAGACCGAAGATGGCATTCCAGTGAGCAACTCCTGGAACATAGAACATCTTTGTAAGTTTTTCCCATAAGGCGCGGTTGCCGGAACCCGTTCCGGCAACCACCTTTTGTACAAGTCTTGCCGCTGTTGCATGTAATCATTTGTACAAAGCTGGGCGCAGAACCCGTGCATAAGTAAAACCCTATGTGCTCCGCACAGCCTGTCCATTTCATGCGTTAGTTCCTTTCTTGCATGCAATTATCTGACACTTTGTGCAGCACCTACATCCGGTAAGCAGTAACGAGCCGAAGAGCTCCATATTATTATTTTCTCTTCTTTCCTTTTCTTTTAAAGGAAAAGAAGGTTCTCCCGCACACAAGTTTGCCGGGGAGAAAGGAGAAGATTGTGGTATGAGCCAGGCGTCGTTCAAGCAAAGACTTGCCTTACCGGGAAGCAAATAACAGAAAAGCTAAGTTGCCAAAGTTTGAGCAATCACTTTTTGAAATTTTTGAGTTATCTTCCTCGAACGACCCTGCTTTGTATGGAAAACCTGTGCGTGGAGGAACCAACTCGTGGCTAGTTGCGCCCTTACTTTGTTTCGAGTCCGCTCAATAACTTAAGCGTGCTGCATCTAGTCGCGACAAGGTTTCTTGTCGGAAGCAGCGCCACCAGCAGGCTGCTGAAGTTCCGCACTCGGCGCTCGCGGCTCGGGCGCCTGCGCCGACAAGTTCCCTAGAAGCGTAGGGCGAAAACATACAAAGGAAGGAATCTAGTAGAGGATATAACATTGCAATTGATAACAGAAATAAAGTTATATTACAAAGATAACTTGTCGCAGCTCTAACAGACTGTTTTCATAACATGATTAGCAGCGACAAGGGAAAAGAAGAAATGGGCGGCCTAATCTACGCGCCCGCCCTCGACTCGCTTGATCTCGCTCACCTTGTCCACAATGGGTGCGACAAGGGCCTTGAGTGCGTCCAGATCGGCGTCAGGCGGCAAGGATCGGAGGACGTTGGTGAAGCTGAGGCCTGGGTTGCGGAAGGCCACCTTCATCAGCACCTTCTGGAGAACCCCAGCGCAGATTTTGCACGACTCGTCGGCCAGCTGCTTTGGGATCCTCTCCCGGAGCCGCTGGAGTGCCGTCGCCACGCCCTTGAAGAATAGACTGAGCTTGGCGCTGGGTTGAAGGCTCTCGTCGGAAGGATACCCAAAGTCCTCCATCCCCAGCTGCGCCAGCTCCTCGTTGATGACGGCGGCAGTGTTCACCAGACCCTCGGTCCAGTGCTCCACTGTGTCTCTGAAGGAGTTCTGGGTGACTGCAATGCTCTCCAGCAGCGCCGCGTCAGCCTTGACCTTCTCCGCCAAGGTCTTCTCCCGCTCCTTGGTGGCCTCCAGCGTCTGCGTCAGCGTGGCCAGCTTCAGCTCCAGGTCTGCTTTGGAATCCTTGGCGGCGCTGAGCTCCTTGCCCCTCTCAGCGAGAAGGCCTTGCAGTTCACCATGGGCGGCGGCATCCTTCTCGCGCTCACGCTTGAGAGCGGCAATCTCCTCGCCGCTCTTCCCAATATCGGCCTCCAGCCGCGCCACCTTCTCCTCTAGCTCCTTATTGGCGGCCTCTGCAGTTGCCGCGGCATCCTTTGCCTCCTTGAGAGCCCCGCCAAGTGCTCGCTCGCGCTCGGCGAGCTCTTCCTCGTAGCTGTCGAGGTGGGCCTTCTGCTGCACTAGCTCGCCTTCCCGCGCGGACTGCTTCTCGGCAGCAAGCCTTTGTTCCTCCTCCGACTCGGCCTTCTCGAGAAGAAAGGCCGTGCGCTCCTCGTCTACTCGCTCCTGCTCCTGCGCCAGGGATCGAAGAGCTTCTTGATTTTGTCCCCGGAGCTCCTCCGCGCGCTTCTCCATGTCAACTCCCGCTTTCGCGACAAGTGCTTCCCGGGAAGCCAGCTTGGCTTGCCGGGTGCGGTAGAGTGACAACAGCTTCTGCAGCAGCTGCTCCTCCTCAGGCTCGCCGCTGCTGCTGCCGGGCGCGTCAACCAATGACAGCCCAGCAGAGGCGAGCACCTCCTCGTCAAAAGTCTCCCCCTCGACTGGCGCCCTGGAGCTTGACGCCCAGGGTAGTTTAATGAAGATGTTGTCACCGGCCTGCAAGTAGGCGCCGGGCTGGGGCTCCTCGGAGCCCGGCTCCGCGGAAGCGGCAGAGGGTTCGGCGGTCGGTGCAGCGCCTAGCGCTCCTGCAGCCTCAGGGTCGTCAGTACGATCGCCCGATCCCTCGCCGGCTTCTGCAGCAGCAGCCCCGGCGGCCTCCTCGCCGGCGGTCTCATCAGCACCGGCACCTTCCTCGCCGGCGCCCTCTGTCTCCATTGGCTCAGCCGAAGATGGGTCTGAAGAATGAAGAAGGGAGAAAAATCAATCAAAAATTCAAGGAAAGAAAAACAGAAGAAGCAGAACCCAAGGGAAAGTTTTTGGGCAAGTGGATTAGCTGCGCCAAGATCTTCAGTTGCGGCCTCGGTCGCCGCAGGATCAGCAGTGCCGTCCCTTGCCAGAGAGTCCCCCCTTGCCGGAGAGCGCTCCCTTGCCGGGGACTCCTCCCTTGGCGGCGCAGTCGAAGCAGGTGGCACTTCGGGACCGGCCTCCGGGCGCTCCTGATGAGGCTGCTCTGCTCCTGCACAAGTCAACAAGCAAGATATCAACAAAGGAAAAAGCACTCAAGCGCGCCCGACAGCAGAAGGCTAAACTATGAACTTACGCTGGGGGCTGCTCCGAGGGGTGATTGCCGGGTCCGTCAAGGTGGTCTCGGACCCACCTCCTGCCGACGCGATGGGGTCATCCTCGATGACGATCACCGCGGCCTTGGCCCTCTTCACCGCTCTCTGGGCCAGTGTTCTGAAAAGAAAAGAGTCCAGATTGGAGCAAGTCAGATACAAGATATAAATAGCAAGATTGAAGGATTATAAGGGAGCCAAAGAAACTCACTCTTCTTCCTCCTCATCGGAGCTGAGCGCGGAAAGATCGAAGTCCGGCCCTCCTCCGGTGCGGCGAGGTGGAGGAGTAGGATCCCTTGCCTGCTTGGCAGGGGCGGCGGCGGTGGCCCGGGAAGATCCCGCTCCAGTTGCCGCTGTTGCGTGAGGCGCTCCCGCGGCAACATTGCTTGCCGCGGTAGAGCGCGTCGTGAGGCTCGGTGGCTGTGGAGCCGGCTGCCGCCCTGCTGCATCCCCGGCCCTGCGAAGGCGCCTCCTTGGCGGGGCCGGGGGCTCCGCCTGCGGCAAGCTCTCTGAAGGTTCAGCCTCCTCCTCGCCGGCCTCGCTCGACTCGGCTTCAGAACCGGCAGGCTCATCCTCGCCCATGAACTCCGCGCGTTCGGCAAGGTTTGCCGCCTCTGCAGCCTCCGCCTCCTCCACAGTGAACCCAAACACACCCGCAGCAGCTGCGGCCGCAGCCTCTTCCGCCCTAGTAGCGATGAGCTGCAGCTCCTCGTCGGTGGTGTCACGGGTGAGGCTCTTCTGCTCGTCGGTGCGGACCGGCAATTCCTCCAAGGTGTCGAAGAACGCTCGCACAACGTCGTCTGCAGGCTCTTGCCAAGTCGGGATGATGCCGTGTGAATCGCACAACAGCATCATGGCGCGGATCCGGTCAAGCGAAGAGTTATTGCACAAAGGAACTACGCCCCTCGGCAGTGTGAATGGGTGCTGGGGGTCGCGTTTGAATAACTCCAAGAGCATTGCATCCAACTCCAAGACAGTGAAGTTGTAGTCGAGGCCCGGCCGCAGCCTCATGATGTCCGCCGAATTCTTAAATTCCCAGGCGGGCCTCCTCCTCTCCTGCAGGGGGGCAATGCGGCGGCGGAGGAAATCTGCCCCGACAGCACCTACGGTGAGCCCGGCAAGCCTGAGGCGAAGAATCCTAATGATGGCGATCTTCAGCCTCTCGTCTTCCGGGGCCACGTTGCTCTAGTCATTGCCGCGCACTATTGGAGTTTGGCGCACGGCGGTGAAGGGCTGCGGATCCTCCTCGACGATCCAACACCACTCCGCTCTCCACTCCTCCCACTTGCTGCGGAGCTCACCCTCCAAGTACACCTCTTTCTTGCCGACTCTCGAGACCCAGGCAATCCCTCCGGCAAGCGGCCCTCCTCTCTCTACCCGAGGTATGAAGAAGTGGCGGAAAAGGGCTACACTAGGGTGGACTCCGACAAAGTTTTCGCACAAGTGTGCGAAAACTGCCATGGTCAAGACAGCATTGGGGGTGAAGTCAAGGAGGCGGAAGCCATACGTGTTCATAATGTCACAAAAGAACTCCGAGAAGGGCGGGCAGAGCCCGTAGTAGAAGAATAGTGGGAAGAACGGGTACCCATTTGGAGCCGACTCCGAGGCAGCGGCCGGGAGTACCCTCGTGCGCGGATGCGCACGCGTCTCCGTCACCCAAAAGAGGTAGAAGTACTCCCTCAGCTCCTGCACGACGAGCTGGGGGGTGAAGATCGCCCGCTCCTTCCGCAGCGCCGCGAGCCGCTGCGCCTCGGCCGACTTCACGCCCTTTCCCTTGTCGGCTTTCGGGGCCATGGCGGAGGTGGTGGAGAAGGTCGACGGCGTGGTGATGCTCGTG
>NC_041386.1:258056137-258087186 GCF_002162155.2 Triticum dicoccoides | reverse complement strand
TCGGCTTCGAGAAGAAGGGGGGAGCGGCGGAGTTTGTGAAGAAGGAGTAGCAGCAACCAGCGAGGGGGAACGAACTGCCCCTGTTTCCTCTGCTTATAAAGAGGGACGGGGCGGACGTTTCGGCCTTCCGCTTAAACAACCACCCACGATCGCTCCCACGATGCCGCATTCAACGCGTGCCGTTATGGGAGAGTGCGGTGGATACGGAACAAGATTTGGCGTGGCCCAGCCCGCATGTGCCCGTGCCCTGTCTTGGGCCTGGCCCAACAGCGCTCGGCACTGTGTCTGGCCCAGGCCCGGGGGCTCCTGTCGGTGTACTAGAATAGGGGTACCCTAGTACCCCGAACTTGTGCACGGGCAGTTGCAGCACCCCGCGGCAAAGGCTTGCCGGGTGATCGCCAAGTTCCCCCAAGGTTCCCTTGGAGCCATCCAAGAACAAAGTATTTAAGCTAAGGAGACAAGACCCCGGCAAGAGGAGCTTGCCGGGAAGGCCAACCAGGGCGCTCCAATGAACTTGCCACGATGCGCCACGCGCTCCGGCAAGGCAACAAGGCCCCGGCAAGAGGAGCTTGCCGGGAAGACAATCCAAGGTACCTCGAAGCCCGGTGAGCGACAAGCTACCAGACCCGACAAGATAACAACAGCGGCAAGGCGCTTGCCGCGGCAGGCGGCCACTCTGCGCCCACGCTCCAGCGCATCCACCAACGTGTCGCTCTAGGGGCCTCTCCGGGCGTACGTGGTGGGAGGCTGTGCAGCCAGCGATGCGCAGTGGCATGCGAAGCTGACAAGATTGCCATCGTGGCGAACGGTGGCGCCCCTAACGGTCCTTTCCTGCACTGTTCGGGCGACTCAGACGGGCATTTAATGTCCTTGTCCCCTGCTGTCAGGGTTAGGTAGGGTGCACTGTACAAGCAACTGTATCAACTACCTCACTTTTTACGTTTTTTACCCTCCTCTGCGTTGCCACCTGTTGGTGACCCCTTTAGCGTATAAAAGGAGGCCCATGCGCAACGTAGAGGGGGTTCGGCTCAGAGGTTCGAAGCCTCAGACAGTTTGCTTCGATCCATCCGTAGCCCAGAGAACATCACACCCTCGCTTTGGAGAGCAAGAACACTAGATAATAGAACCAGACAAGCAGCAGTAGGAGTGTTATCTCTCCGGAGAGCTCCGAAGCTGGGTAAACTGCTCGTGTGCCTCGCCTCGATCTGCTCTTCGTGCGATCTCCGCCCCCCGCCGAACCGAAAGGGGCCCGGTCCGCCGGCCCCATAGGTGTTCGAGGATCAGTTTCCCCGACAGGGTGTTCCCTACCGAAACCATCATGCTTGTTGTGAGAAGCTCTGGTTTGGGAGAAGCGTATACCCAAACCTGCCCCAAATGGGACAAAAAATTTACCAAGGCATGTTGATGCCGCTCCATGATAGCATGCCAAGTTTCATGAATTTCAAATGAGTTTTGGATTTACTAGAATTTGAACGCCGGGTATCTCAATGTTTGCGGCCGAGTGACGGTGGCATGGTGTTTGACATTCATTCCCATTTCTTGCATGGGACCTAAGCGTGCACCCAAGGACAAAGATTTGATTTTTCAACCAATTTATATGCACGGGAGCATGTGCATGTAGTTCAAATTTGAATTATGCACATAAATGCATTGAAAACTCACTTAATGCATAAAAATGTCCAAACGAACCCTGAAAAATCACGAAATATAACACAACACTCCTGTTGTTCTATGTTGACACGAGAAAATTTTTGAAAGCAACAAGAGGCAATGGATATCGTTTCGCCCCTAGAGTTGGGGCGTTCCCTATCGAAACCATCATGCTTGTTGTGAGAAGCTCTGGTTTGTGAGAAGCATATACCCAAACCTACCCCAAATGGGACTAAAAATTTACCACGGCATGTTGATGCCGCTCCATGATAGCATGGCAAGTTTCATGAATTTCAAACGAGTTTTGGATTTACTAGAATTTAAAAGCCAGGTATCTCAATGTTTGCAGCCGACTGACGGTGGCAGGGTGTTTGACATTCATTCCCATTTCTTGCATGGGACCTAAGCATGCACCCAAGTAAAATATGAGTAATGTCAAACTTCAGGAATGCAATGCAGGGAAGATGGGGCCAACCAATTCCAGTTAGGAACGTCAACCTTGAAGTAGGTTCTTGTACAGAAACAGGCACCACCTAATCACTTGGTCGAGTTCAATGATTTATCAAGAACTTGTATCTATCTCTATCATACTGGATTTGAGTATTGAGTATAGACATAGAATACACTAGGTTCTCTCTCAAATTGTTAAGAATGTGAAAATGATTTGATGCGTTAGACATAGAATACACTAGGACTATTATCACTACCATTGGGGCCGCCTCCTCCACTCGGAGGAATCGAACAGTCATAATTACTATCACTAGATCCACTTCCAGAACCTTTATTGACTTTCTTTCCTTTATTCATTTTTCCTTTCTTTCCAGAACCTTTATCGACTTTTCCTTTCTTTCCGGAACCTTTATTGACTTCAACATTCTCTTGATTTCCTTTGACTTTATCTTGATCAGATTGAGCAGGAGGATTAGACGATGGGAACTTATTCTTCGATGAATCTTTAGGGTCTCTGGGAAGCGAATCAGAACTGTTACATGAGAAAATGTCATTGAACTCGTCGTAAACTCGATTCAGAAATGCAGTTAGATAGGATCTCATAATATATCTACTATTCATAGAAATATGGATTTCAACCATTCTAGGATTTCGATTGGAGGATTTTCCTGATATCAGGACCTAGTTCAAAACACTGATATCCTAGTTATCAACACCATGGTTGTAGGAAAGAGATTTCCCACCTCTAGTGAATATTCGTATGTAGAGACATGATAACCGTGGGCTTAGAGAACAAACTACACCGCCTCTATATAGGTAGATAGAGAATGCGAACGGGTTTACAAAGCTTGAAGAGGAGAAAGGTGGATAACCTTTATAGATCAGGATAACCTTTCACATTTTCCTACAAATAGGATATTTACACCACGACCTAAATATAGCACCTAAGAAGTATGTTCTGCCAAATGAATAGACGTATATGAAATGAAAAGAGAATGAATTTCTCAATGTTCCGTTGATAGACGGGTGCTGCAATTAGCAAACAGAGTACGACTACTACTAGGCTCCAGTGTATTCCAGAGGTGGTATAGTTGGTGACCAACCTACACTAATATTGAGATAGTACCACGGATGTGATAGTAATACCTAGCTCATATTGTAACCCTTGTTTTAGGCCATGGAAACCCAGTGCCAACACTGAAAGCAGTAAACCCACCTGTTATAGGATCCGTAACATCTACTACTATTATATGAAGCAAATACCCTATGTTGTGAGGTAGGGAATCTATTGCGTTTATTCGAAGGCTTCCAACCTATAGCAAACCTAAATGCAACCACCTCCAAATCGAAACTCTTATCCAATCCAGTGAGGAGACAACCTGCATCCATCACCATTCTAACATACAAATGGAATGGAAACAGGGTTGGATAACTATCCGGATCTACTCCCCAAACTCACATCCCATTATCTCACCAGTGAGTGGGCTTAGAACAATGATCATGAATTCATATATGATTCGATAGGTTCCGAATCTGAAGGATGTTTCTCATCCAATGCTTATTTATCACCCTACTCCTACTTCCATCATTCTTAGTAGATCGTCCTCCTTTCTTATTAGAAGATTGCACATCGTTATTACCTCCTTTCTTCTTATCACGCCCTTTCTTATTAGCTCCTTTCTTTTCCCCCGGATTTGTCACTTCCAAATCATTATTACCTCCTTTCTTCTTATCACTTCCATTCTTCTTATCACTTCCTTTCTTATTAGTTCCTTTCTTATTAGTTCCTTTCTTATTAGTTCCCTTCTTTTCCCCCAGATCTTTCACTTCTATAGAATCACTCTCATCAACACGATCATCCTCGCAAGTCTTACCTTTATTCAATCCTTCTCAGATTACCCTGCTTAGTTCAGCCGCATCCTTCAGCCTTTTATTATCTTCCCACAGCTGTAATATTAGACTGCCAGTAGGCTGATCTTTCAACATTTTGAACAAGTCTTCACTCATAAATACGTATGGCTTTGTGTCGACCCACACACCCTTTTTAAAGACGAGTACCCTTTTAGCCCCTCCCAATCTCATTGTTATTTGGCTCATACGTTTCCGTATGACTAGATTTTTCCAATCCACTAAAAAGTTCTTTTCATGATTGATCACCCATTCAGAGTGAACATTATTTAACAAGTTCACGAAGTGACTTTTTTCAACCACACCAGACGGTGCACCCTTATACTTTTTGACATCTTTACCCCCTTCGACCCCCAAGAAGTAGCTTTTAGGAGCAGTAAAAATCGCACGCCTAATAAGGCTGTGTTCTAGCTTAAACTTACCAAGCTCTCTATCTGATATCATAGATTCGGGAAGAGGATTCTCTAAAACTACAGAGTCTGTGTCCGTATAGAGGCAGTCATCCCGTGACACAAATTGGTCCATATATATACGGTCTAACTCGTAATGCATGCTGATATCTGAGGACACGTGTTCACCGGCGGTTTCCATCCATCGCTCTCATCGTATACATCCTCTTTATAAGTGATTAAATTATACTCTCCCAGTTCGAGTACATCGATCACTTTACCCTTTTTCTTAAGCATAAACACTTGACTTGTAACCTTAGAGCAAAGGACAGCCTTAGTGCTTTCAGTCTTTATACCCAAACGACTGTACACACTGTTCATGCTCAACTTGTGTATATAGCTTTTGGCTCCTAATTGTTTATCTCTAGCATCTAATCTCCTTGAATACATATCATCTATGAATTCCGCAAATGGACTATCAACAGGCTCAAACAAGTACCCACAGCACGGCGTAACATCATACCCTAATTTTACAGCATGCTTTAATTCTTCACTAGAGTAACACCCATACACGTACCCAACTCTGAATTTCAGAGCCTTCCCATCAAGGTCTCTAAATGGGAGAAAAGGACGCTTTACATGCTTAGGTATATACACCAACGCTTGTATAAAGCCAAACAAATCGTCCAATTTCTTGTTACAGAAATTGTCATGCCACACCCCCTTCCTGCCGGGCATTTTACATGTTTTCATTATATACGGATATAACGAATTGGCATCGTAATAATACAAATTCTCCCCGTAAGGCTTGTACACATCTACATGCCCACCATAGTATGCCCGCCTAATGAATGCGTCTTCTTCCTTAGTTGGAATGTACAACTTCCATCTCTTATCGTCATGATACCTCATTCGCCATATGGTAAAGGCCATAGCCGCAATGGTAGTTTTATCAACTATGTCAACTTTGTAGTACTCAAAAAGATCTATTGCGCCCTGACCATGATATGACCTAAATGCTCGACGTCATGTTTCAAATACTTGAGATAATCCACTGCATTTTCGACAATCGTTTCAAGGGTGACGTTTGTGTGATGGATCATACGCTTACTCACAATCACACAAACGTCCCTAAACCTCAGTAAGCCTTTCTAGATGATGCATTTCCCTTCTTATCTATCGATGTATTCATCTGAGGCCATAGGCAGGTATATATCTACGAGTGGTTTATATAAAGGAGGGTCCTGATAAGAATGATGTTCGGAAAAGGTGAAACAAGTTGTGTTGACTGAGGCTCAGAATACGTTCTTGCACCACTCCTTTCAAACACACATACCCTTTCTTCTCACAAATG
This sequence comes from Triticum dicoccoides, assembly GCF_002162155.2. NCBI lineage: Eukaryota > Viridiplantae > Streptophyta > Magnoliopsida > Poales > Poaceae > Triticum > Triticum dicoccoides. The sequence continues at coordinate 258,081,435 of NC_041386.1, read as the reverse complement.
TGAAATTCCGGAACTCTATGTGTAATTGTTGCAACAACGATAGGGACTCTGCCGAGGGCTCCCCGGTAGGTTCTAGTCTCTCTTTATACTGCGACTGGAGCAAGGCGTAATGGCCTGTGTGGTATGTTGATCAAGGAGGTGCTGCATTGGCTATAGCTGCAAGAGGTCTTGAGACAGAAATTATGCCATTATTGCTTCTTTCATTTAAAAGCTTGAGTCGGTTCTATCTAGCTAAGTTATTCAATAAAGTAGATCAAAGTGTGTGATGCTTGTGAGTTTGGCAACTACTAGATACGATATTTATAACAATACTTGATACTTGATTTATGACTTCCTCTACCTAGACCCACACCTACTTTGAATTTAACTTAACGGAGCGGCGGATCCAATAAAAAGGGACTACATTCCAATCGTACTTACCAGAATAAATAGTTGTATGGCATTCGAACCCCACCTTCATGGTTGTATTCTAATTAGCTGGAAATGTATGACCTAAGATTCTCAACAGGCATTCACTCAACAGAGCACTTAATCAGTTTTCTAATGGCTTGAAAGACTACTATGTTTCTTTTAAGCTTAGTTGCAAAAGAAAATCAAAGGGGAATGCGGGTCCATTTTGTAACGCTTACGGTGATAAAGAAAAGTAACTCCCATTTGCGTGAGAGGCATCGCTACCGGGCCGGGCCTCGATTCCTTTCCTTGTCTCCATTCTGATTGATTTGCTTCTTCACGCAAGCACTTGGTTCGCCCCTTACTATAATCATCCCACTCAATCTTTTACACCGATGTTTCGTACTCTCTCGACCAGATTCTCTTGGCGGCTTCCCTGACTAGAGAAGTGATCTTTGCAAACTTCAGGGAGTTCGGTGCTGGATTCAAATCTACGGGGTGCATGATGTTCCCTACCGAAACCATCATGCTTGTTGTGAGAAGCTCTGGTTTGGGAGAAGCATATAGCGAAACTTGTCCCAAATGGGACAAAAAAATTACCACGACATGTTGATGCCGCTGCATGATAGCATGCCAAGTTTCATGAATTTCAGACGAGTTTTGGATTTACTAGAATTTAAAAACAAGGTATCTCAATGTTTCTGGCCGAGTGACGGTGGCAGGGTGTTTAACATTCATTCCCATTTCTTGCATGGGACCTAAGCATGCACCCAAGGTCAAAGATTTGATTTTTCAACCAATTTATATGCACGGGAGCATGTGCATGTAGTACGAATTTGAATTATGCACATAAAGAAAACTCACTTAATGCATGAAATTTTCCAAACGAACACTGAAAAATAACAAAAAATAACACAACACCCCTTTTGTTCTATGTTGACACGAGAAAAAGTTTGAAAGCAATGAGGCAATAGATATCGTTTCGCCCTCAAAGTTGGGGTGTTCCCTACCGAAACCGTCATGCTTGTTGTGGCAAGCTCTGTTTGTGAGAAGCTTATACCTAAACCTGCCCCAAATGGGACAAAAAAATTTCCATGGCATGTTGATGCCGCTCCATGACAGCATGCCAAGTTCCATCAATTTCAGACGAGTTTTGGATTTACTAGAATTTTAAAGCCAGGTATCTCAATGTTTGCGGCTGAGTGACGGTGGCATGGTGTTTGACATTCATTCCCATTTCTTGCATGGGACCTAAGCATGCACCCAAGGACAAAGATTTGATTTTTCAACCAATTTATATGCACGCGAGCATGTGCATGTAAATCAAATTTGAATTATTCACATAAACGCACTGATAACTCACCTAATGCATAAAAATGTCCAAACGAACCCCGAAAAATGACAAAAAATAACACAACACTCTTGCTGTTCTATGTTGACACGAGAAAAATTTTGAAAGCAATCAGAGGCAATGTATATTGCTTCGCCCCCCAAGTTGGGGTGTTCCCTACCGAAACCATCATGCTTGTTGTGAGAAGCTCTGGTTTGGGAGAAGCGTATACCCAAACCTGCCCCAAATGGGACAAAAAATTTACCATGGCATGTTGATGACGCTCCATGATATAATGCCAAGTTTCATGAATTTCAAATGAGTTTTGGATTTACTAGAATTTAAACGTCGGGTATCTCAATGTTTGCGGCCGAGTGACGGTGGCATGGTGTTTGACATTCATTCCCATTTCTTGCATGGGACCTAAGCATGCACCCAAGGACAAAGATTTGATTTTTCAACCAATTTATATGCACGGGAGCATGTGCATGTAGTTCAAATTTGAATTATGCACATAAATGCATTGAAAACTCACTTGATGCATAAAAATGTCCAAACGAACCCCGAAAAATCACAAAAAATAACACAACACTCCTGTTGTTCTATGTTGACACGAGAAAAATTTTGAAAGCAACAAGAGGCAATGGATATCGTTTCGCCCCTAGAGTTGGGGCGTTCCCTATCGAAACCATCATGCTTGTTGTGAGAAGCTCTGGTTTGTGAGAAGCATATACCCAAACCTACCCCAAATGGGACTAAAAATTTACCACGGCATGTTGATGCCGCTCCAGATAGCATGGCAAGTTTCATCAATTTCAAACGAGTTTTGGATTTACTAGAATTTAAAAGCCATGTATCTCAATGTTTGCAGCCGACTGACGGTGGCAGGGTGTTTGACATTCATTCCCATTTCTTGCATGGGACCTAAGCATGCACCCAAGGAGAAATATTTTATTTTTCAACTAATTTATGTTCACTGGAGCATGTGCATGTATATCAAATTTGAATTATGCACATAAATGCATTGAAAACTCACTTAACACATAAAAATGTCCAAACGAACACCGAAAGATCACAAAAAAATAACACAACACTCCTGTTGTTCTATGTTGACACGAGAAAAATTTTGAAAGCAATAAGAGGCAATGGATATTGTTTCACCCCCAAAGTTGGGGTGTTCCCTACCGAAACCATCATGCTTATTGTGAGAAGCTCTAGTTTGTGAGAAGCTTATACCCAAACCTGCCCCAAATGGGACAAAAATTTTACCACGGCATGTTGATGCCGCTCCATGATAGCATGCCAAGTTCCATGAATTTCAGACGAGTTTTGGATTTACTAGAATTTAAATGCCAGGTATCTCAATGTTTGCGGCTGAGTGACGGTGGCATGGTGTTTGACATTCATTCCCATTTCTTGCATGGGACCCAAGCATGCACCCAAGGACAAAGATTTGTTTTTTCAACCAATTTATATGCACGCGAGCATGTGCATGTAGTTCAAATTTGAATTATTCACATAAATGCACTGAAAACTCACTTAATGCATACAAATGTCCAAACGAACCCCGAAAAATGACAGAAAATAACACAACACTCCTGTTGTTCTATGTTGACATGAGAAATATTTTTAAAGCAATCAGAGGCAATGGATATCATTTCACCCTCAAAGTTGGGGTGTTCCCTACCGAAACCATCATGCTTGTTGTGAGAAGCTATGGTTTGTGAGAAGCATATACCCAAACCTGTCCCAAATGGGACAAAAAATTACCACGACATGTTGATGCCACTTCATGAAAGCATGCCAAGTTTCATGAATTTCAGACGAGTTTTGGATTTAGTAGAATTTAAAAACCACGTAACTCAATGTTTGCGGTCGAGTGACGGTGGCAGGGTGTTTGACATTCATTCCCATTTCTTGCATGGGACCTAAGCATGCACCCATGGTTTTATATGCACGGGAGCATGTGCATGTAGTACAAATTTGAATTATGCACATAAATGCATTGAAAACACACTTAATGCATAAAATTGTCCAAACGGACCCCGAAAAATCACAAAAAATAACACAACACTCCTGTTGTTCTATGTTGACACGAGAAAAAGTTTGAAAGAAATAAGAGAGAATAGATATCATTTCTGTGACGCTCCGAGACCGATGTGCCAGGTGCCGTCCAGTTATTCGTTCTTGTTGCCTTGTCATTGCTTCCGTGTCATGCATTGCATATCATGTCATCATGTGCATTTCTTTTGCATACGTGTTCGTCTCATGCATCCGAGCATTTTCCCCGTTGTCCTTTTTGCATTCCGGCATTTCGTTCTCCTCCGGTGGCCATTTCTACCTTTCTTTCATGTGTGGGGATTAAACATTTCTGGATTGGACCGAGACTTTTCATGCGGCCTTGGTTTACTACCGGTAGACCGCCTATCAAGTTTCGTACCATTTGGACTTCGTTTGATGCTCCAACGGTTAACCGAGGGACCGAAAAGGCCTCGTGTGTGTTGCAGCCCAACACCCTTCCAAAGTGGCCCAAAACCCACTTAAACCTCCTCCATCATCTCGGTCATTCGATCACGATCGCGTGGCCGAAAACTGCACCTCATTTGGACTATCCTAGCTCCCTCTACCTATAAATATGTGCACCTAGTTCATTTTCGCGGACGAAACCCTAATCTCCCTCCTCATCGCGCCACGGGACATGTCCGCGCCGCACCAGACATGTCCGCCGCCGCACTGCCATGTCGCTCGACCAATAGGAGTGCGCCACGTCATCACCACCGCCTCCCTCCTCCAATCGCGCACCGCCATGTGGCGCTGCCTCCGTCCTCCACCGCGTGGCCCGGGGAAGCCCATCGCGGGCCCGCCCGGGCCCGGATTCCGCCGCCGCCCCGCGTCCGAGGCGCCCCGCCGCCGCCGCCAGGTGTTCCGCCGCACCGCCCTCGCTAGTGTGGCCCGCCGCCACCGCACCCCGCCGGCCCTGCCCCGACGGATCCGCGCCGCCGCTTCGGTTCGTCACCGGCGCCGCCATACTCGTCGCCGGGCCGGTCGCCTTCTGCCGCCGCCTCGCACGCCGCGCTTCGGTCGCCGCTCCACCCTGCCGCTCGCCGCCTTCGTCGCGCCTCCCGGCCGCCTCTCCTCGCTGCTGCGTGCTCCGGCAGCTCGCCGGTCTTCCTCGCCGGGGCCCGTCCCGGCCGGATCTACTCCGGTGGATGAGATCCACCGGGAGTTGGACCAAACGCTGCGCGCCCGCGTCCCGGATCTCCTCGTCCGCCCGTTGACTTTTCACGGAGAGGTCCAAATTCCACCAAGTCCCCGAAATTCCCAGATCCATATGCTCATGTTCATCGCATCGTAACTTTGCATCCATATCTCCATTTTGCGCATATAGCATATCAAAATGTTCGTCTCAGAGAGTACATCATTTCATCTCATTGCATCATTTTCATTTGAGCTCATCTTGACGCCCGAAATGCTGTTAGAAGAGTGCTACTTGAGATAATTGTCAGATCTGGTGCTCCATTTAGATATTTGTCATTTTTCCCATGATTGTTGTGTGCATGATATGCCCACGAGCTCTACATATGTTTTTTTAAGGGTTTTGCCATATATCCAGAGGTGCAATCCATGTATTTTTGTGATGTGTGTGGTGACTAGCACAAGCTTGCAAAGTGAGGCACTTGGTAATGCTGATTTCAGGGACTTAGCAATTCCACTAAGTCCTTGATCTGTTTTTCTCATGATGCCATATGTTCATGTTGTTTCCTAGTGATCCGTGCCTCTTTTGAGGATGATCAGTAAGGATGTTTTGTTAACCTTGTAGTGCTCTATCCATCCATGTCTTTGTTTGCAATTATGGAGCACCCTAGCTTGAGTCAATCGAGCTCTACTTTTGCTACTTCGTGAATCTGGGCAGATTGTCTACTTCTTAGCGATTTTGCCGAGGATGTTGTAGTTGATCCGTGCATGCTATGTTATTGTTCTTGCCATGTCTAGCTTGTATTTTGTGTATTGTTGATGGGTGTATTCTTAGATTGCCATGCCTTGCTCTGTAGTGAGTGCATCGAGCTCGTAAACATGCCTACTTGATATCTGTTTTCAGCATGCTCCTGTTTTCACTAAGTCTGAGAACTGATTATGCTTTTTCCATGTTCACATGCTTCCAAATGTATTTTATGATCCCTTTTGGCTCAAGGTCACTAAGGGACTTTTGTTAAGCTCTTTGAGTAGCTCCATGCCATGCTTTACTTTGCCATGGTCAGGTCCTGTAGCATATAGTTTTCATGCTCCGAAGAGTGCTATCTGATCTGAAATTTCAGACAAGTGTTAATTTCACTAAGTCTGAAATCTATTTACCATATGAATTTTTGCCATGCTTGTTTGAACCTGTTAATTGATGAATTGGCCGTAGCTCAGTGCTAGTCTTTTGTTAAGCATCTTGAATGGATCCCTGCCATGTATTTTGTTGTCATGTTTGGATGTTGTAGCATGTTCATCTTGTTGCATTTAGATGGCTACTTGCTGTAAATCGCAGAACGTGGTCATATTTGAATCGCTTGCCATTTCCAAACCGTAACTCCGATTCCGGTGATCTTTATATCGTTTTCGAGCGATTTCATCTCACCTTTCCAGTGGCACACTTGGATTTCCATGTTAAGGCCAGTTTCATGCATTCCTTGTCCAATCATGCATACGCATCGCATTCTGCATCTCGCATATCATACCATGTTCATGTGTTGGTTGTTTACTATGCTGTGTGCTTCTTTCCGGTGTTGCTTCTTCGGGTTGGTTCCGATAACGTCGTGTTTGTGAGGATCCGTTCGACTTCATCCATTTATCTTCTTCATGAACTCGTTCTTCTTTCTTGCGGGATTTCAGGCAAGATGATCACACCCTCGAAATCACTTCTATCTTTGCTTGCTAGTTGCTCGCTCTTTTGCTATGCCTATGTTGCGATACCTACCACTTGCTTATCATGCCTCCCATATTGTTGAACCAAGCCTCTAACCCACCTTGTCCTAGCAAACCGTTGTTTGGCTATGTTATCGCTTTGCTCAGCCCCTCTTATAGTGTTGTTAGTTGCAGGTGAAGATTGAAGTTTGTTCCTTGTTGGAACATGGAGATGTTGTTCCTTGTTAGAACATGTTTTTTACTTGTTGGGATACCATAATATATCTTATTTAATTAATGCATCTATATACTTGGTAAAGGGTGGAAGGCTCGGCCTTATGCCTAGTGTTTTGTTCCACTCTTGTCGCCCTAGTTTCCGTCATATCGGTGTTATGTTCCCGGATTTTGCGTTCCTTACGCGGTTGGGTTATAATGGGAACCCCTTGACAGTTCGCTTTGAATAAAACTCCTCCAGCAAGGCCCAACCTTGGTTTTACCATTCGCCTCCTAGCCTTTTCTTTCCCTTGGGTTCTGCAGACTCAAGGGTCATCTTTATTTAAACCCCTGGGCCAATGCTCCTCTGAGTGTTGGTCCAACCCAGAGCACCGTGTAGGGCCATCCCTTGGCAACTTGGGTTACGTCGGCTCCTGTACGCTTAGCTTATCCGGTGTGCCCTAAGAACGAGATATGTGCAGCTACTATCGGGATTTGTTGGAACAGCGGGTGGTCTTGCTGGACTTGTTTTACCATTGTCGAGGATGTCTTGTAGAACCGGGATACCGAGTCTGATCGGAATGTCTCGGGAGGAGGTCTATTCCTTCGTTGACCGTGAGAGCTTGTCATGGGCTAAGTTGGGACACCCCATGCAGGGATTTGAACTTTCGAAAGCCGTGCTCGCGGTTATGGGCAGATGGGAATTTGTTAATGTCTGGTTGTAGAAAACCTGAAGTTGACCTTAATTAAAATACATCAACCGCGTGTGTAACCGTGATGGTCTCTTTCCGGCGGAGTCCGGGAAGTGAACACGGTGTTGGAGTTATGTTTGGCGTAGGTTGTTCTAGGATCACTTCTTGATCATAGTTTATCGACCGTGCTTTGCCTTCTCTTCTCGCTCTCTTTTGAGTATGTTAGCCACCATATATGCTAGTCGCTTGCTGCAGCTCCACCTCATACCTGTTACCTTACCCATAAGCTTAAATAGTCTTGATCGCGAGGGTGCGAGATTGCTGAGCCCCCGTGGCTCACAGTTACTTCCAAAACCAGCTTGCAGGTGCCGATGAGTCCGTGCAGACGACGCAACCATGATTAGGAGGAGCTCGATGAAGATCTTGTCCTTTGTGTTGTTTCGTTCTAGTTGTTCAGTAGTGGAGCCCAGTTGGGGTCGATCGGCGACCTTGTCGCATTTGGGGTTCTTCTTTTATTTTGGTTCCGTAGTCGGACCTTGATTGTATTTGGATGATGTAATGCTTTATTCATGTATTTATGTGAAGTGGCGATTGTAAGCCAACTATGTATCTTTTTCCCCTATTGTATTACATGGGTGGTGTGAAGATTACCTCACTTGCGACATTGCTTTCAACGCGGTTATGCCTCTAAGTCGTGCTTCGACACGTGGGAGATATAGCCGCATCGAGGGCGTTACAATTTCGCCCTCAAAGTTGGGGTGTTCCCTACCGAAACCATCATGCTTGTTGTGACAGGCTCTGTTTGTGAGCAGCTTATACCCAAACCTGCCCCAAATGGGACAAAAAAATTACCACAGCATGTTGATGCCGCTGCATGATAGCATGCCAAGTTTCATGAATTTCAGACGAGTTTTGGATTTACTAGAATTTTAATGCCGGGTATCTCAATGTTTGCGGCTTAGTGACGGTGGCATGGTGTTTGACATTCATCCCATTTCTTGCATGGGACCGAAGCAAGCACCCAAGGACAAATATTTGATTTTTCAACCAATTTATATGCATGCGGGCATGTGCATGTAGTTCAAATTTGAATTATTCACATAAATGCACTGAAAACTCACATAATGCATAAAAATGTCCAAACAAACCCCGAAAAATGACAAAAAATAACACAACACTCCTGTTGTTCTATGTTGACATGAGAAATATTTTGAAAGCAATCAGAGGCAATGGATATCGTTTTGCCCCCAAAGTTGGGGGGTGTTCCCTACCGAAACCGTCATGCTTGTTGTGAGAAGCTCTGGTTTGGGAGAAACATATATCGAAACCTATCCCAAATGGGACAAAAAAATACCACAACATGTTGATGCCGCTGCATGATAGCATGCCAAGTTTCATCAATTTCAGACGAGTTTTGGATTTACTAGAATGTAAAAACAAGGTATCTCAATGTTTGTGGCCAAGTGACGGTGGCAGGGTGTTTAACATTCATTCCCATTTCTTGCATGGGACCTAAACATGCACCCAAGGTCAAAGATTTGATTTTTCAACCAATTTATAGGCACGGGAGCATGTGCATGTAGTATGAATTTGAATTATGCACATAAATGCATTGAAAACTCACTTAATGCATAAAATTGTCCAAACGAACCCTGAAAAATCACAAAAAATAACACAACACTCCTTTTGTTCTATGTTGACACGAGAAAAAGTTTGAAAGCAATGAGGCAATAGATATCGTTTCGCCCTCAAAGTTGGGGTGTTCCCTACCGAAACCATCATGCTTGTTGTGAGAAGCACTGGTTTGGGAGAAGCATATACCGAAACCTGTCCCAAATGGGACAAAACAATTACCACGACATGTTGATGCCGTTGCATGATAGCATGCCAAGTTTCATGAATTTCAGACGAGTTTTGGATTTACTAGAATTTAAAAACAAGGTATCTCAATGTTTGTGGCCGAGTGACGGTGGCAGGGTGTTTAACATTCATTCCCATTTCTTGCATGGGACCTAAGCATGCACCCAAGGACAAAGATTTGATTTTTCAACCAATTTATATGCATGCGAGCATGTGCATGTAAATCAAATTTGAATTATTCACATAAACGCACTGAAAACTCACCTAATGCATAAAAATGTCCAAACGAACCCCGAAAAATGACAAAAAATAACACAACACTCTTGCTGTTCTATGTTGACACGAGAAAATTTTTGAAAGCAATCAGAGGCAATGGATATTGTTTCGCCCCCCAAGTTGGGGTGTGCCCTACCGAAATCATCATGCTTGTTGTGAGAAGCTCTGGTTTGGAAGAAGTGTATACCCAAACCTGCCCCAAATGTGACAAAAAATTTACCATGGCATGTTGATGCCACTCCATGATAGCATGCCAAGTTTCATGAATTTCAGATGAGTTTTGGATTTACTAGAATTTAAACGCCGTGTATCTCAATGTTTGCGGCCGAGTGACGGTGGCATGGTGTTTGACATTCATTCCCATTTCTTGCATGGGACCTAAGCATGCACCCAAGGAGAAAGATTTGATTTTTCAACCAATTTATATGCACGGGAGCATGTGCATGTAGTTCAAATTTGAATTATGCACATAAATGCATTGAAATCTCACTTAATGCATAAAAATGTTCAAACGAACCCCAAAAAATCACAAAAAATAACACAACACTCCTGTTGTTCTATGTTGACACGAGAAAAATTTTGAAAGCAACAAGAGGCAATGGATATTGTTTCGCCCCTAGAGTTGGAGCGTTCCCTATCGAAACCATCATGCTTGTTGTGAGAAGCTCTGGTTTGTGAGAAGCATATAACCAAACCTACCCCAAATGGGACTAAAAATTTACCACGGCATGTTGATGCCGCTCCATGATAGCATGGCAAGTTTCATGAATTTCAAACGAGTTTTGGATTTACTACAATTTAAAAGCCAGGTATCTCAATGTTTGCAGCCGACTGACGGTGGCAGGGTGTTTGACATTCATTCCCATTTCTTGCATGGGACCTAAGCATGCACCCAAGGAGAAATATTAGTAATGTCAAACTTCAGGAATGCAATGCGGGGCAGATGGGGCCAACCAATTCCAGTTAGGAACGTCAACCTTGAAGTAGGTTCTTGTACAGAAACAGGTACCACATAATCACTTGGTCGAGTTCGATGAGTTAGCAAGAACTTGTATCTATCTCTATCATACTGGATTTGAGTATTGAGTATAGACATAGAATACACTAGGTTCTCTCTCAAATTGTTAAGAATGTGAAAACGATTTGATGTGTTACAAGGCGCACCTCCAGGAGGACTATTATCACTACCATTGGGGCCGCCTCCTCCACTCGGAGGAATTGAACAGTCATAGTTACTATCACTAGATCCACTTTCAGAACCTTTATTGACTTTCTTTCCTTTATTCACTTTTCCTTTCTTTCCAGAACCTTTATCGACTTTTCCTTTCTTTCCAGAACCTTTATTGACTTCAACATTCTCTTGATTTCCTTTGACTTTATCTTGATCAGATTGAGTAGGAGGATTAGACGATGGGAACTTATTCTTCGATGAATCTTCAGGGTCTCTGGGAAGCGAATCAGAACTGTTACATGAGAAAATGTCGTTGAACTCGTCGTAAACTCTATTTAGAAATGCAGTTAGATAGGATCTCATAATATATCTACTATTCATAGAAATATGGATTTCATCCATTCTAGGATTTCGATTGGAGGATTTTCCTGATATCAGGACCTATTTCAAAACACTGATATCCTAGTTATCAACACCATGGTTGTAGGAAAGAGATTTCCCACCTCTAGTGAATATTCGTATCTAGAGACATGATAACCGTGGGCTTAGAGAACAAACTACACCGCCTCTATATAGGTAGATAGAGAATGCGAACGAGTTTACAAAGCTTGAAGAGGAGAAAGGTGGATAACCTTTATAGATCAGGATAACCTTTCACATTTTCCTACAAATAGGATATTTACACCACGACCTAAATATAGCACCTAAGAAGTATGTTATGCCAAATGAATAGACGTATATGAAATGAAAAGAGAATGAATTTCTCAATGTTCCGTTGATAGACGGGTGCTGCAATTAGCAAACAGAGTACGACTACTACTAGGCTCCAGTGTATTCCAGAGGTGGTATAGTTGGTGACCAACCTACACTAATGTTGAAATAGTACCATGGATGTGATAGTAATACCTAGCTCATATTGTAACCCTCGTTTTAGGCCATGGAAACCCAGTGCCAACACTGAAAGCAGTAAACCCACCTGTTATAGGATCCGTAACATCTACTACTGTTATATGAAGCAAATACCCTATGTTGTGAGGTAGGGAATCTATTGCGTTTATTCGAAGGAATCCAACCTATAGCAAACCTAAATGCAACAACCTCCAAATCGAAACTCTTATCCAATCCAGTGAGGAGGCAACCTGCAGCCATCAACATTCTAATATACAAATGGAATGGAAACAGGGTTGGATTACTATCCGGATCTACTCCCCAAACTCACATCCCTCAGTGAGTGGGCTTCGAACAATGATCATGAATTCATATACGATTCGATAGGTTCCGAATCTAAAGGATGTTTCTCATCCAATGCTTATTTATCACCCTCTTTCTTATTACTACTCCTACTTCCATCATTCTTAGCAGATCGACCTCCTTTCTTATTAGAAGACTGCACATCGTTATTACCTCCTTTCTTCTTATCACTCCCGGTTCCTTTCTTATTAGTTCCCTTCTTTTCCCCCAGATCTTTCACTTCTATAGAATCACTCTCATCAACACGATCATCCTCGCAAGTCTTACCCTTATTCAATCCTTCTCGGATTACCCTGCTTAGTTCAGCCGCATCCTTCAGCCTTTTATTATCTTCCCACAGCTGTAATATTAGACTGCCAGTAGGATGATCTTTCAACATTTTGAACAAGTCTTCACTCATAAATACGTATGGCTTTGTGTCGACCCACACACCCTTTTTAAAGACGAGTACCCTTTTAGCCCCTCCCAATCTCATTGTTATTTGGCTCATACATTTCCGTGTGACTAGATTTTTCCAATCCACTAAAAAGTTCTTTTCATAATTGATCACCCATTCAGAGTGAACATTATTTAACAAGTTCATGAAGTGACTTTTTTCAACCACACCAGACGGTGCACCCTTATACTTTTTGACATCTTTACCCCCTTCGACCTCCAAGAAGTAGCTTTTAGGAGCAGTAAAAATCACACGCCTAATAAGGCCGTGTTCTAGCTTAAACTTACCAAGCTCTCTATCTGATATCATAGATTCAGGAAGAGGATTCTCTAAAACTATAGAGTCTGTGTCCGTATAGAGGCAGTCATTCCGTGACACAAATTGGTCCATATATATACGGCGTAACTCGTAATGCATCCTGATATTTGAGGACACGTGTTCACCGGCGGTTTCCATCCATCGCTCTCATCGTATATGTCCTCTTTATAAGTGATTAAATTATACTCTCCCAGTTCGAGTACATCGATCACTTTACCCTTTTTCTTATGCATAAACACTTGACTTGTAACCTTAGAGCAAAGGACAGCCTTAGTGCTTTCGGTCTTTATACCCAAATGACCGTACACACTGTTCATGCTCAACTTGTGTATATAGCTTTTGGCTCCTAATTGTTTATCTCTAGCATCTAATCTCCTTGAATACATATCATCTATGAATTCCGCAAATGGACTATCAATAGGCTCAAACAAGTACCCACAGCACGGCGTAACATCATACCCTAATTTGACAGCATGCTTTAATTCTTCACTAAAGTAACACCCATACACGTACCCAACTCCGAATTTTAGAGCCTTCCCATCAAGGTCTCTAAATGGGAGAAAAGGACGCTTTACATGCTTAGGTATATACACCAAAGCTTGTATAAAGCCAAACAAATCGTCCAATTTCTTGTTACAGAAATTGTCATGCCACACCCCCTTCCTGCCGGGCATTTTACATGTTTTCATTATATACGAATATAACGAATTGGCATTGTAATAACACAAATTATCCCCGTAAGGCTTGTACACATCTACATGCCCACCATAGTATGCCCGCCTAATGAATGCGTCTTCTTCCTTAGTTGGAATGTACAACTTCCATCTCTTATTGTCATGATACCTCATTCGCCATATGGTAAAGGCCATAGCCGCAATGGTAGTTTTATCAACTATGTCAACTTTGTAGTACTCAAAAAAGATCTATTGCGCCCTGACCATGATATGACCTAAAAGCTCGACGTCATGTTTCAAATACTTGAGATAATCCACTGCATTTTCGACAATCGTTTCAAGGGTGACGTTTGTGTGATGGATCGTACGCTTACTCACCATCACTATAACGTCCCTAAACCTCAGTAATCCTTTCTAGATGATGCATTTCCCTTCTTATCTATCGATGTATTCATCTAAGGCCACAGGCAGGTATATATCTACGAGTGGTTTATATAAAGGAGGGTCCTGATAAGAATGATGTTCGGAAAAGGCGAAACAAGTTGTGTTGACTGAGGCTCAGAATACATTCTTGCACCACTCCTTTCAAACACACATACCCTTTCTTCTCACAAATGTGAAATTCCGGAACTATGTGTGTAATTGTTGCAACAACGATAGGGACTCTGCCGAGGGCTCCCCGGTAGGTTCTAGTCTCTCTTTATACTGCGACTGGAGCAAGGCGTAATGGGCTGTGTGGTATGTTGATCAAGGAGGTGCTGCATTGGCTGTAGCTGCAAGAGGTCTTGAGACAGAAATTATGCCATTATTGCTTCTTTCATTTAAAAGCTTGAGTCGGTTCTATCTAGCTAAGTTATTCAATAAAGTAGATCGAAGTGTGTGATGCTTGTGAGTTTGGCAACTACTATATACGATATTTATAACAATACTTGTTACTTGATTTATGACTTCCTCTACCTAGACCCACACCTACTTTGAATTTAACTTAACAGAGCGGCGGATCCAATAAAAAGGGACTACATTCCAATCGTACTTAACAGAATAAATAGTAGTATGGCATTCGAACCCCACCTTCATGGTTGTATTCTAATTAGCTAGAAATGTATGACCTAAGCTTCTCAACAGGCATTCACTCAACAGAGCACTTAATGAGTTTTCTAATGGCTTGAAAGACTACTATGTTTCTTTTAAGCTTAGTTGCAAAAGAAAAGCAAAGGGGAATGCGGGTCCATTTTGTAACGCTTATGGTGATAAAGAAAAGTAACTCCCATCCGTGTGAGAGGCATCGCTACCGGGCCGGGACTCGATTCCTTTCCTTGTCTCCATTCTGATTGATTCGCTTCTTCGCGCAAGCACTTGGTTCGCCCCTTACTACAACCATCCCACTCAATCTTTTACACCGATGTTTCGTACTCTCTCGACCAGGTCATCATAAGAAAATACTGCCAAATCTTTCCGAAATGAGAGAAGGAGGGAAGGCGCGCTATTGGCTTTCACTATAAGCGTACTATTTCACTATATGATAAGTTGGTAGATCTACCAGATTCTCTTGGCTTGGTAGGTATGGCTTCCCTGACTAGAGAAGTGATCTTTGCAAACTTCAGGGAGTTCGGTGCTGGATTCAAATCTACGGGGTGCATGCTGTTCCCTACCGAAACCATCATGCTTGTTGTGAGAAGCACTGGTTTGGGAGAAGCATATACCGAAACCTGTCCCAAATGGGACAAAACAATTACCACGACATGTTGATGCCGTTGCATGATAGCATGCCAAGTTTCATGAATTTCAGACGAGTTTTGGATTTACTAGAATTTAAAAACAAGGTATCTCAATGTTTGTGGCCGAGTGACGGTGGCAGGGTGTTTAACATTCATTCCCATTTCTTGCATGGGACCTAAGCATGCACCCAAGGTCAAAGATTTGATTTTTCAACCAATTTATATGCATGGGAGCATGTACATGTAGTACGAATTTGAATTATGCACATAAATGCATTGAAAACTCACTTAATGCATAAAATTATCCAAATGAACCCTGAAAAATGACAAAAAATAACACAACACTCCTTTTGTTCTATGGTGACATGAGAAAAATTTGAAAGCAATGAGGCAATAGATATCGTTTCGCCCTCAAAGTTGGGGTGTTCCCTACCGAAATCGTCATGCTTGTTGTGACAAGCTCTGTTTGTGAGAAGCTTATACCCAAACCTGCCCCAAATGGGACAAAAAATTTACCATGGCATGTTGATGCCGCTCCATGACAGCATGCCAAGTTCCATGAATTTCAGACGAGTTTTGGATTTACTAGAATTTTAATGCCAAATATCTCAATGTTTGCGGCTGAGTGACGGTGGCATGGTGTTTGACATTCATTCCCATTTCTTGCATGGGACCTAAGCATGCACCCGAGGACAAAGATTTGATTTTTCAACCAATTTATATGCACGCGAGCATGTGCATGTAAATCAAATTTGAATTATTCACATAAACGCACTAAAAACTCACCTAATGCATAAAAATGTCCAACACCCCGAAAATGACAAAAAATAACACAACACTCTTGCTGTTCTATGTTGACATGAGAAATTTTTTGAAAGCAATCAGAGGCAATGGATATTGTTTCGCCCCCCAAGTTGGGGTGTTCCCTACCGAAACCATCATGCTTGTTGTGAGAAGCTCTGGTTTGGGAGAAGCGTATACCCAAACCTGCCCCAAATGGGACAAAAAATTTACCATGGCATGTTGATGCCGCTCCATCATAGCATGCCAAGTTTCATGAACTTCAGATGAGTTTTGGATTTACTAGAATTTAAAAGCCAGGTATCTCAATGTTTGCGGCCGAGTGACGGTGGCATGGTGTTTGACATTCATTCCCATTTCTTGCATGGGACCTAAGCGTGCACCCAAGGACAAAGATTTGATTTTTCAAGCAATTTATATGCACGAGAGCATGTGCATGTAGTTCAAATTTGAATTATGCACATAAATGCATTGAAAAATCACTTAATGCATAAAAATGTCCAAACGAACCCTGAAAAATCACAAAAAAAACACAACACTCCTACTGTTCTATGTTGACACGAGAAAACCTTTGAAAGCAACAAGAGGCAATGGATATCGCTTCGCCCCTAGCGTTGGGGCGTTCCGTATCGAAACCATCATGCTTGTTGTGAGAAGCTCTGGATTGTGAGAAGCATATACCCAAACCTACCCCAAATGGGACTAAAAATTTACCACGGCATGTTGATGCCGCTCCATGTTAGCATGGCAAGTTTCATGAATTTCAAACGAGTTTTGGATTTACTAGAATTTAAAAGCCAGGTATCTCAATGTTTGCAGCCGACTGATGGTGGCAGGGTGTTTGACATTCATTCCCATTTCTTGCATGGGACCTAAGCATGCACCCAAGGAGAAATATTTTATTTTTCAACTAATTTATGTTCACGGGAGCATGTGCATGTATATCAAATTTGAATTATGCACATAAATGCATTGAAAACTCACTTAACGCATAAAAATGTCCAAACAAACACTGAAAGATCACAAAAAAATAACACAACACTCTTGATGTTCTATGTTGACACGAGAAAATTTTTGAAAGCAATAAGAGGCAATGGATATTGTTTCACCCCCAAAGTTGGGGTGTTCCCTACTGAAACCATCATGCTTATTGTGAGAAGCTCTGGTTTGTGAGAAGCTTATACCCAAACCTACCCCAAATGGGACAAAAACTTTACCACGGCATGTTGATGCCGCTCCATGATAGCATGCCAAGTTCCATGAATTTCAGGCGAGTTTTGGATTTACTAGAATTTAAATGCCAGGTATCTCAATGTTTGCGGCTGAGTGAGGGTGGCATTGTGTTTGACATTCATTCCCATTTCTTGCATGGGACCTAAGCATGCTCCCAAGGACAAAGATTTGTTTTTTCAACCAATTTATATGCACACGAGCATGTGCATGTAGTTCAAATTTGAATTATTCACATAAATGCACTGAAAACTCACTTAATGCATACAAATGTCCAAACGAACCCCGAAAAATGACAGAAAATAACACAACACTCCTTCTGTTGTATGTTAACACAAGAAATATTTTGAAAGCAATCATAGGCAACGGATATCATTTTGCCCCCAAAGTTGGGGTGTTCCCTACCGAAACCATCATGCTTGTTGTGAGAAGCTATGGTTTGTGAGAAGCATATACCCAAACCTGTCCCAAATGGGACAAAAAAAATTACCACAACATGTTGATGCCACTTCATGATAGCATGCCAAGTTTCATGAATTTCAGAAGAGTTTTGGATTTAGTAGAATTTAAAAACCACGTAACTCAATGTTTGCGGCCGAGTGACGGTGGCAGGGTGTTTGACATTTATTACCATTTCTTGCATGGGACCTAAGCATGCACCCATGGTTTTATATGCACGGGAGCATGTGCATGTAGTACAAATTTGAATTATGCACATAAATGCATTGAAAACACACTTAATGCATAAAATTGTCCAAACGGACCCCAAAAAATCACAAAAAATAACACAACACTCCTGTTGTTCTATGTTGACACGAGAAAAGTTTGAAAGAAATAAGAGAGAATAGATATTGTTTCGCCCTCAAAGTTGGGGTGTTCCCTACCGAAACCATCATGCTTGTTGTGACAAGCTCTGTTTGTGAGAAGCTTATAGCCAAACCTGCCCCAAATGGGACAAAAAATTTACCACAGCATGTTGATGCCGCTGCATGATAGCACGCCAAGTTTCATGAATTTCAGACGAGTTTTGGATTTACTAGAATTTTAATGCTAGGTATCTCAATGTTTGTCGCTGAGTGACGGTGGCATGGTGTTTGACATTCATTCCCATTCTTTGCATGGGACCTAAGAAAGCACCCACGGACAAAGATTTGATTTTTCAACCAATTTATATGCACGCGAGCATGTGCATGTAGTTCAAATTTGAATTATTCACATAAATGCACTGAAAACTCACATAATGCATAAAAATGTCCAAACGAACCCCGAAAAATGAAAAAAAATAACACAACACTCCTGTTGTTCTATGTTGACACGAGAAATATTTTGAAAGCAATCAGAGGCAATGGATATCGTTTCGCCCCCAAAGTTGGGGTGTTCCCTATCGAAACCGTCATGCTTGTTGTGAGAAGCTCTGGTTTGGGAGAAGCATATACCGAAGCCTGTCCCAAATGGGACAAAAAAATTACCACGACATGTTGATGCCGCTGCATGATAGCATGCCAAGTTTCATGAATTTCAGATGAGTTTCCAGAAACGAGCATCCCCGTCAAAGAGGCAAGCAAAGAGTGGCTGATGTACTTCGATGGAGCCTTCTCGCAGCAAGGCGCCGGTGCAGGTGTGCTGCTTGTTGCACCCACCGGAGAGCACCTCAAGTACGTAGTCCAGATGCACTTTCCCAAAGAGCAAGCAACCAACAATACTGCAGAGTATGAAGGATTGCTTGCCGGTCTCAGAATCGCAGCAGACCTTGGGATTAAGAAGCTCATTGTCAGGGGTGACTCACAGCTTGTCATCCGACAAGTGAACAAGAACTACCAGAGTCCGTTGATGGAAGCGTATGTCGATGAAGTGAGGAAGCTAGAGGAGCACTTTGACGGCCTACAAATGGAGCATATCCCAAGAGCTCAGAATGATATTGCTGATGGCCTGTCAAAGTGCGCCGCACTAAAGTTACCTGTGGAACCAGGGATCTTTGTGCTTAAGTTGACTCAACCATCCGTAACACCATCAACTGGACAAAGCAAAAAGAGGAAGTTGGTTTCTGGTGACTACTTTCCGGCAGAGCTCCCTGAAGCCGCCGCCAAGAAAGTCCCCAAGATCAACACCAAGGATGCTGAGGAGCAGTCTGCTCCGGCAAGCCTAATGGTTTGTTCCGTTGAAGCAGACGCTCCCGACAAGTTTTGCTCCGGCAAGCTTGCCGAGGAACATCAAGCTCCGGCAGGGCCACAAGTCCCTGCCGTAGAAGCAGATGTTCCCGCAGCAGAAGATGTGCCTTTAGTCCTTGTTGTCGAGCCACAGGCTCCAGCATGGGCACAGCAGATTGTCCGTTTCCTTCAGACAGGAGAACTTCCCGAAGAGCAAGAAGAAGTGGAAAGAGTAGCCCGGCAGTCAAGTATGTACCAGTTTGTCGATAGCATACTGTACAGAAGAAGACTCAACGGTGTGAAATTGAAGTGTATTCGCCGGGAAGATGGACAAAAGCTGTTGGCGGAGATACATGGAGGCATATGTGGCCACCACATTGGCGCAAGAGCACTTGCCGGCAAAGCTTTCCGGCAAGGTTTCTTTTGGCCGACAGCCCTCCAGGATGCAACTGCACAAGTAACCAAGTGTGAAGCGTGCCAGTTCCACTCCAAACAGATACACTAGCCAGCTCAAGCTCTCCAGACGATCCCTTTATCCTGGCCATTTTCGGTCTGGGGGCTCGATATCCTCGGCCCCTTCCCCCGAGCTGTCGGGGGCTTTGAGTACTTGTACGTCGCAATCGACAAGTTCACAAAGTGGCCGGAAGTGCAGCCAGTGAGGAAGGTGACAGCACAGTCAGCAGTCAAGTTCTTCAGGTCAATTGTTTGCCGTTTCGGGATCCCTAACAGGATCATCACCGACAACGGCACGCAATTTACGAGCTGCACCCTCATGCAGTACGTCCAAGACCTTGGCGCCAAGGTCTGCTTCGCTTCTGTTGCTTATCCAAGAAGCAACGGTCAAGCAGAGAGGGCAAATACTGAAGTGCTGCGCGGGCTCAAGACCAGAACTTTCGACAGGCTGCACAGGTGCGGAAGGAACTGGATCGAGGAGCTGCCGGTGGTTCTTTGGTCGATCAGAACGACGCCAAATCGAGCCACTGGCCAGACACCTTTCGCTCTAGTCTATGGAGCAGAGGCAGTTCTCCCCACGGAACTCGCATACGGATCACCTCGAGTGCTCGCTTATGATGAGCTTGAGCAAGAACAGCTGCGCCAAGACGACGCGCTGCTCCTTGAGGAAGATCGTCTTCAGGCTGCTGTACGAGCTGCTCGATACCAGCAAGCTTTGTGCTGCTATCATAGCCGCAAAGTTAAAGCCAGAAGCTTCGAGGAAGGCGACCTTGTTCTTCGGCGCGTTTAGTCCGCCAAGAATTCCAACAAGTTGACGCCGAAGTGGGAAGGCCCTTATCGGGTGAGACGAGTCACAGGGCCTGGCGATGTCCGCCTTGAGATCGAAGATGGCATTCCAGTGAGCAACTCCTGGAACATAGAACATCTTTGTAAGTTTTTCCCATAAGGCGCGGTTGCCGGAACCCGTTCCGGCAACCACCTTTTGTACAAGTCTTGCCGCTGTTGCATGTAATCATTTGTACAAAGCCGGGCGCAGAACCCGTGCATAAGTAAAACCCTATGTGCTCCGCACAGCCTGTCCATTTCATGCGTTAGTTCCTTTCTTGCATGCAATTATCTGACACTTTGTGCAGCACCTACATCCGGTAAGCAGTAACGAGCCGAAGAGCTCCATATTATTATTTTCTCTTCTTTCCTTTTCTTTTAAAGGAAAAGAAGGTTCTCCCGCACACAAGTTTGCCGGGGAGAAAGGAGAAGATTGTGGTATGAGCCAGGCGTCGTTCAAGCAAAGACTTGCCTTACCGGGAAGCAAATAACAGAAAAGCTAAGTTGCCAAAGTTTGAGCAATCACTTTTTGAAATTTTTGAGTTATCTTCCTCGAACGACCCTGCTTTGTATGGAAAACCTGTGCGCGGAGGAACCAACTCGTGGCTAGTTGCGCCCTTACTTTGTTTCGAGTCCGCTCAATAACTTAAGCGTGCTGCATCTAGTCGCGACAAGGATTCTTGTCGGAAGCAGCGCCACCAGCAGGCTGCTGAAGTTCCGCACTCGGCGCTCGCGGCTCGGGCGCCTGCGCCGACAAGTTCCCTAGAAGCGTAGGGCGAAAACATACAAAGGAAGGAATCTAGTAGAGGATATAACATTGCAATTGATAACAGAAATAAAGTTATATTACAAAGATAACTTGTCGCAGCTCTAACAGACTGTTTTCATAACATGATTAGCAGCGACAAGGGAAAAGAAGAAATGGGCGGCCTAATCTACGCGCCCGCCCTCGACTCGCTTGATCTCGCTCACCTTGTCCACAATGGGTGCGACAAGGGCCTTGAGTGCGTCCAGATCGGCGTCAGGCGGCAAGGATCGGAGGACGTTGGTGAAGCTGAGGCCTGGGTTGCGGAAGGCCACCTTCATCAGCACCTTCTGGAGAACCCCAGCGCAGATTTTGCACGACTCGTCGGCCAGCTGCTTTGGGATCCTCTCCCGGAGCCGCTGGAGTGCCGTCGCCACGCCCTTGAAGAATAGACTGAGCTTGGCGCTGGGTTGAAGGCTCTCGTCGGAAGGATACCCAAAGTCCTCCATACCTAGCTGCGCCAGCTCCTCGTTGATGACGGCGGCAGTGTTCACCAGACCCTCGGTCCAGTGCTCCACTGTGTCTCTAAAGGAGTTCTGGGTGACTGCAATGCTCTCCAGCAGCGCCGCGTCAGCCTTGACCTTCTCCGCGAAGGTCTTCTCCCACTCCTTGGCGGCCTCCAGCGTCTGCGTCAGTGTGGCCAGCTTCAGCTCCAGGTCTGCTTTGGAATCCTTGGCGGCGCTGAGCTCCTTGCCCCTCTCAGCGAGAAGGCCTTGCAGTTCACCATGGGCGGCGGCATCCTTCTCGCGCTCACGCTTGAGAGCGGCAATCTCCTCGCCGCTCTTCCCAATATCGGCCTCCAGCCGCGCCACCTTCTCCTCTAGCTCCTTATTGGCGGCCTCTGCAGTTGCCGCGGCATCCTTTGCCTCCTTGAGAGCCCCGCCAAGTGCTCGCTCGCGCTCGGCGAGCTCTTCCTCGTAGCTGTCGAGGTGGGCCTTCTGCTGCACTAGCTCGCCTTCCCGCGCGGACTGCTTCTCGGCAGCAAGCCTTTGTTCCTCCTCCGACTCGGCCTTCTCGAGAAGAAAGGCCGTGCGCTCCTCGTCTACTCGCTCCTGCTCCTGCGCCAGGGATCGAAGAGCTTCTTGATTTTGTCCCCGGAGCTCCTCCGCGCGCTTCTCCATGTCAACTCCCGCTTTCGCGACAAGTGCTTCCCGGGAAGCCAGCTTGGCTTGCCGGGTGCGGTAGAGTGACAGCAGCTTCTGCAGCAGCTGCTCCTCCTCAGGCTCGCCGCTGCTGCTACCGGGCGCGTCAACCAATGACAGCCCAGTAGAGGCGAGCACCTCCTCGTCAAAAGTCTCCCCCTCGACTGGCGCCCTGGAGCTCGACGCCCAGGGTAGTTTAATGAAGATGTTGTCACCGGCCTGCAAGTAGGCGCCGGGCTGGGGCTCCTCGGAGCCCGGCTCCGCGGAAGCGGCAGAGGGTTCGGCGGTCGGTGCAGCGCCTAGCGCTCCTGCAGCCTCAGGGTCGTCAGTGCGATCGCCCGATCCCTCGCCGGCTTCTGCAGCAGCAGCCCCGGCGGCCTCCTCGCCGGCGGTCTCATCAGCACCGGCACCTTCCTCGCCGGCGCCCTCTATCTCCATTGGCTCAGCCGAAGATGGGTCTGAAGAATGAAGAAGGGAGAAAAATCAATCAAAAATTCAAGGAAAGAAAAACAGAAGAAGCAGAACCCAAGGGAAAGTTTTTGGGCAAGTGGATTAGCTGCGCCAAGATCTTCAGTTGCGGCCTCGGTCGCCGCAGGATCAGCAGTGCCGTCCCTTGCCAGAGAGTCCCCCCTTGCCGGAGAGCGCTCCCTTGCCGGGGACTCCTCCCTTGGCGGCGCAGTCGAAGCAGGTGGCACTTCGGGACCGGCCTCCGGGTGCTCCTGATGAGGCTGCTCTGCTCCTGCACAAGTCAACAAGCAAGATATCAACAAAGGAAAAAGCACTCAAGCGCGCCCGACAGCAGAAGGCTAAACTATGAACTTACGCTGGGGGCTGCTCCGAGGGGTGATTGCCGGGTCCGTCAAGGTGGTCTCGGACCCACCTCCTGCCGACGCGATGGGGTCATCCTCGATGACGATCACCGCGGCCTTGGCCCTCTTCGCCGCTCTCTGGGCCAGTGTTCTGAAAAGAAAAGAGTCCAGATTGGAGGAAGTCAGATACAAGATATAAATAGCAAGATTGAAGGATTATAAGGGAGCCAAAGAAACTCACTCTTCTTCCTCCTCATCGGAGCTGAGCGCGGAAAGATCGAAGTCCGGCCCTCCTCCGGTGCGGCGAGGTGGAGGAGTAGGATCCCTTGCCTGCTTGGCAGGGGCGGCGGCGGTGGCCCGGGAAGATCCCGCTCCAGTTGCCGCTGTTGCGTGAGGCGCTCCCGCGGCAACATTGCTTGCCGCGGTAGAGCGCGTCGTGAGGCTCGGTGGCTGTGGAGCCGGCTGCCGCCCTGCTGCATCCCCGGCCCTGCGAAGGCGCCTCCTTGGCGGGGCCGGGGGCTCCGCCTGCGGCAAGCTCTCTGAAGGTTCAGCCTCCTCCTCGCCGGCCTCGCTCGACTCGGCTTCAGAACCGGCAGGCTCATCCTCGCCCATGAACTCCGCGCGTTCGGCAAGGTTTGCCGCCTCTGCAGCCTCCGCCTCCTCCACAGTGAACCCAAACACACCCGCAGCAGCTGCGGCCGCAGCCTCTTCCACCCTAGTAGCGATGAGCTGCAGCTCCTCGTCGGTGGTGTCACGGGTGAGGCTCTTCTGCTCGTCGGTGCGGACCGGCAATTCCTCCAAGGTGTCGAAGAACGCTCGCACAACATCGTCTGCAGGCTCTTGCCAAGTCGGGATGATGCCGTGTGAATCGCACAACAGCATCATGGCGCGGATCCGGTCAAGCGAAGAGTTATTGCACAAAGGAACTACGCCCCTCGGCAGTGTGAATGGGTGCTGGGGGTCGCGTTTGAATAACTCCAAGAGCATTGCATCCAACTCCAAGACAGTGAAGTTGTAGTCGAGGCCCGGCCGCAGCCTCATGATGTCCGCCGAATTCTTAAATTCCCAGGCGGGCCTCCTCCTCTCCTGCAGGGGGGCAATGCGGCGGCGGAGGAAATCTGCCCCGACAGCACCTACGGTGAGCCTGGCAAGCCTGAGGCGAAGAATCCTAATGATGGCGATCTTCAGCCTCTCGTCTTCCGGGGCCACGTTGCTCTAGTCATTGCCGCGCACTATTGGAGTTTGGCGCACGGCGGTGAAGGGCTGCGGATCCTCCTCGACGATCCAACACCACTCCGCTCTCCACTCCTCCCACTTGCTGCGGAGCTCACCCTCCAAGTACACCTCTTTCTTGCCGACTCTCGAGACCCAGGCAATCCCTCCGGCAAGCGGCTCTCCTCTCTCTACCCGAGGTATGAAGAAGTGGCGGAAAAGGGCTACACTAGGGTGGACTCCGACAAAGTTTTCGCACAAGTGTGCGAAAACTGCCATGGTCAAGACAGCATTGGGGGTGAAGTCAAGGAGGCGGAAGCCATACGTGTTCATAATGTCACAAAAGAACTCCGAGAAGGGCGGGCAGAGCCCGCAGTAGAAGAATAGCGGGAAGAACGGGTACCCATTTGGAGCCGACTCCGAGGCAGCGGCCGGGAGTACCCTCGTGCGCGGATGCGCACGCGTCTCCGTCGCCCAAAAGAGGTAGAAGTACTCCCTCAGCTCCTGCACGACGAGCTGGGGGGTGAAGATCGCCCGCTCCTTCCGCAGCGCCGCGAGCCGCTGCGCCTCGGCCGACTTCACGCCCTTTCCCTTGTCGGCTTTCGGGGCCATGGCGGAGGTGGTGGAGAAGGTCGACGGCGTGGTGATGCTGGTGGCA
>NC_041386.1:258046376-258055519 GCF_002162155.2 Triticum dicoccoides | reverse complement strand
GCTGCTCTCTCGGCTTCGAGAAGAAGGGGGGAGCGGCGGAGTTTGTGAAGAAGGAGTAGCAGCAACCAGCGAGGGGGAACGAACTGCCCCTGTTTCCTCTGCTTATAAAGAGGGACGGGGCGGACGTTTCGGCCTTCCGCTTAAACAACCACCCACGATCTCTCCCACGATGCCGCATTCAACGTGTGCCGTTATGGGAGAGTGCGGTGGATACGGAACAAGATTTGGCGTGGCCCAGCCCGCATGTGCCCGTGCCCTGTCTTGGGCCTGGCCCAACAGCGCTCAGCACTGTGTCTGGCCCAGGCCCGGGGGCTCCTGTCGGTGTACTAGAATAGGGGTACCCTAGTACCCCGAACTTGTGCACGGGTAGTTGCAGCACCCCGCGGCAAAGGCTTGTCGGGTGATCGCCAAGTTCCCCCAAGGTTCCCTTGGAGCCATCCAAGAACAAAGTATTTAAGCTAAGGAGACAAGACCCCGGCAAGAGGAGCTTGCCGGGAAGGCCAACCAGGGCGCTCCAATGAACTTGCCGCGACGCGCCACGCGCTCCGGCAAGGCAACAAGGCCCCGGCAAGAGGAGCTTGCCGGGAAGACAATCCAAGGTACCTCGAAGCCCGGTGAGCGACAAGCTACCAGACCCGACAAGATAACAACAGCGGCAAGGCGCTTGCCGCGGCAGGCGGCCACTCTGCGCCCACGCTCCAGCGCATCCACCAACGTGTCGCTCTAGGGGCCTCTCCGGGCGTACGTGGTGGGAGGCTGTGCAGCCAGCGATGCGCAGTGGCATGCGAAGCTGACAAGATTGCCATCGTGGCGAACGGTGGCGCCCCTAACGGTCCTTTCCTGCACTGTTCGGGCGACTCAGACGGGCATTTAATGTCCTTGTCCCCTGCTGTCAGGGTTAGGTAGGGTGCACTGTACAAGCAACTGTATCAACTACCTCACTTTTTACGTTTTTTACCCTCCTCTGCGTTGCCACCTATTGGTGACCCCTTTAGCGTATAAAAGGAGGCCCATGCGCAACGTAGAGGGGGTTCGGCTCAGAGGTTCGAAGCCTCAGACAGTTTGCTTCGATCCATCCGTAGCCCAGAGAACATCACACCCTCGCTTTGGAGAGCAAGAACACTAGATAATAGAACCAGACAAGCAGCAGTAGGAGTGTTATCTCTCCGGAGAGCTCTGAAGCTGGGTAAACTGCTCGTGTGCCTCGCCTCGATCTGCTCTTCGTGCGATCTCCGCCCCCCGCCGAACCGAAAGGGGCCCGGTCCGCCGGCCCCATAGGTGTTCGAGGATCAGTTTCCCCGACAGGGTGTTCCCTACCGAAACCATCATGCTTGTTGTGAGAAGCTCTGGTTTGGGAGAAGCGTATACCCAAACCTGCCCCAAATGGGACAAAAAATTTACCATGGCATGTTGATGCCGCTCCATGATAGCATGCCAAGTTTCATGAATTTCAAATGAGTTTTGGATTTACTAGAATTTAAACGCAGGGTATCTCAATGTTTGCGGCCGAGTGACGGTGGCATGGTGTTTGACATTCATTCCCATTTCTTGCATGGGACCTAAGCGTGCACCCAAGGACAAAGATTTGATTTTTCAACCAATTTATATGCACGGGAGCATGTGCATGTAGTTCAAATTTGAATTATGCACATAAATGCATTGAAAACTCACTTAATGCATAAAAATGTCCAAACGAACCCTGAAAAATCACAAAATATAACACAACACTCCTGTTGTTCTATGTTGACACGAGAAAATTTTTGAAAGCAACAAGAGGCAATGGATATCGTTTCGCCCCTAGAGTTGGGGCGTTCCCTATCGAAACCATCATGCTTGTTGTGAGAAGCTCTGGTTTGTGAGAAGCATATACCCAAACCTACCCCAAATGGGACTAAAAATTTACCACGGCATGTTGATGCCGCTGCATGATAGCATGGCAAGTTTCATGAATTTCAAACGAGTTTTGGATTTACTAGAATTTAAAAGCCAGGTATCTCAATGTTTGCAGCCGACTGACGGTGGCAGGGTGTTTGACATTCATTCCGATTTCTTGCATGGGACCTAAGCATGCACCCAAGTAAAATATGAGTAATGTCAAACTTCAGGAATGCAATGCAGGGAAGATGGGGCCAACCAAAATTCCAGTTAGGAACGTCAACCTTGAAGTAGGTTCTTGTACAGAAACAGGCACCACCTAATCACTTGGTCGAGTTCAATGATTTATCAAGAACTTGTATCTATCTCTATCATACTGGATTTGAGTATTGAGTATAGACATAGAATACACTAGGTTCTCTCTCAAATTGTTAAGAATGTGAAAATGATTTGATGCGTTAGACATAGAATACACTAGGACTATTATCACTACCATTGGGGCCGCCTCCTCCACTCGGAGGAATCGAACAGTCATAATTACTATCACTAGATCCACTTCCAGAACCTTTATTGACTTTCTTTCCTTTATTCATTTTTCCTTTCTTTCCAGAACCTTTATCGACTTTTCCTTTCTTTCCGGAACCTTTATTGACTTCAACATTCTCTTGATTTCCTTTGACTTTATCTTGATCAGATTGAGCAGGAGGATTAGACGATGGGAACTTATTCTTCGATGAATCTTTAGGGTCTCTGGGAAGCGAATCAGAACTGTTACATGAGAAAATGTCATTGAACTCGTCGTAAACTCGATTCAGAAATGCAGTTAGATAGGATCTCATAATATATCTACTATTCATAGAAATATGGATTTCAACCATTCTAGGATTTCGATTGGAGGATTTTCCTGATATCAGGACCTAGTTCAAAACACTGATATCCTAGTTATCAACACCATGGTTGTAGGAAAGAGATTTCCCACCTCTAGTGAATATTCGTATGTAGAGACATGATAACCGTGGGCTTAGAGAACAAACTACACCGCCTCTATATAGGTAGATAGAGAATGCGAACGGGTTTACAAAGCTTGAAGAGGAGAAAGGTGGATAACCTTTATAGATCAGGATAACCTTTCACATTTTCCTACAAATAGGATATTTACACCACGACCTAAATATAGCACCTAAGAAGTATGTTCTGCCAAATGAATAGACGTATATGAAATGAAAAGAGAATGAATTTCTCAATGTTCCGTTGATAGACGGGTGCTGCAATTAGCAAACAGAGTACGACTACTACTAGGCTCCAGTGTATTCCAGAGGTGGTATAGTTGGTGACCAACCTACACTAATGTTGAGATAGTACCACGGATGTGATAGTAATACCTAGCTCATATTGTAACCCTTGTTTTAGGCCATGGAAACCCAGTGCCAACACTGAAAGCAGTAAACCCACCTGTTATAGGATCCGTAACATCTACTACTATTATATGAAGCAAATACCCTATGTTGTGAGGTAGGGAATCTATTGTGTTTATTCGAAGGCATCCAACCTATAGCAAACCTAAATGCAACCACCTCCAAATCGAAACTCTTATCCAATCCAGTGAGGAGGCAACCTGCATCCATCACCATTCTAACATACAAATGGAATGGAAACAGGGTTGGATAACTATCCGGATCTACTCCCCAAACTCACATCCCATTATCTCACCAGTGAGTGGGCTTCGAACAATGATCATGAATTCATATATGATTCGATAGGTTCCGAATCTGAAGGATGTTTCTCATCCAATGCTTATTTATCACCCTACTCCTACTTCCATCATTCTTAGTAGATCGTCCTCCTTTCTTATTAGAAGATTGCACATCGTTATTACCTCCTTTCTTCTTATCACGCCCTTTCTTATTAGCTCCTTTCTTTTCCCCCGGATTTGTCACTTCCAAATCATTATTACCTCCTTTCTTCTTATCACTTCCATTCTTCTTATCACTTCCTTTCTTATTAGTTCCTTTCTTATTAGTTCCTTTCTTATTAGTTCCCTTCTTTTCCCCCAGATCTTTCACTTCTATAGAATCACTCTCATCAACACGATCATCCTCGCAAGTCTTACCTTTATTCAATCCTTCTCGGATTACCCTGCTTAGTTCAGCCGCATCCTTCAGCCTTTTATTATCTTCCCACAGCTGTAATATTAGACTGCCAGTAGGCTGATCTTTCAACATTTTGAACAAGTCTTCACTCATAAATACGTATGGCTTTGTGTCGACCCACACACCCTTTTTAAAGACGAGTACCCTTTTAGCCCCTCCCAATCTCATTGTTATTTGGCTCATACGTTTCCGTATGACTAGATTTTTCCAATCCACTAAAAAGTTCTTTTCATGATTGATCACCCATTCAGAGTGAACATTATTTAACAAGTTCACGAAGTGACTTTTTTCAACCACACCAGACGGTGCACCCTTATACTTTTTGACATCTTTACCCCCTTCGACCTCCAAGAAGTAGCTTTTAGGAGCAGTAAAAATCGCACGCCTAATAAGGCCGTGTTCTAGCTTAAACTTACCAAGCTCTCTATCTGATATCATAGATTCGGGAAGAGGATTCTCTAAAACTACAGAGTCTGTGTCCGTATAGAGGCAGTCATCCCGTGACACAAATTGGTCCATATATATACGGTGTAACTCGTAATGCATGCTGATATCTGAGGACACGTGTTCACCGGCGGTTTCCATCCATCGCTCTCATCGTATACATCCTCTTTATAAGTGATTAAATTATACTCTCCCAGTTCGAGTACATCGATCACTTTACCCTTTTTCTTAAGCATAAACACTTGACTTGTAACCTTAGAGCAAAGGACAACCTTAGTGCTTTCAGTCTTTATACCCAAACGACTGTACACACTGTTCATGCTCAACTTGTGTATATAGCTTTTGGCTCCTAATTGTTTATCTCTAGCATCTAATCTCCTTGAATACATATCATCTATGAATTCCGCAAATGGACTATCAACAGGCTCAAACAAGTACCCACAGCACGGCGTAACATCATACCCTAATTTTACAGCATGCTTTAATTCTTCACTAGAGTAACACCCATACACGTACCCAACTCTGAATTTCAGAGCCTTCCCATCAAGGTCTCTAAATGGGAGAAAAGGACGCTTTACATGCTTAGGTATATACACCAACGCTTGTATAAAGCCAAACAAATCGTCCAATTTCTTGTTACAGAAATTGTCATGCCACACCCCCTTCCTGCCGGGCATTTTACATGTTTTCATTATATACGGATATAACGAATTGGCATCGTAATAATACAAATTCTCCCCGTAAGGCTTGTACACATCTACATGCCCACCATAGTATGCCCGCCTAATGAATGCGTCTTCTTCCTTAGTTGGAATGTACAACTTCCATCTCTTATCGTCATGATACCTCATTCGCCATATGGTAAAGGCCATAGCCGCAATGGTAGTTTTATCAACTATGTCAACTTTGTAGTACTCAAAAAGATCTATTGCGCCCTGACCATGATATGACCTAAATGCTCGACGTCATGTTTCAAATAGTTGAGATAATCCACTGCATTTTCGACAATCGTTTCAAGGGTGACGTTTGTGTGATGGATCATACGCTTACTCACAATCACACAAACGTCCCTAAACCTCAGTAAGCCTTTCTAGATGATGCATTTCCCTTCTTATCTATCGATGTATTCATCTGAGGCCACAGGCAGGTATATATCTACGAGTGGTTTATATAAAGGAGGGTCCTGATAAGAATGATGTTCGGAAAAGGTGAAACAAGTTGTGTTGACTGAGGCTCAGAATACGTTCTTGCACCACTCCTTTCAAACACACATACCCTTTCTTCTCACAAATGTGAAATTCCGGAACTCTATGTGTAATTGTTGCAACAACGATAGGGACTCTGCCGAGGGCTCCCCGGTAGGTTCTAGTCTCTCTTTATACTGCGACTGGAGCAAGGCGTAATGGCCTGTGTGGTATGTTGATCAAGGAGGTGCTGCATTGGCTATAGCTGCAAGAGGTCTTGAGACAGAAATTATGCCATTATTGCTTCTTTCATTTAAAAGCTTGAGTCGGTTCTATCTAGCTAAGTTATTCAATAAAGTAGATCAAAGTGTGTGATGCTTGTGAGTTTGGCAACTACTAGATACGATATTTATAACAATACTTGATACTTGATTTATGACTTCCTCTACCTAGACCCACACCTACTTTGAATTTAACTTAACGGAGCGGCGGATCCAATAAAAAGGGACTACATTCCAATCGTACTTACCAGAATAAATAGTTGTATGGCATTCGAACCCCACCTTCATGGTTGTATTCTAATTAGCTGGAAATGTATGACCTAAGATTCTCAACAGGCATTCACTCAACAGAGCACTTAATCAGTTTTCTAATGGCTTGAAAGACTACTATGTTTCTTTTAAGCTTAGTTGCAAAAGAAAATCAAAGGGGAATGCGGGTCCATTTTGTAACGCTTACGGTGATAAAGAAAAGTAACTCCCATCTGCGTGAGAGGCATCGCTACCGGGCCGGGCCTCGATTCCTTTCCTTGTCTCCATTCTGATTGATTTGCTTCTTCACGCAAGCACTTGGTTCGCCCCTTACTATAATCATCCCACTCAATCTTTTACACCGATGTTTCGTACTCTCTCGACCAGATTCTCTTGGCGGCTTCCCTGACTAGAGAAGTGATCTTTGCAAACTTCAGGGAGTTCGGTGCTGGATTCAAATCTACGGGGTGCATGATGTTCCCTACCGAAACCATCATGCTTGTTGTGAGAAGCTCTGGTTTGGGAGAAGCATATAGCAAAACTTGTCCCAAATGGGACAAAAAAATTACCACGACATGTTGATGCCACTGCATGACAGCATGCCAAGTTTCATGAATTTCAGACGAGTTTTGGATTTACTAGAATTTAAAAACAAGGTATCTCAATGTTTCTAGCCGAGTGACGGTGGCAGGGTGTTTAACATT
Source organism: Triticum dicoccoides (assembly GCF_002162155.2). Taxonomy (NCBI): domain Eukaryota; kingdom Viridiplantae; phylum Streptophyta; class Magnoliopsida; order Poales; family Poaceae; genus Triticum; species Triticum dicoccoides. Next base: position 258,048,632 of record NC_041386.1, on the reverse strand, counting down.
CATTCCCATTTCTTGCATGGGACCTAAGCATGCACCCAAGGTCAAAGATTTGATTTTTCAACCAATTTATATGCACGGGAGCATGTGCATGTAGTACGAATTTGAATTATGCACATAAAGAAAACTCACTTAATGCATAAAATTTTCCAAACGAACACTGAAAAATAACAAAAAATAACACAACACCCCTTTTGTTCTATGTTGACACGAGAAAAAGTTTGAAAGCAATGAGGCAATAGATATCGTTTCGCCCTCAAAGTTGGGGTGTTCCCTACCGAAACCGTCATGCTTGTTGTGGCAAGCTCTGTTTGTGAGAAGCTTAAACCCAAACCTGCCCCAAATGGGACAAAAAAATTTCCATGGCATGTTGATGCCGCTCCATGACAGCATGCCAAGTTCCATCAATTTCAGACGAGTTTTGGATTTACTAGAATTTTAAAGCCAGGTATCTCAATGTTTGCGGCTGAGTGACGGTGGCATGGTGTTTGACATTCATTCCCATTTCTTGCATGGGACCTAAGCATGCACCCAAGGACAAAGATTTGATTTTTCAACCAATTTATATGCACGCGAGCATGTGCATGTAAATCAAATTTGAATTATTCACATAAACGCACTGAAAACTCACCTAATGCATAAAAATGTCCAAACGAACCCCGAAAAATGACAAAAAATAACACAACACTCTTGCTGTTCTATGTTGACACGAAAAAATTTTTGAAAGCAATCAGAGGCAATGGATATTGCTTCGCCCCCCAAGTTGGGGTGTTCCCTACCGAAACCATCATGCTTGTTGTGAGAAGCTCTGGTTTGGGAGAAGCGTATACCCAAACCTGCCCCAAATGGGACAAAAAATTTACCATGGCATGTTGATGACGCTCCATGATATAATGCCAAGTTTCATGAATTTCAAATGAGTTTTGGATTTACTAGAATTTAAACGTCGGGTATCTCAATGTTTGCGGCCGAGTGACGGTGGCATGGTGTTTGACATTCATTCCCATTTCTTGCATGGGACCTAAGCATGCACCCAAGGACAAAGATTTGATTTTTCAACCAATTTATATGCACGGGAGCATGTGCATGTAGTTCAAATTTGAATTATGCACATAAATGCATTGAAAACTCACTTGATGCATAAAAATGTCCAAACGAACCCCGAAAAATCACAAAAAATAACACAACACTCCTGTTGTTCTATGTTGACACGAGAAAATTTTTGAAAGCAACAAGAGGCAATGGATATCGTTTCGCCCCTAGAGTTGGGGCGTTCCCTATCGAAACCATCATGCTTGTTGTGAGAAGCTCTGGTTTGTGAGAAGCATATACCCAAACCTACCCCAAATGGGACTAAAAATTTACCACAGCATGTTGATGCCGCTCCAGATAGCATGGCAAGTTTCATGAATTTCAAACGAGTTTTGGATTTACTAGAATTTAAAAGCCATGTATCTCAATGTTTGCAGCCGACTGACGGTGGCAGGGTGTTTGACATTCATTCCCATTTCTTGCATGGGACCTAAGCATGCACCCAAGGAGAAATATTTTATTTTTCAACTAATTTATGTTCACTGGAGCATGTGCATGTATATCAAATTTGAATTATGCACATAAATGCATTGAAAACTCACTTAACACATAAAAATGTCCAAACGAACACCGAAAGATCACAAAAAAATAACACAACACTCCTGTTGTTCTATGTTGACACGAGAAAAATTTTAAAAGCAATAAGAGGCAATGGATATTGTTTCACCCCCAAAGTTGGGGTGTTCCCTACCGAAACCATCATGCTTATTGTGAGCAGCTCTAGTTTGTGAGAAGCTTATACCCAAACCTGCCCCAAATGGGACAAAAATTTTACCACGGCATGTTGATGCCGCTCCATGATAGCATGCCAAGTTCCATGAATTTCAGACGAGTTTTGGATTTACTAGAATTTAAATGCCAGGTATCTCAATGTTTGCGGCTGAGTGACGGTGGCATGGTGTTTGACATTCATTCCCATTTCTTGCATGGGACCCAAGCATGCACCCAAGGACAAAGATTTGTTTTTTCAACCAATTTATATGCACGCGAGCATGTGCATGTAGTTCAAATTTGAATTATTCACATAAATGCACTGAAAACTCACTTAATGCATACAAATGTCCAAACGAACCCCGAAAAATGACAGAAAATAACACAACACTCCTGTTGTTCTATGTTGACATGAGAAATATTTTTAAAGCAATCAGAGGCAATGGATATCATTTC
>NC_041386.1:258013001-258044680 GCF_002162155.2 Triticum dicoccoides | reverse complement strand
CCATACTCGTCGCCGGGCCGGCCGCCTTCTGCCGTCGCCTCGCACGCCGCGCTTCGGTCGCCGCTCCACCCTGCCGCTCGCCGCCTTCGTCGCGCCTCCCGGCCGCCTCTCCTCGCCGCTGCGTGCTCCGGCAGCTCGCCGGTCTTCCTCGCCGGGGCCCGTCCCGGCCGGATCTACTCCGGTGGATGAGATCCACCGAGAGTTGGACCAAACGCTGCGCGCCCGCGTCCCGGATCTCCTCGTCCGCCCGTTGACTTTTCACGGAGAGGTCCAAATTCCACTAAGTCCCCGAAATTCCCAGATCCATATGCTCATGTTCATCGCATCGTAACTTTGCATCCATATCTCCATTTTGCGCATATAGCATATCAAAATGTTCGCCTCAGAGAGTACATCATTTCATCTCATTGCATCATTTTCATTTGAGCTCATCTTGACGCCCGAAATGCTGTTAGAAGAGTGCTACTTGAGATAATTGTCAGATCTGGTGCTCCATTTAGATATTTGTCATTTTTCCCATGATTGTTGTGTGCATGATATGCCCACGAGCTCTACATATGTTTTGTTAAGGGTTTTGTCATATATCCAGAGGTGCAATCCATGTATTTTTGTGATGTGTGTGGTGACTAGCACAAGCTTGCAAAGTGAGGCACTTGGTAATGCTGATTTCAGGGACTTAGCAATTCCACTAAGTCCTTGATCTGTTTTTCTCATGATGCCATATGTTCATGTTGTTTCCTAGTGATCCGTGCCTCTTTTGAGGATGATCAGTAAGGATGTTTTGTTAACCTTGTAGTGCTCTATCCATCCATGTCTTTGTTTGCAATTATGGAGCACCCTAGCTTGAGTCAATCAAGCTCTACTTTTGCTACTTCGTGAATCTGGGCAGATTGTCTACTTCTTAGCTATTTTGCCGAGGATGTTGTAGTTGATCCGTGCATGCTATGTTATTGTTCTTGCCATGTCTAGCTTGTATTTTGTGTATTCTTGATGGGTGTATTCTTAGATTGCCATGCCTTGCTCTGTAGTGAGTGCATCGAGCTCGTAAACATGCCTACTTGATATCTGTTTTCAGCATGCTCCTGTTTTCACTAAGTCTGAGAACTGATTATGCTTTTTCCATGTTCACATGCTTCCAAATGTATTTTATGATCCCTTTTGGCTCAAGGTCACTAAGGGACTTTTGTTAAGCTCTTTGAGTAGCTCCATGCCATTCTTTACTTTGCCATGGTCAGGTCCTGTAGCATATAGTTTTCATGCTCCGAAGAGTGCTATCTGATCTGAAATTTCAGACAAGTGTTAATTTCACTAAGTCTGAAATCTATTTACCATATGAATTTTTGCCATGCTTGTTTGAACCTGTTAATTGATGAATTGGCCGTAGCTCAGTGCTAGTCTTTTGTTAAGCATCTTGAATGGATCCCTGCCATGTATTTTGTTGTCATGTTTGGATGTTGTAGCATGTTCATCTTGTTGCATTTAGATGGCTACTTGCTGTAAATCGCAGAACGTGGTCATATTTGAATCGCTTGCCATTTCCAAACCGTAACTCCGATTCCGGTGATCTTTATATCGTTTTCGAGCGATTTCATCTCACCTTTCCAGTGGCACACTTGGATTTCCATGTTAAGGCCAGTTTCATGCATTCCTTGTCCAATCATGCATACGCATCGCATTCTGCATCTCGCATATCATACCATGTTCATGTGTTGGTTGTTTACTATGCTGTGTGCTTCTTTCCGGTGTTGCTTCTTCGGGTTGGTTCCGATAACGTCGTGTTTGTGAGGATCCGTTCGACTTCATCCATTTATCTTCTTCATGAACTCGTTCTTCTTTCTTGCGGGATTTCAGGCAAGATGATCACACCCTCGAAATCACTTCTATCTTTGCTTGCTAGTTGCTCGCTCTTTTGCTATGCCTATGTTGCGATACCTACCACTTGCTTATCATGCCTCCCATATTGTTGAACCAAGCCTCTAACCCACCTTGTCCTAGCAAACCGTTGTTTGGCTATGTTATCGCTTTGCTCAGCCCCTCTTATAGTGTTGTTAGTTGCAGGTGAAGATTGAAGTTTGTTCCTTGTTGGAACATGGAGATGTTGTTCCTTGTTAGAACATGTTTTTTACTTGTTGGGATACCATAATATATCTTATTTAATTAATGCATATATATACTTGGTAAAGGGTGGAAGGCTCGGCCTTATGCCTAGTGTTTTGTTCCACTCTTGTCGCCCTAGTTTCCGTCATATCGGTGTTATGTTCCCGGATTTTGCGTTCCTTACGCGGTTGGGTTATAATGGGAACCCCTTGACAGTTCGCTTTGAATAAAACTCCTCCAGCAAGGCCCAACCTTGGTTTTACCATTCGCCTCCTAGCCTTTTCTTTCCCTTGGGTTCTGCAGACTCAAGGGTCATCTTTATTTAAACCCCCGGGCCAATGCTCCTCTGAGTGTTGGTCCAACCCAGAGCACCGTGTAGGGCCATCCCTTGGCAACTTGGGTTACGTCGGCTCCTGTACGCTTAGCTTATCCGGTGTGCCCTAAGAACGAGATATGTGCAGCTACTATCGGGATTTGTTGGCACAGCGGGTGGTCTTGCTGGACTTGTTTTACCATTGTCGAGGATGTCTTGTAGAACCGGGATACCGGGTCTGATCGGAATGTCTCGGGAGGAGGTCTATTCCTTCGTTGACCGTGAGAGCTTGTCATGGGCTAAGTTGGGACACCCCTGCAGGGATTTGAACTTTCGAAAGCCGTGCTCGCGGTTATGGGCAGATGGGAATTTGTTAATGTCTGGTTGTAGAAAACCTGAAGTTGACCTTAATTAAAATACATCAACCGCGTGTGTAACCGTGATGGTCTCTTTCCGGCGGAGTCCGGGAAGTGAACACGGTGTTGGAGTTATGTTTGGCGTAGGTTGTTCTAGGATCACTTCTTGATCATAGTTTATCGACCGTGCTTTGCCTTCTCTTCTCGCTCTCTTTTGAGTATGTTAGCCACCATATATGCTAGTCGCTTGCTGCAGCTCCACCTCATACCTGTTACCTTACCCATAAGCTTAAATAGTCTTGATCGCGAGGGTGCGAGATTGCTGAGCCCCCGTGGCTCACAGTTACTTCCAAAACCAGCTTGCAGGTGCCGATGAGTCCGTGCAGACGACGCAACCAAGATTAGGAGGAGCTCGATGAAGATCTTGTCCTTTGTGTTGTTTCGTTCTAGTTGTTCAGTAGTGGAGCCCAGTTGGGGTCGATCGGGGACCTTGTCGCATTTGGGGTTCTTCTTTTATTTTGGTTCCGTAGTCGGACCTTGATTGTATTTGGATGATGTAATGCTTTATTCATGTATTTATGTGAAGTGGCGATTGTAAGCCAACTATGTATCTTTTTCCCCTATTGTATTACATGGGTGGTGTGAAGATTACCTCACTTGCGACATTGCTTTCAACGCGGTTATGCCTCTAAGTCGTGCTTCGACACGTGGGAGATATAGCCGCATCGAGGGCGTTACAATTTCGCCCTCAAAGTTGGGGTGTTCCCTACCGAAACCATCATGCTTGTTGTGACAGGCTCTGTTTGTGAGCAGCTTATACCCAAACCTGCCCCAAATGGGACAAAAAAATTACCACAGCATGTTGATGCCGCTGCATGATAGCATGCCAAGTTTCATGAATTTCAGACGAGTTTTGGATTTACTAGAATTTTAATGCCGGGTATCTCAATGTTTGCGGCTTAGTGACGGTGGCATGGTGTTTGACATTCATCCCATTTCTTGCATGGGACCGAAGCAAGCACCCAAGGACAAAGATTTGATTTTTCAACCAATTTATATGCATGCGGGCATGTGCATGTAGTTCAAATTTGAATTATTCACATAAATGCACTGAAAACTCACATAATGCATAAAAATGTCCAAACAAACCCCGAAAAATGACAAAAAATAACACAACACTCCTGTTGTTCTATGTTGACATGAGAAATATTTTGAAAGCAATCAGAGGCAATGGATATCGTTTTGCCCCCAAAGTTGGGGGGTGTTCCCTACCGAAACCGTCATGCTTGTTGTGAGAAGCTCTGGTTTGGGAGAAGCATATATCGAAACCTATCCCAAATGGGACAAAAAAATACCACAACATGTTGATGCCGCTGCATGATAGCATGCCAAGTTTCATCAATTTCAGACGAGTTTTGGATTTACTAGAATGTAAAAACAAGGTATCTCAATGTTTGTGGCCAAGTGACGGTGGCAGGGTGTTTAACATTCATTCCCATTTCTTGCATGGGACCTAAACATGCACCCAAGGTCAAAGATTTGATTTTTCAACCAATTTATAGGCACGGGAGCATGTGCATGTAGTATGAATTTGAATTATGCACATAAATGCATTGAAAACTCACTTAATGCATAAAATTGTCCAAACGAACCCTGAAAAATCACAAAAAATAACACAACACTCCTTTTGTTCTATGTTGACACGAGAAAAAGTTTGAAAGCAATGAGGCAATAGATATCGTTTCGCCCTCAAAGTTGGGGTGTTCCCTACCGAAACCATCATGCTTGTTGTGAGAAGCACTGGTTTGGGAGAAGCATATACCGAAACCTGTCCCAAATGGGACAAAACAATTACCACGACATGTTGATGCCGTTGCATGATAGCATGCCAAGTTTCATGAATTTCAGACGAGTTTTGGATTTACTAGAATTTAAAAACAAGGTATCTCAATGTTTGTGCCCGAGTGACGGTGGCAGGGTGTTTAACATTCATTCCCATTTCTTGCATGGGACCTAAGCATGCACCCAAGGACAAAGATTTGATTTTTCAACCAATTTATATGCATGCGAGCATGTGCATGTAAATCAAATTTGAATTATTCACATAAACGCACTGAAAACTCACCTAATGCATAAAAATGTCCAAACGAACCCCGAAAAATGACAAAAAATAACACAACACTCTTGCTGTTCTATGTTGACACGAGAAAATTTTTGAAAGCAATCAGAGGCAATGGATATTGTTTTGCCCCCCAAGTTGGGGTGTGCCCTACCGAAATCATCATGCTTGCTGTGAGAAGCTCTGGTTTGGAAGAAGTGTATACCCAAACCTGCCCCAAATGTGACAAAAAATTTACCATGGCATGTTGATGCCACTCCATGATAGCATGCCAAGTTTCATGAATTTCAGATGAGTTTTGGATTTACTAGAATTTAAACGCCGTGTATCTCAATGTTTGCGGCCGAGTGACGGTGGCATGGTGTTTGACATTCATTCCCATTTCTTGCATGGGACCTAAGCATGCACCCAAGGAGAAAGATTTGATTTTTCAACCAATTTATATGCACGGGAGCATGTGCATGTAGTTCAAATTTGAATTATGCACATAAATGCATTGAAAACTCACTTAATGCATAAAAATGTTCAAACGAACCCCAAAAAATCACAAAAAATAACACAACACTCCTGTTGTTCTATGTTGACACGAGAAAAATTTTGAAAGCAACAAGAGGCAATGGATATTGTTTCGCCCCTAGAGTTGGAGCGTTCCCTATCGAAACCATCATGCTTGTTGTGAGAAGCTCTGGTTTGTGAGAAGCATATAACCAAACCTACCCCAAATGGGACTAAAAATTTACCACGGCATGTTGATGCCGCTCCATGATAGCATGGCAAGTTTCATGAATTTCAAACGAGTTTTGGATTTACTACAATTTAAAAGCCAGGTATCTCAATGTTTGCAGCCGACTGACGGTGGCAGGGTGTTTGACATTCATTCCCATTTCTTGCATGGGACCTAAGCATGCACCCAAGGAGAAATATTAGTAATGTCAAACTTCAGGAATGCAATGCGGGGCAGATGGGGCCAACCAATTCCAGTTAGGAACGTCAACCTTGAAGTAGGTTCTTGTACAGAAATAGGTACCACATAATCACTTGGTCGAGTTCGATGAGTTAGCAAGAACTTGTATCTATCTCTATCATACTGGATTTGAGTATTGAGTATAGACATAGAATACACTAGGTTCTCTCTCAAATTGTTAAGAATGTGAAAACGATTTGATGTGTTAGAAGGCGCACCTCCAGGAGGACTATTATCACTACCATTGGGGCCGCCTCCTCCACTCGGAGGAATTGAACAGTCATAGTTACTATCACTAGATCCACTTTCAGAACCTTTATTGACTTTCTTTCCTTTATTCACTTTTCCTTTCTTTCCAGAACCTTTATCGACTTTTCCTTTCTTTCTAGAACCTTTATTGACTTCAACATTCTCTTGATTTCCTTTGACTTTATCTTGATCAGATTGAGTAGGAGGATTAGACGATGGGAACTTATTCTTCGATGAATCTTCAGGGTCTCTGGGAAGCGAATCAGAACTGTTACATGAGAAAATGTCGTTGAACTCGTCGTAAACTCGATTCAGAAATGCAGTTAGATAGGATCTCATAATATATCTACTATTCATAGAAATATGGATTTCATCCATTCTAGGATTTCGATTGGAGGATTTTCCTGATATCAGGACCTATTTCAAAACACTGATATCCTAGTTATCAACACCATGGTTGTAGGAAAGAGATTTCCCACCTCTAGTGAATATTCGTATCTAGAGACATGATAACCGTGGGCTTAGAGAACAAACTACACCGCCTCTATATAGGTAGATAGAGAATGCGAACGAGTTTACAAAGCTTGAAGAGGAGAAAGGTGGATAACCTTTATAGATCAGGATAACCTTTCACATTTTCCTACAAATAGGATATTTACACCACGACCTAAATATAGCACCTAAGAAGTATGTTCTGCCAAATGAATAGGCGTATATGAAATGAAAAGAGAATGAATTTCTCAATGTTCCGTTGATAGACGGGTGCTGCAATTAGCAAACAGAGTACGACTACTACTAGGCTCCAGTGTATTCCAGAGGTGGTATAGTTGGTGACCAACCTACACTAATGTTGAAATAGTACCATGGATGTGATAGTAATACCTAGCTCATATTGTAACCCTCGTTTTAGGCCATGGAAACCCAGTGCCAACACTGAAAGCAGTAAACCCACCTGTTATAGGATCCGTAACATCTACTACTGTTATATGAAGCAAATACCCTATGTTGTGAGGTAGGGAATCTATTGCGTTTATTCGAAGGAATCCAACCTATAGCAAACCTAAATGCAACCACCTCCAAATCGAAACTCTTATCCAATCCAGTGAGGAGGCAACCTGCAGCCATCAACATTCTAATATACAAATGGAATGGAAACAGGGTTGGATTACTATCCGGATCTACTCCCCAAACTCACATCCCTCAGTGAGTGGGCTTCGAACAATGATCATGAATTCATATACGATTCGATAGGTTCCGAATCTAAAGGATGTTTCTCATCCAATGCTTATTTATCACCCTCTTTCTTATTACTACTCCTACTTCCATCATTCTTAGCAGATCGACCTCCTTTCTTATTAGAAGACTGCACATCGTTATTACATCCTTTCTTCTTATCACTCCCGGTTCCTTTCTTATTAGTTCCCTTCTTTTCCCCCAGATCTTTCACTTCTATAGAATCACTCTCATCAACACGATCATCCTCGCAAGTCTTACCCTTATTCAATCCTTCTCGGATTACCCTGCTTAGTTCAGCCGCATCCTTCAGCCTTTTATTATCTTCCCACAGCTGTAATATTAGACTGCCAGTAGGATGATCTTTCAACATTTTGAACAAGTCTTCACTCATAAATACGTATGGCTTTGTGTCGACCCACACACCCTTTTTAAAGGCGAGTACCCTTTTAGCCCCTCCCAATCTCATTGTTATTTGGCTCATACATTTCCGTGTGACTAGATTTTTCCAATCCACTAAAAAGTTCTTTTCATAATTGATCACCCATTCAGAGTGAACATTATTTAACAAGTTCACGAAGTGACTTTTTTCAACCACACCAGACGGTGCACCCTTATACTTTTTGACATCTTTACCCCCTTCGACCTCCAAGAAGTAGCTTTTAGGAGCAGTAAAAATCACACGCCTAATAAGGCCGTGTTCTAGCTTAAACTTACCAAGCTCTCTATCTGATATCATAGATTCAGGAAGAGGATTCTCTAAAACTACAGAGTCTGTGTCCGTATAGAGGCAGTCATTCCGTGACACAAATTGGTCCATATATATACGGCGTAACTCGTAATGCATCCTGATATTTGAGGACACGTGTTCACCGGCGGTTTCCATCCATCGCTCTCATCGTATATGTCCTCTTTATAAGTGATTAAATTATACTCTCCCAGTTCGAGTACATCGATCACTTTACCCTTTTTCTTATGCATAAACACTTGACTTGTAACCTTAGAGCAAAGGACAGCCTTAGTGCTTTCGGTCTTTATACCCAAATGACCGTACACACTGTTCATGCTCAACTTGTGTATATAGCTTTTGGCTCCTAATTGTTTATCTCTAGCATCTAATCTCCTTGAATACATATCATCTATGAATTCCGCAAATGGACTATCAATAGGCTCAAACAAGTACCCACAGCACGGCGTAACATCATACCCTAATTTGACAGCATGCTTTAATTCTTCACTAAAGTAACACCCATACACGTACCCAACTCCGAATTTTAGAGCCTTCCCATCAAGGTCTCTAAATGGGAGAAAAGGACGCTTTACATGCTTAGGTATATACACCAAAGCTTGTATAAAGCCAAACAAATCGTCCAATTTCTTGTTACAGAAATTGTCATGCCACACCCCCTTCCTGCCGGGCATTTTACATGTTTTCATTATATACGAATATAACGAATTGGCATTGTAATAATACAAATTATCCCCGTAAGGCTTGTACACATCTACGTGCCCACCATAGTATGCCCGCCTAATGAATGCGTCTTCTTCCTTAGTTGGAATGTACAACTTCCATCTCTTATTGTCATGATACCTCATTCGCCATATGGTAAAGGCCATAGCCGCAATGGTAGTTTTATCAACTATGTCAACTTTGTAGTACTCAAAAAAGATCTATTGCGCCCTGACCATGATATGACCTAAAAGCTCGACGTCATGTTTCAAATACTTGAGATAATCCACTGCATTTTCGACAATCGTTTCAAGGGTGACGTTTGTGTGATGGATCGTACGCTTACTCACCATCACTATAACGTTCCTAAACCTCAGTAATCCTTTCTAGATGATGCATTTCCCTTCTTATCTATCGATGTATTCATCTAAGGCCACAGGTAGGTATATATCTACGAGTGGTTTATATAAAGGAGGGTCCTGATAAGAATGATGTTCGGAAAAGGCGAAACAAGTTGTGTTGACTGAGGCTCAGAATACATTCTTGCACCACTCCTTTCAAACACACATACCCTTTCTTCTCACAAATGTGAAATTCCGGAACTATGTGTGTAATTGTTGCAACAACGATAGGGACTCTGCCGAGGGCTCCCCGGTAGGTTCTAGTCTCTCTTTATACTGCGACTGGAGCAAGGCGTAATGGGCTATGTGGTATGTTGATCAAGGAGGTGCTGCATTGGCTGTAGCTGCAAGAGGTCTTGAGACAGAAATTATGCCATTATTGCTTCTTTCATTTAAAAGCTTGAGTCGGTTCTATCTAGCTAAGTTATTCAATAAAGTAGATCGAAGTGTGTGATGCTTGTGAGTTTGGCAACTACTATATACGATATTTATAACAATACTTGTTACTTGATTTATGACTTCCTCTACCTAGACCCACACCTACTTTGAATTTAACTTAACAGAGCGGCGGATCCAATAAAAAGGGACTACATTCCAATCGTACTTAACAGAATAAATAGTAGTATGGCATTCGAACCCCGCCTTCATGGTTGTATTCTAATTAGCTAGAAATGTATGACCTAAGCTTCTCAACAGGCATTCACTCAACAGAGCACTTAATGAGTTTTCTAATGGCTTGAAAGACTACTATGTTTCTTTTAAGCTTAGTTGCAAAAGAAAAGCAAAGGGGAATGCGGGTCCATTTCGTAACGCTTATGGTGATAAAGAAAAGTAACTCCCATCCGTGTGAGAGGCATCGCTACCGGGCCGGGACTCGATTCCTTTCCTTGTCTCCATTCTGATTGATTCGCTTCTTCGCGCAAGCACTTGGTTCGCCCCTTACTACAACCATCCCACTCAATCTTTTACACCGATGTTTCGTACTCTCTCGACCAGGTCATCATAAGAAAATACTGCCAAATCTTTCCGAAATGAGAGAAGGAGGGAAGGCGCGCTATTGGCTTTCACTATAAGCGTACTATTTCACTATATGATAAGTTGGTAGATCTACCAGATTCTCTTGGCTTGGTAGGTATGGCTTCCCTGACTAGAGAAGTGATCTTTGCAAACTTCAGGGAGTTCGGTGCTGGATTCAAATCTACGGGGTGCATGCTGTTCCCTACCGAAACCATCATGCTTGTTGTGAGAAGCACTGGTTTGGGAGAAGCATATACCGAAACCTGTCCCAAATGGGACAAAACAATTACCACGACATGTTGATGCCGTTGCATGATAGCATGCCAAGTTTCATGAATTTCAGACGAGTTTTGGATTTACTAGAATTTAAAAACAAGGTATCTCAATGTTTGTGGCCGAGTGACGGTGGCAGGGTGTTTAACATTCATTCCCATTTCTTGCATGGGACCTAAGCATGCACCCAAGGTCAAAGATTTGATTTTTCAACCAATTTATATGCATGGGAGCATGTACATGTAGTACGAATTTGAATTATGCACATAAATGCATTGAAAACTCACTTAATGCATAAAATTATCCAAATGAACCCTGAAAATGACAAAAAATAACACAACACTCCTTTTGTTCTATGGTGACATGAGAAAAATTTGAAAGCAATGAGGCAATAGATATCGTTTCGCCCTCAAAGTTGGGGTGTTCCCTACCGAAATCGTCATGCTTGTTGTGACAAGCTCTGTTTGTGAGAAGCTTATACCCAAACCTGCCCCAAATGGGACAAAAAATTTACCATGGCATGTTGATGCCGCTCCATGACAGCATGCCAAGTTCCATGAATTTCAGACGAGTTTTGGATTTACTAGAATTTTAATGCCAAATATCTCAATGTTTGCGGCTGAGTGACGGTGGCATGGTGTTTGACATTCATTCCCATTTCTTGCATGGGACCTAAGCATGCACCCGAGGACAAAGATTTGATTTTTCAACCAATTTATATGCACGCGAGCATGTGCATGTAAATCAAATTTGAATTATTCACATAAACGCACTAAAAACTCACCTAATGCATAAAAATGTCCAACACCCCGAAAATGACAAAAAATAACACAACACTCTTGCTGTTCTATGTTGACACGAGAAATTTTTTGAAAGCAATCAGAGGCAATGGATATTGTTTCGCCCCCCAAGTTGGGGTGTTCCCTACCGAAACCATCATGCTTGTTGTGAGAAGCTCTGGTTTGGGAGAAGCGTATACCCAAACCTGCCCCAAATGGGACAAAAAATTTACCATGGCATGTTGATGCCGCTCCATCATAGCATGCCAAGTTTCATGAACTTCAGATGAGTTTTGGATTTACTAGAATTTAAAAGCCAGGTATCTCAATGTTTGCGGCCGAGTGACGGTGGCATGGTGTTTGACATTCATTCCCATTTCTTGCATGGGACCTAAGCGTGCACCCAAGGACAAAGATTTGATTTTTCAAGCAATTTATATGCACGAGAGCATGTGCATGTAGTTCAAATTTGAATTATGCACATAAATGCATTGAAAAATCACTTAATGCATAAAAATGTCCAAACGAACCCTGAAAAATCACCAAAAAAAACACAACACTCCTACTGTTCTATGTTGACACGAGAAAACCTTTGAAAGCAACAAGAGGCAATGGATATCGCTTCGCCCCTAGCGTTGGGGCGTTCCGTATCGAAACCATCATGCTTGTTGTGAGAAGCTCTGGATTGTGAGAAGCATATACCCAAACCTACCCCAAATGGGACTAAAAATTTACCACGGCATGTTGATGCCGCTCCATGTTAGCATGGCAAGTTTCATGAATTTCAAACGAGTTTTGGATTTACTAGAATTTAAAAGCCAGGTATCTCAATGTTTGCAGCCGACTGATGGTGGCAGGGTGTTTGACATTCATTCCCATTTCTTGCATGGGACCTAAGCATGCACCCAAGGAGAAATATTTTATTTTTCAACTAATTTATGTTCACGGGAGCATGTGCATGTATATCAAATTTGAATTATGCACATAAATGCATTGAAAACTCACTTAACGCATAAAAATGTCCAAACAAACACTGAAAGATCACAAAAAAATAACACAACACTCTTGATGTTCTATGTTGACACGAGAAAATTTTTGAAAGCAATAAGAGGCAATGGATATTGTTTCACCCCCAAAGTTGGGGTGTTCCCTACTGAAACCATCATGCTTATTGTGAGAAGCTCTGGTTTGTGAGAAGCTTATACCCAAACCTACCCCAAATGGGACAAAAAATTTACCACGGCATGTTGATGCCGCTCCATGATAGCATGCCAAGTTCCATGAATTTCAGACGAGTTTTGGATTTACTAGAATTTAAATGCCAGGTATCTCAATGTTTGCGGCTGAGTGAGGGTGGCATTGTGTTTGACATTCATTCCCATTTCTTGCATGGGACCTAAGCATGCTCCCAAGGACAAAGATTTGTTTTTTCAACCAATTTATATGCACACGAGCATGTGCATGTAGTTCAAATTTGAATTATTCACATAAATGCACTGAAAACTCACTTAATGCATACAAATGTCCAAACGAACCCCGAAAAATGACAGAAAATAGCACAACACTCCTTCTGTTGTATGTTGACACAAGAAATATTTTGAAAGCAATCATAGGCAACGGATATCATTTTGCCCCCAAAGTTGGGGTGTTCCCTATCGAAACCATCATGCTTGTTGTGAGAAGCTATGGTTTGTGAGAAGCATATACCCAAACCTGTCCCAAATGGGACAAAAAAATTACCACAACATGTTGATGCCACTTCATGATAGCATGCCAAGTTTCATGAATTTCAGAAGAGTTTTGGATTTAGTAGAATTTAAAAACCACGTAACTCAATGTTTGCGGCCGAGTGACGGTGGCAGGGTGTTTGACATTTATTACCATTTCTTGCATGGGACCTAAGCATGCACCCATGGTTTTATATGCACGGGAGCATGTGCATGTAGTACAAATTTGAATTATGCACATAAATGCATTGAAAACACACTTAATGCATAAAATTGTCCAAACGGACCCCAAAAAATCACAAAAAATAACACAACACTCCTGTTGTTCTATGTTGACACGAGAAAAGTTTGAAAGAAATAAGAGAGAATAGATATTGTTTCGCCCTCAAAGTTGGGGTGTTCCCTACCGAAACCATTATGCTTGTTGTGACAAGCTCTGTTTGTGAGAAGCTTATAGCCAAACCTGCCCCAAATGGGACAAAAAATTTACCACAGCATGTTGATGCCGCTGCATGATAGCACGCCAAGTTTCATGAATTTTAGACGAGTTTTGGATTTACTAGAATTTTAATGCCAGGTATCTCAATGTTTGTCGCTGAGTGACGGTGGCATGGTGTTTGACATTCATTCCCATTTTTTGCATGGGACCTAAGAAAGCACCCACGGACAAAGATTTGATTTTTCAACCAATTTATATGCACGCGAGCATGTGCATGTAGTTCAAATTTGAATTATTCACATAAATGCACTGAAAACTCACATAATGCATAAAAATGTCCAAACGAACCCCGAAAAATGAAAAAAAATAACACAACACTCCTGTTGTTCTATGTTGACACGAGAAATATTTTGAAAGCAATCAGAGGCAATGGATATCGTTTCGCCCCCAAAGTTGGGGTGTTCCCTATCGAAACCGTCATGCTTGTTGTGAGAAGCTCTGGTTTGGGAGAAGCATATACCGAAGCCTGTCCCAAATGGGACAAAAAAATTACCACGACATGTTGATGCCGCTGCATGATAGCATGCCAAGTTTCATGAATTTCAGATGAGTTTTGGATTTACTAGAATTTAAAAACAAGGTATCTCAATGTTTGTGGCTGAGTGACGGTGGCAGGGTGTTTAACATTCATTCCCATTTCTTGCATGGGACCTAAACATGCACCCAAGGTCAAAGATTTGATTTTTCAACCAATGTATATGCACGGGAGCATGTGCATATAGTACGAATTTGAATTATGCACATAAATGCATTGAAAACTCACTTAATGCATAAAATTGTCCAAACGAACCCTGAAAAATCACAAGAAATAATACAACACTCCTTTTGTTCTATGTTGACACGAGAAAAAGTTTGAAAGCAATGAGGCAATAGATATCGTTTCGCCCTCAAAGTTGGGGTGTTCCCTATCGAAATCGTCATGCTTGTTGTGACAAGCTCTGTTTGTGAGAAGCTTATACCCAAACCTGCCCCAAATGGGACAAAAAATTTACCATGGCATGTTGATGCCGCTGCATGATAGCACGCCAAGTTTCATGAATTTCAGACGAGTTTTGGATTTACTAGAATTTTAATGCCAGGTATCTCAATGTTTGCGGCTGAGTGACGGTGGCATGGTGTTTGACATTCATTCCCATTTCTTGCATGGGACCTAAGAAAGCACCCATGGACAAAGATTTGATTTTTCAACCAATTTATATGCACGCGAGCATGTGCATGTAGTTCAAATTTGAATTATTCACATAAATGCACTGAAAACTCACATAATGCATAAAAATGTCCAAATGAACCCCGAAAAATGAAAAAAAATAACACAACACTCCTGTTGTTCTATGTTGACACGAGAAATATTTTGAAAGCAATCAGAGGCAATGGATATCGTTTCGCCCCCAAAGTTGGGGTGTTCCCTACCGAAACTGTCATGCTTGTTGTGAGAAGCTCTGGTTTGGGAGAAGCATATACCGAAGCCTGTCCCAAATGGGACAAAAAAATTACCACGACATGTTGATGCCGTTGCATGATAGCATGCCAAGTTTCATGAATTTCAGACAAGTTTTGGATTTACTAGAATTTAAAAACAAGGTATCTCAATGTTTGTGGCTGAGTGACGGTGGAAGGGTGTTTAACATTCATTCCCATTTCTTGCATGGGACCTAACCATGCACCCAAGGTCAAAGATTTGATTTTTCAACCAATTTATATGCACGGGAGCATGTGCATGTAGTACAAATTTGAATTATGCACATAAATGCATTGAAAACTCACTTAATGTTAAAAAAATGTCCAAACGAACCCCGAAAAATCACAAAAAATAACACAACACTCATGTTGTTCTATTTTGACATGAGAAAAAATTTGAAAGTAATAAGAGGCAATGGATATCGTTTCGGACCCACAGTTGGGGCGTTCCATACCGAAACCATCATGCTTGTTGTGAGAAGCTCTGGTTTGGGAGAAGCATATACCGAAGCCTGTCCCAAATGGGACAAAAAAATTACCACGACATGTTGATGCCGCTGCATGATAGCATGCCAAGTTTCATGAATTTCAGATGAGTTTTGGATTTACTAGAATTTAAAAACAAGGTATCTCAATGTTTGTGGCTGAGTGACGGTGGCAGGGTGTTTAACATTCATTCCCATTTCTTGCATGGGACCTAAACATGCACCCAAGGTCAAAGATTTGATTTTTCAACCAATGTATATGCACGGGAGCATGTGCATATAGTACGAATTTGAATTATGCACATAAATGCATTGAAAACTCACTTAATGCATAAAATTGTCCAAACGAACCCTGAAAAATCACAAGAAATAATACAACACTCTTTTTGTTCTATGTTGACACGAGAAAAAGTTTGAAAGCAATGAGGCAATAGATATCGTTTCACCCTCAAAGTTGGGGTGTTCCCTATCGAAACCGTCATGCTTGTTGTGACAAGCTTTGTTTGTGAGAAGCTTATACCCAAACCTGCCCCAAATGGGACAAAAAATTTACCATGGCATGTTGATGCCGCTGCATGATAGCACGCCAAGTTTCATGAATTTCAGACGAGTTTTGGATTTACTAGAATTTTAATGCCAGGTATCTCAATGTTTGTGGCTGAGTAACAGTGGCATGGTGTTTGACATTCATTCCCATTTCTTGCATGGGACCTAAGAAAGCACCCAAGGACAAAGAATTGATTTTTCAACCAATTTATATGCACGCGAGCATGTGCATGTAGTTCAAATTTGAATTATTCACATAAATGCACTGAAAACTCACATAATGCATAAAAATGTCCAAACGAACCCCGAAAAATGAAAAAAAAAATAACACAACACTCCTGTTGTTCTATGTTGACACGAGAAATATTTTGAAAGCAATCAGAGGCAATGGATATCGTTTCGCCCCCAAAGTTGGGGTGTTCCCTACCGAAACTGTCATGCTTGTTGTGAGAAGCTCTGGTTTGGGAGAAGCATATACCGAAGCCTGTCCCAAATGGGACAAAAAAATTACCACGACATGTTGATGCCGTTGCATGATAGCATGCCAAGTTTCATGAATTTCAGACGAGTTTTGGATTTACTAGAATTTAAAAACAAGGTATCTCAATGTTTGTGGCTGAGTGACGGTGGCAGGGTGTTTAACACTCATTCCCATTTCTTGCATGGGACCTAACCATGCACCCAAGGTCAAAGATTTGATTTTTCAACCAATTTATATGCACGGGAGCATGTGCATGTAGTACAAATTTGAATTATGCACATAAATGCATTGAAAACTCACTTAATGTTAAAAAAATGTCCAAACGAACCCCGAAAAATCACAAAAAATAACACAACACTCATGTTGTTCTATTTTGACATGAGAAAAAATTTGAAAGTAATAAGAGGCAATGGATATCTTTTCGGACCCACAGTTGGGGCGTTCCATACCGAAACCATCATGCTTGTTGTGAGAAGCTCTGGTTTGTGAGAAGCATATACCCAAACCTGCCCCAAATGGGACAAAAACATTACCACACCATGTTGATGCCGCTCCATGATAGCATGCCAAGTTTCATGAATTTCAGATGAGTTTTGGATTTACTAGAATTTAAAAACTAGGTATCTCAATGTTTGCGGCCGAGTGACGGTGGCAGGGTGTCCGACATTCATTCCCATTTCTTGCATGGTACTTAGGCATGAATCCAAGGACAAAGGTTTGATTTTTCAGCCAATTTATATGCACGAGAGCATGTGCATGTAGTTCAAATTTGAAGTATGCACATAAATGCATTGAAACTCACTTGATGCATAAAAATGTCCAAACGAACAGTGAAAAATCACAAAAAATAACATAACACTCCTGTTGTTCTATGTTGACACGAGAAAAAATTTGAAAGCAACAAGAGGCAATGGATATCGTTTCTCCCCTAGTGTTTGGGCGTTCCCTATCGAATCCATATTGCTTGTTGTGAGAAGCTCTGGTTTGTGAGAAGCATATACCCAAACCTGCCCCAAATGGGACAAAAAATTTACCACGGCATGTTGATGCCGCTCCATGATAGTATGCCAAGTTTCATGAATTTCAGACGAGTTTTGGATTTACTAGAATTTTAAAACCAGGTATCTCAATGTCTGCGGCCGAGTGACGGTAGCAGGATGTTTGACATTCATTTCCATTTCTTGCATGGGACCTAAGCATGCACCCAAGGACAAAGATTTGATTTTTCAACCAATTTATATGCACTGGAGCATGTGCACATAGTTCAAATTTGTATTATGCACATAAATGCATTGAAAACTCACTTAATGCATAAAAATGTCCAAACAAACCCTGAATAATTCCAATTCTTTTATGATCACTACAGATAAAAAGGTCTAGCAATTCAAACACCGTCCATGGCCGTTGTGACCCCAATTTGTAATTCAAATCAAGACGAAAAATCCACATAGTTTATTATAACCAAGCGTGTGAGATGCAGCACAAAATATCTTGGAGCACTGTCGGAGTATAGTACGCATACAGCTTACGCGAGAATGTGCGATGGCTACAGTCCACAAGCCGCTCTGAATGAGGTACCGTGTCTGATGACACTTTGCATGCCCATTTTTTGGCTGAAGCGATTCCAAATTTGCGGCTTCCGCGGAAATATCTACCTCCCCGCCCCCTCCGACATACCAAAAGCCACATTTTCCCTGTTTCTTCCTTCCTTTCCAAGTTGAAACCTTCACTCCTTGCTTGCAGTGCCGCCACCTCCTAGCCGGCGACCCTCCTTCACGCTGCTCGGTCTCGCCTATCCAAGGAGGTAATCCACACTTGACCCCATCCTCCTCCTCCTTCCACATCCCACATGCCCCAACCGCTGGTCCGAGTGCGATACCTTCCACCGAAATCACCGACCCTCCACCAAATAAGCGCCAGCCTAAGCCATGGTGCACGCAGTATAGCCAGGACCTCAAGGAGCATTTGGCAGCGAAGAAGCAAATCGCGGCCGCACGCGCGGATGAGGTCATGATGGCTGCCATTCGTGTCGACCCCTAGATCTTAGAGGAGCACCTCGCCGTTGAGGCCACCGTTGAAGCCTCGCGCGCGACGTCGTGACGTGGTTGGCTTCTTTAAACAGCAGTTCGTGGCATTTTCTCGAGGCCACCGTTGGTGCCTTCGAAGAAGACTACGAGGTGTTTTCTCAGGGTGCATGTGCTTACCTCATCTCGAGTGCTAGCAGGTTGGTGCGCAGAGCGGCTTAGGCGACTCACCACTACAACAAGAGCACCCACGTTGCGGAGGCTTCGCCCTCTTCCATGTCCAAGGAGCCAATCGTCATCGATATCTCCGACAATGAGGAGTAGCCTGTCTTATTAGCTCACTATAAGTACCCATGTTCAGTTTGCTAGCTACTGCCTTTCCTTAACAAATTCTAGTGAATTGTGCTATCTACTTTTACCGTGCAATCTTCTGCTATAGTGTATATGTTCTATATGTCGTGCAATATGGTGTTCAGTTAACTGCTTGGTTCAATTCTACAAATGTGATGTTCAATTCTTCAGGGTGCAATATTTCCAAGTTGTTAAGCATGCTTGGTTTGGTTAACTATCTAATCTTTTATTAAGAGTATGTTATATTGTGCAATGCGGTGCTCAGTTAACGTTTGGTTCATTTGTTGTGGTGTTCAGTTAACTGCTTGGTTCAATTCTGCAATGCGATGTTCAATTGTTGTGCTTGCAATCTCTTATCTTTACCTAATAATAAAGCATCTACTTCTTCTGTCCGTACACCCGTCGTCGCACTTTTGCAAAAATACCCTTCTCTTTTTTGGAAATTGAACCCGCACTTCCATCATAAGTCAGCCCCAAACCGCCATAGAGGAGAGGCAAAAAAACAGCGCCCAGCACGACCCTGCCTCCTCAATCCCATCTGCACGTCCATCCCACCGCGCCCCTCCCCAAATGGTGGCGATGATGGAGGGCGCCGCCTAGCTCCTGACCGACGGACTCGCCAGCTCCCCACTCCTCGGGGAAGAGAGGAAGAAAGGAGGAGGAGGGGCACAAGGTGAGGGAGGCGGTCGGTGGTGGCGGCTCCGGTGAGCCGCCGGCACGCAGGGAGGCGAGCTCCTGTTGAGGCGGCGGGGCTCAGTGCGGGTTGGTTCCTCGAGATCAAGCCCTTCCTCATCTTCCTCTCATTCGCTTGGATCCTTCCCTCATGATTGGTTCCCAAGCATCTCCATCGCCATGGACGGCCTGCACAATGCCGACGCCTGCATCTCTCCTGGGAGGGCCATGTCGCCTTCTTCTCTTGTTAAGAAAGATTGGTTCTTCGGTGCGTTTTGCTGGGTGGGCGGCCTCACTGAATTGGTTGCCTCTATTTTTTTCATTTGTCATCGAATGTCCACCGATGGAGACAAGCACCCTCTGGATCACCAAGCTCTGTTCAGACCAAAAGATAAGCGCAGGTAAGTACAATTCACAATAATCTACAAGTGTATATCATCGATCAGTATATGTTTATCATTGCCAAGTAAGTAGATATATTACTGCAAATTGTCGAATGGATAAAGCAATATCTCAATGGTTTTGCCACCGCCGATTGTTGGATTCATCAAACCTGCCTTTCAGATTTGGCAATGGATTTAGGATTATTGATGGCCTCGACGCTGAACAATAAACGAAGGAGTCAGAGGTAGCTTGGTAAAACTCATGCCTGCACATGGAGCAGTCCTGAATGGTTCACACATAAATACAAGCTAGCTATGATGGGAACCAGCTGGATCGATTTCACCCGCTCGCTGCGGACGCATGTACGTGAATTCTCAAGGAGCGCTGACCTCGGTGTCGAGAACTCGGGGCTCAGACAACCACACCGAGCCGCATCCCCGGCAGCAGATCCACGCGGCCCCATCAAGCAGCCGTCGGCCACCGCTGCCGTGCCTCCGCCACAGCCCCAGTCCGCCCCCGCGCGCAGGCCCGGTCACCAGGAACCAATACATAGCCGCGCCGCAACTGGCCGACGAAAGTTCGGAGGAGTTAAGAGAGGAGGGAAGAGAGAAGGGGAATGTGGCACCATGGACTAGAGCACGGTCGCGTGGGTGTGTGTGTGGCTTGCAGGGAGAACAAGAGATGTGGATAAGGCACGCAGTGGGAGATAGCTCTCGTTGTGGATTGCTTTTTTAGTTGGCTGCACCGAGTACCGACCAAAAGCTACTAGATGTTGCTATACGTGCCAGCATCGATTGCATTTTATTTTTCTTCTAAACGAGCACCGATATAATAATTGGCTACTGTTGTTTGTTGTTACTGTTATAGTTTAATTTCCATGCCTACCCCATCTTATAAATACATCATGTGATATACAATAATTAAAAGTGAGTAAAATATTTGAATAAATAGTTCTTAAGGGAGAAGATATTTGGAGCTCAACAGGACTTGACAATCAAGATATTCCCCAACTCTGGATATTACCGACATCATTGGTGAGACAGAAAGGAGAGAGAGGGATGGATGAAGAGTAGAGAGAATGTGGCCATGATGCATCTTGAAGTTTACCTTTTTTGTAGACAATCCAATTGAAATTTATCTGTGATGGGGAACACATAAAAGCTTGCTTTTTTATGGTGATGTTGGCCAAGTTCAAATAATGCAAAAGAAAAGGAACGAAATATAATCTTGCAAATCAAATAACCAATATTTTCTAAAATAATAATTAACATAATAGAAACGTCTTTGCTTTCGAATATTAACAAAAAATTGTATATAAACAATCCCAATTCAATGCACCATTACTCTTTCGCCCAAAAAATTCTTTTGAAAATTCTAAGGAAAACTTTTGAATTAGTTATTAAACCCTTGAATAGTATACAACAATTCCACTATTTGTATATGTGGCTAGAAACAAATACAACATTCCACTTCCAGCCAATGACAGTGCGCTGAAGGAGGCGCCATCCAAGGACATCCCTACGACTTTCTCAACTTTATATTGCTGGTATGGGCATCGAGTGTGTGTGTTTTTTAAATTGCATACTAAAAATAAATGCAACATAATTTAGATTATAATTATGTATATTTGGAACAAGCATTAGGAACCGCTGAAACTAGCCGAGAAGGTTTGAGGAAGAGCTCGCAAGGTTAATACACTGGCGGGGTCGGCTGACAGATGACGCAAACACTTCAATAAGATCGAGCGAGCGGGTAAGCTTAGTCGCGTGGAACACTTCGAAGGCCATGGGCGGTAAGGACAATAAGTATCATTACAAATGGGCCAGTGTTGAAACAGAGGGCGTGAGCTTGTGGGGATCTTTAGTCATCCTTCCGGTGGGAAGGACATATTTCATGCTCCCAAAAGCGATAATCAGTTTAAACTTATTATTGACGCTTATTAGAAATGGATATAAGAAATAGTGAGTAATGACACGCAGAGCAGGTTTGGTGTTTTTTATTTCGCTTGTTGCAACGCACGGTCATTTGTACTAGTTGTATACCATGTGAGGAATAAATCGAATTTCGCTACACTTAATAGATGAGAAACGTATACAAGTGCTATATTTCCTAGTTCTTAATCATGCTTTGTTTGGCTAAATGGGTTTTCCATGTGGCTTGAATTAATCTGATGAATCTGCAATGTGCTTATTTTTCATTAACATATTTTACTGATAGCATGTGAACCCTTACTTAACCTGATGACTAACTATCTTATATGTGTTGCAGGGAAACAATGGGAAGCACTGAGGTTTAGAAGATGGTACTAATTATTATACCTTGCCTTTTTGTATTCCTTTGCCCTGTTTCCAATATAGAGAAGATATTTATGCACATCCTTGTTTTCAGGCTTCACTGATGATTACCACTCAAACCACCTCTGTGGTCAGGAGGCGAGGAATGTTTTCATACAAGACCCATGGTTCAATATTGAAGTGTTCCTGAAGAGGTCGAAGGATGGACAGTCAATCATCCACAGGCACTGACCTAAAGTTACAAAGACCTTCAACATGAATGAAGGCTCAATATTCGGCTTCCGCTTTAGCAGTTTTCCAGATGAGATGCATCTCTCTATGTACCGTCTATGATGCTAATTTCGAAAGGTCTTAGATGTTGCATGTGAAACTTGCTGGTGGTGCAGTTGTGTAATGGGGTGGCTGAGTGCTGAAGCTGTATCATGTTGTACTATGATGTATTTCAATTATGAAATCCTGCTTCCTTAATATGGAAATGGAATATATTATGTGCTTAATATGAATGTCAATTAGATTAGTAAATGGATATTAATAATAGGGAAATTAGCCCACTAATTGGCCAATTAGCTTCCTAATTGGGTTTTCCTATTGCAAACGGTTAATGAGAAAACACCGTGGGCGATGACCTTGGGCAACGCACACCGTTTCTAGGAATAAACCGTGTTGGATCAATGAACAATCACACACGACATTCTCTTGAAAACTGTTTGCTTTACGCCGCCTTGGGTAAACGTTTTCCTTGGAGTGACTATGTGGGATGTATATACGAACAGAAGCATTTAGAGGTGACTGACTGTGTGGGATATACTTACGAATGGAAACAATTTAAACTGTATAATTGTATTTTTTAGCACTACTGTACGTATTTCTGTATTTGAGTGCTCGCCGGTCGCACGTGGACTCATTTTGCCGAGCGTGTGTTCCAAGACGGCATATCCCCGACGGTTTCTGGGTCATATGGGAAGGACCCCCCTATCGCCCACACTCACTTGGCGACGGTTTCGAATGTCGTCGCGGAAAGGGGTTAAAAACCGTTTGTTTAGGACCGACGTGTACCAGTGTATGAATTGCGGAAGATGCGTCAGATCCTGAGCGTTTGTTGACTCTCTAAGAGAATCAATGTAGTAAACTGTGTTTTTGTGTGGAACAATGAATACCAATGTCCAGTGATCGCTACATATTAAGAAAGCCATGAATTTACGAATTATGTCGAAATCTGGACAATCAGTGTATGCGTGGTTGTTTACTTGACTTACTGTTCATGATATGGCCACAAAAATGATTCTGCATGGGACGTGTTTTCGAAGAAACAGACGACTGTGTTAATGGCCCGATCCCGTAGGTCCTTACCATCTAATCTTGTGCCATTTGCTAATGCAGGATCTATGAAATACACACTCTCCCTTTTTCTTCTCTGCGCGTTCAATCCCCTGAGAGGAACAAAATGCAGTTAGCTGTTTATCATTTACAACCTTGTATGGAGAAGTTGATCATAGTTTGTTAAGTACTTACTAAATTAGGCATCTAACAAGAGTGGCATCAAGCTCGTAGAAGTTGAAGAAGAGATGCAAATCCTCGAAACTGACATTGATGGAACCAGCATCGTGTCGGAAATGATCTCTGTTGTAGTGGACTAGCAAACCATGAAGACCTGCTGACATTTGATCCATGCAATATTCTTGTAACTCGTGGCAACTGGTGTTGCACTCATCAAAGTATTCGCCAACAAGAGATGGCAGGCCATGGATGTAATGGCATGCTTCAAGTACGTCTACTTTACTTTTAGCAAGCAACAAATCCACTTCTTCATCATCCATGCCGTCAAAAATAATATTACTCCCTGATTCGAATAACCTATTGTTAATTTGGTTCTAGGCGATTAGTGCTTTAAGTAAGAGGCAATCATTCTCTTTCCACTTCGATCTCCTGACGCGCTTCCTTGCGGGTGCAGTCTTTTTGGCCACTTCCTTCTTGGTACTTGAAGCCTTTCTCGTAGAACGTCTGGTTGGCTGCAAGGTAGACTGCCGAGCAGATAGTGAGGCTTCGACGAACTGCTTAGCAGATGGTTTATCTATGCCGGACCGCTGAGCTAGCGGTGTTTCTATGACGGACAGCTGGGCTATAGGAGCAGAGGCATCGGATTGCTGACCATGCGTTGAAGCTATGTCGGGTTTCTTCGTAGGTGGTGCCAACTTGTCGGTGTGCTGAGGAGGCTGTGCCAAAGCGTTGGTGTAGGATTGAGAAGAGGTGTCTAGAGGGGGGTGATTAGACCTTCAACAAGGAAAAGTAGCAGTTTTTTATTTCTTTAAGTTAAGGTGGAGTTTTAGCACAAGTTTAAACATTCACAATACGTATCAAGCAAGCATGGCAAGAGTATATGAGCAGCGGAAAATAAAGCATGCAACTTGCAAGAAAGTAAAGGGATGGGATTGGAGTGTGCAAACGCAAATGGAGACATGGAGATTTTTGGCGTGGTTCCAATAGGTGGTACTATCGTACATCCACGTTGATGGAGACTTCAAGTCACGAAGGCTAAAGGTTGTGCGAGTCCACGGAGGGCTCCACCAATGAACAGTCCATGAAGAAACAACCTTGTCTATCCCACCATGGACATCGCCCACGAAGGACTTGCCTCACTTGGGTAGATCTTCACGAAGTGGGCGATCTCGTGGCGCTTGCAAACTCCTTGGTTCAACTCCACAATTTTGACGGAGGCTCCCAAGTGACACCTAACCATTCTAGGAGACACCACTCTCCAAAAGGTAATAGATGGTGTGTTGATGATGAACTCCTTTCTCTTGTGCTTCACATGATAGTCTCCCCAACACTCAACTCTCTCTCAGAAATTTCGATATGATGGAAAGATGATTTGAGTGGAAAGCAACTTGGGGAAGGCTAGAGATCGATATTCTTGTGATTGGATTGGAATATCTTGGTCTCAACACATGAGTAGATGGTTCTCTCTTAGAAAATGAATGCTGGAAATGTAGGCACATTCTGATGGCTCTCTCCGCGAATGGAGGATTGGTGGAGGGCTATATATAGCCTCCACACAAAATCTAGTAGTTACACACAATTGACCAAACTCGGTGGGACCGAATCAAGAAACTCGGTCAGACCGATTTAGTTCAAAATGTGAACGTTAGGCTTTTTGGTGGGACTAATATGATCAACTCGATGGGACCGGTGTGCTAGGGTTAGGGTAAAACCTCAACTCAGTTTGACCGATTACACAAACTCGGTGAGATCAATTTTGGTAATAAGCAAAACAGAGAGTTGGTGAAGCAAACTCGGTGGGACCGATTGCATATCTCGGTGAGACCGAAATAGTTGCAACATGCAACAGAGAGTTTGCAAGCTCATCTCGGTGAGACCGAGATCCCATCGGTGAGACCGAATTGATTAGGGTTTCTGGCCGTGGATATGTCAAGTGAACTCGGTGGCGCCGGATAGATCAAATCAGTGGGGCCGAGTTTGACTTTAGGTTTAGGACATATGTAGAAATGAGAAAGTGGTTGAGGGCTTTGGAGCATATCACTAAGCACTTTGAGCAAGCAAACCATTAAGCAACACCTCATCCCCTTTTAATAGTATTGGCTTTCCTATGGATTCAATGTGATCTTGGATCACTAAAATGAAATGTAGTGTCTTGAGCTTTTGCCAATCCTTGTCCTTAGCTTCTTGAGGCTTTGTTTGGTAGAAGTGGATTTGGGAGGTTTTGGGAGGGGGGGATTTCAAGGGATTGGGTGAATCCCTTCCTTCCACCCAATCCCCTCAAAACCCCTTGAATCCCCACACCCCCTCCGTCCACAATCCTCTTTGTTTAAAATTTCTGTTTGTTACGCTCGGTTTTCATATTGATATAACAGGGTGTAGAACATTTAAAAATCAAATCTTTACAATGTAACTTCTAACTCCCCTTATATCCTGCTACAGAATTGTAAAGGTCACCTAATAAAAATGAACAAAGTTGCTACAGGGGAATTATTTAGTAGCAGTTTTTCCCAACAGCAACATAATTTTGGATGACTTGAAATCAACATCTCATAATAGAAACAACATAATTTGTCATAACAGCATGACTTCGAATCCCAAATTCCAGCAATCATAATAGCATGATCTTTCGCAGCAACAACAGTTCATCATAGCCACAACATAATTTTGCAACAAAGACTACTTCTGTAATAGATCAAGATTAGTTATAATTTTGCGGACAAATACATCCATGTTTTGGTGTCATGATCATATAGCTTTGATAACATGAGAGAAATCTATCCATCCAGCTTGCCTATTGTTGCTTCTTGTGGTGCTTGAGAACCTAATGAAACAAAAAGAGATGAATATTAGAGTGCCTGCAGAAAAACGGTTATAGCAAATAGCTTTGCTAGATGAACATTACTTCTATTTATGGAGGGAGTAATACATATAAAAGCATAATAGTAGATTTCGTCAAATATTGCCGGAACAGACTTAGCATAGTACATGCAAAGCGAGCATCCATAATCATTCAGCAATACTGAACAAGCTGTGGCCCTACTACTTGCGAATAACAAAATACAAATGCAGAAATAAGGCAGTATTTAGTTTAGATAAGTAGAAAATCTAGTGTTGGTAAGATGATCACTGATATTGTTATAAGATCTTCTTAGTTAGAAGATCCAAGTCTACATTACCCTCCAACATATAAACCGGATATGTTGTTATGTTAGCTCCACCAACTTGCTCTAGTACAAAGATATGCCACCAAGATAAATTGGATTTTCTCAGCCCATCAACTGCTCTAATGGTTCAGTTAGCTCCATCATATAATTAATTAAGATTCATTCCTTGGTGGTACTACTACATGTTACAAATTATGATCATAAGTTGTTACTACTAGATAGCCATATATTTAATTTAACCAACATTTTCTACTACGAAATATATGCACCAGCCAGCAATTTAGTAAATCAGTTCTATCATCTAAGTCAGCTCTAGACTGAAGAATTGCAGCATCTAGTACAAGAACTAAGAACATAATGAATTGTATATCTAGTTCGGTGCAAGAAATCTTACCTTAGATACCTCGAGGCAACTCTACCATTTCGCTTCGAAGGAACACTGTGGCACTCTCTGTAATCTGAGAGAAGAGCCAATGTTGACACTTGCCACAAATTAAACTAGAACCAAAATAACATCCCTAGTCAATATTCAGTGCAAATGGCTAGTGTACTTACGATTTTGATACAAGGATTATAACATGGGTTGTTAAACATAAACGACTGCTTGGTCTGGAAAAATAAATGTCGATTATATTACTAGCCTAAATGGATTTTGGGTAGTATATATATGTTATTCAACTCTATATAATACTAATCAAATAACCATGGCCAGTCTAAAATTAAATGAACTACACATACCACCAAAACATGATTTTCTCTAAAATATTCCAAGAACTAAACGATCTGAAAACACAGAAGTGACCAGGAGCCTTGTATTAATACTTCTTACAAGGAAAAAAATAAGAAGACGCTACTATATAGTACCTCTTGCACAAAGCAATCAGCGACAAGAGCTAAGCTAGTTGAGTTGATCATGAAACGACATATATATACCTAGAAATCAGCAAACACATCAATTCATCACCAAGCTTAGCTACATCTAGGCCTTGATGGAAAAAAGCTGGATCTGCAGACATATATTCTATAAGTTGTTGTATATATTTCTCAGAGACAATTCTGAAGTATGGCTAGTACATACAATTTTGGTACATGGTATAATTACTGAAGCTGCAGACATGTACATGTAAAAAAATTCCTCCTAAAATGTAGTGCAAATGGTCAAGGGTAGTTTTCTCAGAGCCACATCAATTGTATCTTCTTTTTTTGGCAAGACAAGGCAAAATCATATTGTAACACCCACAATGCGGCTATATCTCCCACGTGTCGGGGCACGACTTAGAGGCATAGCCGCATGGTAGGTTTGTCGCATGAGGGGCAATCTTCACACAATCCCATGTACTGAATAAGAAAGGGATAAAGATTTGGCTTACAATCGCCACTTCACACAATACAAGTAAACATACATCATCCAAGGTACAATCAAAGGTCCGACTACGGAACCAAAATAAAGAAAGACAACCCCAAATGCTAGATCCCCGATCGTCCCAACAGGGCTCCTCTACTAATCATCCGAAAAAAAAACATAGTAACGGCCCGAATCCTCGTCGAACTCCCACTTGAGTTCGGTAGCATCCCCTGCATTGGCATCATCGGCACCTGCATCTATTTGGATGTATATGTGAGTCACGAGGACTCAGCAATCTCACACCCGTGAGATTAAGACTATTTAAGCTTATGGGTAGGATAGGGTAATGAGGTGGAGCTGCAACAAGCACTAAGCATATATGGTGGCTAACATACACAAATAAGAGCAAGAAGAGAAGCAACGCAGCGGTCGAGAAGCTCGAAGTGATCAAGAAGTGATCCTAAAACTACTTACGTTCAAGCATAACACAAGAACCGTGTTCACTTCCCGGATTCCGCCGAAAAGAGACCATCACGGCTACACACTCGGTTGATGAATTTTAATTAAGTTAAGTGTCAAGTTCTCTTCAACCGGATATTAACAAATTCCTATCTGCCACATAACCGCGGGCACGGCTTTCGAAATTTCAAACCCTGCATGTCCCAACTTAGCTCACAAGCTCTCACGGTCAATGAAGGATATTCCTTCTCCTGGGAAGACCCAATCAGTCTCAGAATCCCGGTTACAAGACATTACAACAATGGTAAAACAAGACCAGCAAGACCGGCCGGTGCGCTGACATCCCGATAGGAGTTGCACATATCTCGTACTCAGGCCAACATCGAATGAACACTACGTACAGCTAAAACCATCCCTCAAATTTCCCTGAGGTGGCGCCGCAAGTGGATTTGGTTCGGACCAACACTTAGAGAAGCACTGGCCCGGGGGGTTAAAATAAAGATAACCCTCGGGAGCGCGACTCCCAAGGGAAAAGTAGGTAGTGGTGAGGCAAATGGTAAAACCAAGGTTGGGCCTTGCTTGAGGGGTTTTATTCAAATCGAACTGTCAAGGGGTTCCCATAACACCCAACCGCGTAAGGAACGCAAAATCAAGGAACTTAACACCGGTATGATGGAACTAGGGCGGCAAGAGTGGAACAAAACACCAGGCATAATGCCGAGCCTTCCACCCTCTACCAAGTATATAGATGCATTAAAGTAAATAAGAGATAATAATGATATCCCAACAATTTCCATGTTCCAACATGGAACAAACTTCATCTTCACCTGCAACTAGCAACGCTATAAGAGGGGCTGACCAAAAGCGGTAACATAGCCAAACAACGGTTTGCTAGGAAAGGTGGGTTAGAGTCTTGACATGGCAATATGGGAGGCATGATAAAGCAAGTGGTAGGTAGCGAGGCATGACAATAGAGAGATCAACTACCAAGCAAAGATAGAAGTGATTTCGAGGGTGTGGTCATCTTTCCTAAGATCCCGCAAGAAAGAAGAACGAGTCCATGAAGAAGGCAAACAGACGTAGTCGAACAAATCCTCACAACTCCAGAACGAAAATGAAGCTAACGAGAGAAGCAACCCGGAAAGAAGCAAACAACATAGTAAACAACCATCACATAAGCATGGCATGATGCACAAACAAGTATGATGCATGTCCGGTTTAATGAAACATGGCATGGCAAAGTGCACAAGCAAAACTACAAGTTAAGTGGAGCTCAATATGCAACGAGTTGCATATTGACGAAACACCACGTGACTTATTTAGTTCACTCTCGTTTATGTACCCAACAATATTAAATGTTATTAAACATGGCAAGAGGTGAAGCATATGAAAACTACCTATCTAGGCAAGTTTAAATGAGGCCGGAACAACAAACAACAAGTCCGAAAACTCCTCATGTGCATATTGTAGGTTTGGTAATTTTCTGCCCTAAACCATATTTTAGAGTTTTTAAACATGCAAAGTAAAGCCACCATGTTAAACTAGGCATTTTCCTACCCCATTTACATATAAAGTTTATTAAATTCGGAGCTACGGTTAATTAGTTATGAATTAAAGCATTTTAACATGGCATTAAAGAAAATTAATGCAAACAACAAGTTTAACATTTTAAACATGGATGAAAGTTGGATATTATTAATCTAGACAAAATTCTAAACATTTTACATATATAATTTGTTTTAATATGATCCACTGTTTGTGAGTTATAAAATGCATGATGCTTGGGGGTTTTTCTATAAATCTGCAGTCCCCAGATAAATACTAAAATGAACGGAACTGAAAAAAACGATGCGGGCTGAATCTGGCTGGCCCAACAGAAACAGGCGTTGGGGAAGGCAGCTCACCCAGCGGGCTTGGCCCAGATCTGTGGAGAGGGAGAGGCCGGTAGGGGCGCGCTGGGCCGGCCTGCTTGGTTCGATCGGGGAAGGGTCAACGCGGTCGTTCGCTCTCTTGATGGAAGGAGGGGATGCAGCGCCAGCGGCTACGAGGCAGGAGAACTTGGCGGCACCAGGCAACGGGGATCCGGTCGAGGACGGAGTTCTTCGGCGAGGCATTAGATCCGGGCTCCTACGAGGGAGCGATGGAGATGGCGGGGCCCCGGGGCTAGGGGTTCAGGTCTGCACGTGGTCGGAGGAGAACGGAACCACCATGACTGCTCCAAGGTGCGGTGGTGCTGGAGGCAGGCTTGCGGGGCGGGTGAAGGAGCGGCTCCACAACGGCTGGAGACGGACTTGGTGAGGCAGGGATGCGCCACGGCCGGTCAACAAAGTTGGGGTGATGGGTCGAAGTGGCTGCCTCCATTCCAGGAAGACGAGTGGTGGCGACGTTGGTGCTTCCGGCGACGGCGGGATGACCATCGGAGGCGGCGCGAGGTCGAGGGGAACTGATTCCTGATGGTGGGAGGCGGATCCGGTCCCCGGAGATGGGTCTAGACGTTGGTGCCGGACGAGGTCGAGCTCCGGGTGCCATGGCGTCATTGTTCCTGTCAACAAGAGGGGAAAAGGAGGGGGTCAGCGAGGGGAATGGAGAGCAGAGGGAAGAGGGAGAGTCCTGGGCGCCTGGGGAAGAAGCACAGGAGCTCGGGATCGAGGCTCCTGCTCGATCTGGAGCTTGGCGCGAGGATGGATCGAGAGGAGGAGGTGGGATGGTATGGTGCTGAAAACGAGGGAGGAAGGAGGCGCGGGTTGGCTCGGGATGGATCCCCATGAAGATGCGGCGGCGGCGGGGTAAGGGACAAATGTCCTAGATTTTAGGATTAGACTAGATTAGGACTAGGGGTTTTTATATAGGGAAAGGAAGGGGTATTTGGGTCATCCGATTAAAATCGTACGGTTGAGATAAAAAACTAGGGGAGTCCAAAAGAAAAACTGAAGATGTTTAAGGGACATTTGGGGATGATCCGAATCCAACGGTGACGACTGCCCGGGTCGGGTCCGGGACAGCTTTCGGACGCGCGCGCGAGGAGGGCCGCGGGCTGACGGG
>NC_041386.1:258009283-258010595 GCF_002162155.2 Triticum dicoccoides | reverse complement strand
TTTAACTAAAAGAAACCAACCGGTGAGTCCGAGTTTAACACAGAGAGAAAACAATTGTCATCTCATCTCACTAGGCAAAGAAGATCTCACAAGGAATTGCAAGGAATTAACTAAAGGATTTACAATGAATTGGATGAAGGGAATGCAGAACAAAAGAGAAAATAAAGAAATCTAGATGAAGTTTTTTTTATTAAAAGGAAAAAGGGAAACAAACATGCAAGAGACAAATTCAAGAGCACAGAAAAACACTAGAAAACTTCATCTAGAGTTTGTCGGCGACAAAGTCACCTCTGTTAGAGTATATTGTCTGAGGAGTCAAGTGAGAACACTTGATCATAGGTCATACTCATCATTTAAGCTCAAAATGGGGTTGCCATTTTTTATTTAAGCATTTTGATGTATTCACATCTTATTGAGCTGCTTTGACCCATGACTTGGGGTAAAGCTTCTCTAAGATGGAATAACATACCTTGGGTGCTTATGTTGATCTTGATCATGTAGTTGAACTTGTGTAGGATGCTCAAAGTTGATGTAACTCATCAATGGTTGGAAGCACCACTTTTAGTTTTGAGTTCATCTACCTAAATGGGTTAGTCTTGCAAGGAAGAGCACCTGTGTATCCAAAGTGACAATCATGAAGTTTGATACCAAATGAAATTTGATATATATAGAGATTGTCAAAGGATATGTTTGAAAGGATTCATGCTTCCTTGTCTTTAACCACTGATTTGTAGAGACTTGGTGATGTAGGGATTGCACAAGATGTGTGTGATTTGCAATCTCATAGATTTAGATTCATCCAAGTACCTACAAGTGTTAGATAGCATGCAAGGGTGCAAGTATATCCAAGACATACGATCATCACCGTAAGGGAAATATCAAGGATTAGTCAAAGGCTCATGCCTTGCATGTATCCAAATGGAGATTCTACTCCAAGTTTGAGGCATAAATGATGTTCCATTCACCTCTCAAACGGTAAAATAATTTCTAATCAAGCGGTTTTGTGAAAATTTCTGCCTATTGCTTACCATACGAACATGCTTAAGATCAATGTCCCCTTTAGCAACATGATCTCGAATGAAATCATGACGAACTTCAATATGCTTAGTTCGAGAATGTTGCACGGGATTGTGAGCAATCTTAATAGCACTTTCATTTCCACAAAGCAATGGAACATGTTTCACATAGATCGCATAATCTTTAAGAGTTTGCGTCATCCAAAGTAACTGAGCACAACATGAACCGGCGACAATGTATTCCGCTTCGGCTGTAGATAAGGATATCGAGTTTTGTTTCTTAGAGGACCAAGACA
>NC_041386.1:258004891-258008994 GCF_002162155.2 Triticum dicoccoides | reverse complement strand
CAAATGTCAATTGGTGTATGAATTAAGTATCTCACTATCCTTTTCACAGCCTTAAGATGACATTCTTTGGGGGCCGCTTGATATCGTGCACACATGCACACACTTGGCATAATATAGGGACGGGAGGCACATAGATATAACAATGAACCAATCATAGAGTGGTAAACCTTTTGGTCAACCGGTTTGACATCCTTAGTCAAGTCAAGATGTCCACTAGTAGGCATGGGTTTATTCATACCTTTGCATTCTTGCATGTTGAACTTCTTGAATAAGTCCTTGGTATACTTTGTTTGGGAGACAAAGGTACCCTCCTTAGTTTGCTTGATTTGCAAACCAAGAAAGAACTTGAGTTCACTCATCATAGACATCTCAAACTTTTCCAACATTAGCTTTCCAAACTTTTCACTAAAATGAGGGTTAGTCGAACCAAATATGATATCATCAACATAAATTTGGCACACAAATTATTCACCATTATCCCTTTTAGTAAAAAGAGTGGAATCAATTTTTCCAATCTCAAAGCCTTTTTCAATAAGGAACTTGGTCAAGCATGTATACCATGCTCTAGGAGCTTGTTTAAGACCATAAAGAGCTTTGTGAAGTTTGTAAACATGGTCTGGTTTCTTAGGATTAACAAAGCCGGAAGGTTGTTTAACATAAACTTCCTCCACAATTTCACCATTTATAAAAGCACTTTTAATGTCCATTTGGTACAAGGTAATATCATGGTGATTTGCATTGATAAGTAAGATGCAGATGGACTCAAGTCTAGCAACGGGGGCATATGTCTCACCATAGTCCATACCTTCGACTTGAGTGTAGCCTTGGGCGGCGAGACGTGCATGTTGCAAACGACTTGTCCATCTTCGTCTTACTTGTCGCGAGACACCCATTTGGTACCGATGATGTTGTGGTTGTTGTCGGGCTTCTCGACCAATGTCCACACTTGGTTCCTCTCAAAGTTGTGTAGCTCTTCGTGCATGGCATTTATTCAATCCGGATCTTCCAATGCTTCTTCAACCTTCGTAGGTTCAATGCTAGAGATGAATGAATAATGTTCACAAAAAATAACCAAAAACGTTTTAGAGCGAGTGATTCTCCCAGTTTGAATGTCATTGAAGATTTGTTCGACGGGATGGTCTCGTGACACTCTTGCTCGAACTCATGAGAGCTTTTGTTTGGGTCGGGGTCGAACATCTTCTTCATCATCTTGTTCTTCCTCTTGGCCTTCTTCGTTGTTGACATTGTCATTCTCTTGTCGAGGTGGAGAAGGAGGTTGATGCGGTTCATCTTGGTGTATTTCCTCGTTTTCTTCATCTTGGCGTGTCCCACTCGTGGATGCCTCCGTGTCCACTCTTGGTTCACCTTGTCATGAGGTAGACGCTTCCACTTGGACGGACGAGGTACTCTCCTTCACCTCTATTGGATGAATCTTGCTAATAGACAAGTCTTGCATTGCTTCTCAAGGGTCTTTGTCTCCTACATCAATTGGCAATTGCTCTACTTGCGAGTTGTTAGATTCATCAAACTTCACATCTACTGTCTCTTCAACCTTCCAGGTGAAATTGTTGTAGACACTGTAGGTATGAGAGTTTGAGCCATAACCTAGTAGGAAACCCTCATGATATTTAGGAGAAAATTTAGAATGAGGATGATTATCAAGAATGTAAAACATTGAGCCGAATACTCGAAAGTATCCAACTTGGGTTTGTTACCGGTGAGAAGCTTGTATGCTGTCTTGCCGAGTAGCTTATGAAGATATAAGCGATTTGTTGCATGACAAGTTGTCTCAACCGCTTCCGCCCAAAAGTGTTTTGGCGTCTTGTACTCATCAAGCATCATTCTCTCCATCTCAATAAGAGCCTGGTTCTTCCTCTCAACAACTACATTTTGTTGAGGCGTGTAGGTAGCTGAGAACTCGTGTGAAATCACTTCTTCGTCAAGAAAGGTATCCACATTTGCGTTCTTGAACTCCGTTCTGTTGTCACTACGAACCTTCTTGATCTTCACTTCAAAATTATTTTGGGCCTTCCTAGCAAAGTTCTTGAAGGTCTTCTAGACCTGAGATTTATCATCAAGAAAGAACACCCATGTAAATCTTGAAAAAACATCGACTATGACTAGACCAAATGAGTTTCCACCATGACTTTTATAGGCGTTGGGACCAAAGAGATCCATATGAAGTAGCTCGAGCGGTCTTCTCGTGGTCATGATGTTCTTCACGGGGTGACTTCCTCTAACTTGTTTTCCTGCTTGACAAGCACAAAACAATCTATCATTGTGAAATATAACATCTTTTACTCCAAGGATATGATCACCTTTAATAAGCTTATCAAGATTTCGCATGCCCACATGACCTAACCTTCTATGCCACAACCAACCTTTAGAAGATTTATCAATTAAGAAAGTTCTAGGTTGGGCCTTTTTAGTGAAATCAACAATGTATAGATCACCTCTATGTATATCGGTAAAGACCATTTTATGATTATCTGTATGAAACACTTAGCAATCTAGTTTTGTAAATAGGACATTGAAACCAAAGTCAGCAAGTCTAGATATGGAAACTAAATTATGGCCAAGAGATTCAACAAGCATAACATTTTGTATGGAGATATCATGTGAGATGGCCACCTTACCAAGGCCAACCACCTTACCCTTTGAGTTGTCACCAAAAGTGACATACTTTCTAGGGCTGTCGTTTTCATCTAGCTCACGAAACATATCCTTGTCTCCGGTCATATGATCGGTACATCCACTGTCAAGAACCCATTCCTTTCCTCCAACCATGTAGCCGCGAAGATTGGCCATAAGACCAAAATGTCTCATAGACTCATTGAGATCAAAGTCACTATCACCGTCCTCATCATAGTATCCATGTTCAACATCGTCTTGTGATTGATCGATTCATAGAGAGCGTGATTCATTAGATAAGTGATCATCACAATGTTCATCTTTATGAATTCTAATGGCTTTGGAGATGATATTGCTTATGATTCCAACATCTCATTCGGCACGCATAAGGTCACGAAGCTCAAATAAACAATCACCAAACTTAGGATCATTGGAATTCATCGTACTCAAAGCAATAGACTTGTGAAGAATCTCATCTAAGTTTTGCATGGAATAGTTTGGGAAATGTTCCTCAAGAAATCTACATATGGTGTAAGCATAATCAAGAGTGGGCAAGCAACCAAACAGATTTCTAGGCAAACCTCTAGTAATAAGATTGACAGTTCTAAGATTGTGGATTATGTCAATAGACTCATCGGGGTAGGATGCAAGGGGTCAACAAGGGGTGCACACGGGCTAGTAATGTACTTGTTCAAGTGATATTCATTGAAAATCTGAAGCATCTCATTTTTCCACTCATGAAAGAACTCTCCATCAAGTATAGGCACTCTACGTCTAGGACTCCCCAACATAAACTCATCCATTTTCCTCCAATGGTGATTAAACCAAAGCAATGGAGACCAATGCTCTGATACCAATTGTAGGATCGAGATAAGGTGTCTAGAGGCGGGGGTGATTAGACCCTCAACAAGGAAAAGTAGCAGCTTTTAATTTGTTTAAGTTAAGGTGGAGTTTTAGCACAAGTTTAAACTTTCACAATACGTTTCAAGCAAGTATGGCAAGAGTATATGAGCATCGGAAAGTAAAGCATGCAACTTGCAAGAAAGTAAAGGGATGGAATTGGAGTGTGCAAACGCAATTGGAGACACGGAGATTTTTGGCGTGGTTCCGATAGGTGGTGCTATCGTACATCCACGTTGATGGAGACTTCAACCCACGAAGGGTAACGGTTGTGCAAGTCCACGGAGGGTTCCACCCATGAAGGGTCCACGAAGAAGCAACCTTGTCTATCCACACCATGGCCATCGCCCACGAAGGACTTGCCTCACTTGGGTAGATCTTCACGAAGTGGGCGATCTCCTTACCCTTACAAACTCCTTGGTTCAACTCGACAATTATGACGGAGGCTCCCAAGTGACACTTAACCAATCTAGGAGACACCACTCTCCAAAAGGTAATAGATGGTGTGTTGATGATGAACTCCTTGCTCTTGTGCTTCAAATGATAGTCTCCCCAACACTCACTATCTCTCA
>NC_041386.1:258002520-258004881 GCF_002162155.2 Triticum dicoccoides | reverse complement strand
TTTAACTAAAAGAAACCAACCGGTGAGTCCGAGTTTAACACAGAGAGAAAACAATTGTCATCTCATCTCACTAGGCAAAGAAGATCTCACAAGGAATTGCAAGGAATTAACTAAAGGATTTACAATGAATTGGATGAAGGGAATGCAGAACAAAAGAGAAAATAAAGAAATCTAGATGAAGTTTTTTTTATTAAAAGGAAAAAGGGAAACAAACATGCAAGAGACAAATTCAAGAGCACAGAAAAACACTAGAAAACTTCATCTAGAGTTTGTCGGCGACAAAGTCACCTCTGTTAGAGTATATTGTCTGAGGAGTCAAGTGAGAACACTTGATCATAGGTCATACTCATCATTTAAGCTCAAAATGGGGTTGCCATTTTTTATTTAAGCATTTTGATGTATTCACATCTTATTGAGCTGCTTTGACCCATGACTTGGGGTAAAGCTTCTCTAAGATGGAATAACATACCTTGGGTGCTTATGTTGATCTTGATCATGTAGTTGAACTTGTGTAGGATGCTCAAAGTTGATGTAACTCATCAATGGTTGGAAGCACCACTTTTAGTTTTGAGTTCATCTACCTAAATGGGTTAGTCTTGCAAGGAAGAGCACCTGTGTATCCAAAGTGACAATCATGAAGTTTGATACCAAATGAAATTTGAT
Source organism: Triticum dicoccoides (assembly GCF_002162155.2). NCBI lineage: Eukaryota > Viridiplantae > Streptophyta > Magnoliopsida > Poales > Poaceae > Triticum > Triticum dicoccoides. The sequence goes on along the minus strand of NC_041386.1, from coordinate 258,004,218 downwards.
ATATATAGAGATTGTCAAAGGATATGTTTGAAAGGATTCATGCTTCCTTGTCTTTAACCACTGATTTGTAGAGACTTGGTGATGTAGGGATTGCACAAGATGTGTGTGATTTGCAATCTCATAGATTTAGATTCATCCAAGTACCTACAAGTGTTAGATAGCATGCAAGGGTGCAAGTATATCCAAGACATACGATCATCACCGTAAGGGAAATATCAAGGATTAGTCAAAGGCTCATGCCTTGCATGTATCCAAATGGAGATTCTACTCCAAGTTTGAGGCATAAATGATGTTCCATTCACCTCTCAAACGGTAAAATAATTTCTAATCAAGCGGTTTTGTGAAAATTTCTGCCTATTGCTTACCATACGAACATGCTTAAGATCAATGTCCCCTTTAGCAACATGATCTCGAATGAAATCATGACGAACTTCAATATGCTTAGTTCGAGAATGTTGCACGGGATTGTGAGCAATCTTAATAGCACTTTCATTTCCACAAAGCAATGGAACATGTTTCACATAGATCGCATAATCTTTAAGAGTTTGCGTCATCCAAAGTAACTGAGCACAACATGAACCGGCGACAATGTATTCCGCTTCGGCTGTAGATAAGGATATCGAGTTTTGTTTCTTAGAGGACCAAGACACAAGAGTTCTACAAATAAATTGACAAGTACCCGAAGTGGACTTTCTATCAACCTTGTCTCCGGCATAGTCCGAATCGGAGTAGCCAACAAGATCAAAAGAAGACCTCTCAGGATAACAAATGTCAATTGGTGTATGAATTAAGTATCTCACTATCCTTTTCACAGCCTTAAGATGACATTCTTTGGGGGCCGCTTGATATCGTGCACACATGCACACACTTGGCATAATATAGGGACGGGAGGCACATAGATATAACAATGAACCAATCATAGAGTGGTAAACCTTTTGGTCAACCGGTTTGACATCCTTAGTCAAGTCAAGATGTCCACTAGTAGGCATGGGTTTATTCATACCTTTGCATTCTTGCATGTTGAACTTCTTGAATAAGTCCTTGGTATACTTTGTTTGGGAGACAAAGGTACCCTCCTTAGTTTGCTTGATTTGCAAACCAAGAAAGAACTTGAGTTCACTCATCATAGACATCTCAAACTTTTCCAACATTAGCTTTCCAAACTTTTCACTAAAATGAGGGTTAGTCGAACCAAATATGATATCATCAACATAAATTTGGCACACAAATTATTCACCATTATCCCTTTTAGTAAAAAGAGTGGAATCAATTTTTCCAATCTCAAAGCCTTTTTCAATAAGGAACTTGGTCAAGCATGTATACCATGCTCTAGGAGCTTGTTTAAGACCATAAAGAGCTTTGTGAAGTTTGTAAACATGGTCTGGTTTCTTAGGATTAACAAAGCCGGAAGGTTGTTTAACATAAACTTCCTCCACAATTTCACCATTTATAAAAGCACTTTTAATGTCCATTTGGTACAAGGTAATATCATGGTGATTTGCATTGATAAGTAAGATGCAGATGGACTCAAGTCTAGCAACGGGGGCATATGTCTCACCATAGTCCATACCTTCGACTTGAGTGTAGCCTTGGGCGGCGAGACGTGCATGTTGCAAACGACTTGTCCATCTTCGTCTTACTTGTCGCGAGACACCCATTTGGTACCGATGATGTTGTGGTTGTTGTCGGGCTTCTCGA
>NC_041386.1:257990672-258002510 GCF_002162155.2 Triticum dicoccoides | reverse complement strand
CATCGACTATGACTAGACCAAATGAGTTTCCACCATGACTTTTATAGGCGTTGGGACCAAAGAGATCCATATGAAGTAGCTCGAGCGGTCTTCTCGTGGTCATGATGTTCTTCACGGGGTGACTTCCTCTAACTTGTTTTCCTGCTTGACAAGCACAAAACAATCTATCATTGTGAAATATAACATCTTTTACTCCAAGGATATGATCACCTTTAATAAGCTTATCAAGATTTCGCATGCCCACATGACCTAACCTTCTATGCCACAACCAACCTTTAGAAGATTTATCAATTAAGAAAGTTCTAGGTTGGGCCTTTTTAGTGAAATCAACAATGTATAGATCACCTCTATGTATATCGGTAAAGACCATTTTATGATTATCTGTATGAAACACTTAGCAATCTAGTTTTGTAAATAGGACATTGAAACCAAAGTCAGCAAGTCTAGATATGGAAACTAAATTATGGCCAAGAGATTCAACAAGCATAACATTTTGTATGGAGATATCATGTGAGATGGCCACCTTACCAAGGCCAACCACCTTACCCTTTGAGTTGTCACCAAAAGTGACATACTTTCTAGGGCTGTCGTTTTCATCTAGCTCACGAAACATATCCTTGTCTCCGGTCATATGATCGGTACATCCACTGTCAAGAACCCATTCCTTTCCTCCAACCATGTAGCCGCGAAGATTGGCCATAAGACCAAAATGTCTCATAGACTCATTGAGATCAAAGTCACTATCACCGTCCTCATCATAGTATCCATGTTCAACATCGTCTTGTGATTGATCGATTCATAGAGAGCGTGATTCATTAGATAAGTGATCATCACAATGTTCATCTTTATGAATTCTAATGGCTTTGGAGATGATATTGCTTATGATTCCAACATCTCATTCGGCACGCATAAGGTCACGAAGCTCAAATAAACAATCACCAAACTTAGGATCATTGGAATTCATCGTACTCAAAGCAATAGACTTGTGAAGAATCTCATCTAAGTTTTGCATGGAATAGTTTGGGAAATGTTCCTCAAGAAATCTACATATGGTGTAAGCATAATCAAGAGTGGGCAAGCAACCAAACAGATTTCTAGGCAAACCTCTAGTAATAAGATTGACAGTTCTAAGATTGTGGATTATGTCAATAGACTCATCGGGGTAGGATGCAAGGGGTCAACAAGGGGTGCACACGGGCTAGTAATGTACTTGTTCAAGTGATATTCATTGAAAATCTGAAGCATCTCATTTTTCCACTCATGAAAGAACTCTCCATCAAGTATAGGCACTCTACGTCTAGGACTCCCCAACATAAACTCATCCATTTTCCTCCAATGGTGATTAAACCAAAGCAATGGAGACCAATGCTCTGATACCAATTGTAGGATCGAGATAAGGTGTCTAGAGGCGGGGGTGATTAGACCCTCAACAAGGAAAAGTAGCAGCTTTTAATTTGTTTAAGTTAAGGTGGAGTTTTAGCACAAGTTTAAACTTTCACAATACGTTTCAAGCAAGTATGGCAAGAGTATATGAGCATCGGAAAGTAAAGCATGCAACTTGCAAGAAAGTAAAGGGATGGAATTGGAGTGTGCAAACGCAATTGGAGACACGGAGATTTTTGGCGTGGTTCCGATAGGTGGTGCTATCGTACATCCACGTTGATGGAGACTTCAACCCACGAAGGGTAACGGTTGTGCAAGTCCACGGAGGGTTCCACCCATGAAGGGTCCACGAAGAAGCAACCTTGTCTATCCACACCATGGCCATCGCCCACGAAGGACTTGCCTCACTTGGGTAGATCTTCACGAAGTGGGCGATCTCCTTACCCTTACAAACTCCTTGGTTCAACTCGACAATTATGACGGAGGCTCCCAAGTGACACTTAACCAATCTAGGAGACACCACTCTCCAAAAGGTAATAGATGGTGTGTTGATGATGAACTCCTTGCTCTTGTGCTTCAAATGATAGTCTCCCCAACACTCACTATCTCTCACAGATTTGGATATGGTGGAAAGATGATCTGAGTGGAAAGCAACTTGGGGAAGGCTAGAGATTAAGATTCTAGTGATTGGATTGGAATATCTTGGTCTCAACACATGAGTAGGTGGTTCTCTCTCAGAAAATGAATGTTGGAAGTGTAGGCATGTTCTGATGGCTTTCTCCATGAATGGAGGATGGGTGGAGGGGTATATATAGCCTCCACACAAAATCTAGCTATTACACACAATTCACCAAACTCGGTGGGACCGAATCAAGAAACTCGGTCAGATCGATTTAGTTCAAAATATGAACGTTAGGCTATTCGGTGGGACCGATATGATCAACTCGGTGGGACCGATGTGGTAGGCTTAGGGTAAAACCTCAACGCGGTTTGACCGATTCAAAAACTTGGTGATACCGATTTTGGTAATAAGCAAACAGAGAGTTGGTCAAGCAAACTCGGTGGGACCGATTGCATATCTCGGTGAGACCGAAATAGTTGCAATAGGTAACAGAGAGTTTGCAAGCCCATCTCGGTGAGATAGAGATCCCATCAGTGAGACCGGATTGATTAGGGTTTCTGGCACTGCCTATGTCAAGTGAACTCGGTGGCACCGGATAGATCACATCGGTGGGCTCGAGTTTGACTTTAGGTTTAAGACATATGTGGAAATGAGAAAGTGGTTGAGGGATTTGGAGCATCTCTCTAAGCACTTTGAGCAAGTAAGCCATTAAGTAATAGCTCATCCCCTTTTAATAGTATTGGCTTTCCTATGGACTCAGTGTGATCTTGGATCACTTAAATGAAAATGTAGAGTCTTAAGCTTTTGCCAATCCTTGTCCTTAGCTTCTTTAAGAGGTTCCACATCCTCATGTCCATGCCACGCCTCTGTTGAACTCATCTGAAATACACTAGATGAAAATATTAGTCCAACAAGAGATATGTTGACATTAATCACCAAAATCACCCAGGGAGCACTTGTGCTTTCAGTTGGTTTGCTGAGCAGGAAGTGCTGACGCATTGGTATGCTGATCACGCTACTGCGGGCCAACGGACTGATGAGCACTCGGTTCTGGACCTACAAACTGCTTAGCAGGCGGTTCCGAAGCATCATACTGATTAGCAGTCTGTTCCACCAGGTTGGTCTGCTGAGCATGTGCTACAGCTGGGTCTCCGCCCGTTGCTTCAGCGGTCGGCATCTAAACCGGTGGTGCGTCTTCAGCAATTGTAGGACTTTCCACTGGCTTCTCCGGGGCAGAGGATGACATGGCCTGTACGGCACAAAGTCGGGTCGGCTGATCACAGGTTAATGCATCAGCTGTTGGATTATGAGTATTAGGTTCTTTGGGGGAAGCACGCGAGAGTTGGTGTGGCAAGGAGAGTGTCACTGGTTGAGGGGAGACATTGGTTGCTCTTGTCAGGGCTTTAGGGATCTCATCGATGAACTCTATTTCCTTTTGTGGCCACTAGATGTGATGTAACAGTGTTTCCCCCAAGGTCCTTTGCTCATCAAAGTCTCCTACGACATTCTTTAGGGCAAATTCATTGAATCCAGGCTTTACTTTAGTCATGTAGCACTTCACACAGTCCGGCTTCAATGGCACATTGTCCAACAAGAGGCCCTCTTGCAAGAAGGGTGCGCAAACCGAGGCTATTGCACATTGTAATGTACCTTCATAATGTGTAAGCACGCCCTTCAGTTTGTCTTTCATTCCTGGTAGATTAGATATAGCATCATCATGAGCAGCTGCAGTCTTAGTGTCGCTGTGGTCAGCTGATGCACAGCTACTCTTGTGTGGTGTTGTCGCTCAATAAGTAGCATCCTCCATGCCCGCCTCCCCTCCCATCTGCTGGCTATCTATCAGTGTTAGAGTCTTCTGCATCATCATTGACTCCTCAATATCATTTCGAACATCCGGATACATGTCCTTCCTCAACCTTTCATACAATTCATTCTGCTTCATTTCACTCCTCACTTTTTTCATCATGAGCCTCTCTTCTTTGCTGAGTGTGAAAGCCCTCTTGTGCGGGACATTAACACCTATACCCCTTGCACGTCCAGGGGGCTCTCTTGTTTCCAGAGCATCGGACAGAATGTCACATGGCCCTGAGTTCCCGAAGAACCTTTCAGGGATCATGGAAGCCTCTAACATCACTTGATACAGTTCTTCATCATGTGAGTTTTCAAAGTAATAAGTTCCATCATCATGCCTCCTTGCACGTGCCCGCAAGTAGTCTCTGGCGCGTTCGCCCCTGATTTCACTAAAGGTTGGTTTCCCACCCGCCGCTACTGCTTCTTTGTCCTCCTGGTCCCATATCGGTTTGATGCCGTAGTATCCTGCCACACCCATATGGTGGGGGTGTATGTTCTTCTTCTGAAGTTCCGATTGCTTGACACTCTTCTCAACAAACTATTTAGTTGCCCTGACACTTTTGAATTCTGCCGAGTCTACCTTTGTAATTTGGGGGTATGCGGGGATTGGGTCCTTGCCTTCACTCAAGTACTTCTTGTACATCACGTGCTTCCAGTTTCTCCAAGCATCGCTAGCCTTCTTTAGTGCAGCATGTTCCACCTACATTCTCCACTGCTCTGGAACGTTGAAGTGATCCATGATCTCCCGGACTATCCTTCGCCATGTTTCTGTGTCAGCCTTCCGAAACCCCGGTAGATTGATGTTGAGCCTTGCCCTGCCAACAAATCCACACACACTCATGAACCTCGAGCGCGCTTTATCTGGTTTAGTTGGAGCCCAAGACTTTAAATTAATCTCAGTTACTTCATATACACCTTTAGGCTAGTGTGTGGCCTTCCTTGGAGCATTCCTCCGTGTCTTGATCGGAAGGGTAATTGCTGTAGCTCTATCCCGTTCAAGATTACTTCATCCCTCAGCATCTGCTAAAGACCTAGGGTCGCCGGAATAAGATGAAGATACATCGCCTAAAGCATGAGTGTTGTCGCTGCTACTCGGCATCTACAGAGAACACATGCGAAACTCAGGAAAGGAGGATAAGCATAAAACTAACAACTTGGTATGAAGCTGTCTAAACATGTCACGTAATAATTTAGAAAATGTACGGCTAATCTATTAAGTTTGTGTGACTCGGGTGCCCGCGATCTGTAAATTGACAGTAACTTATTGGAACAAATAGAACTTATATGTACTGGTTAGGAAGGTTGATAATGAATATCTATACGCTCTCTGTTATTTTATAGCAAATTCAGGAACATACGGAACGAAATAGGAAGAGGGAGGGATTGCAAGGAAATATGCCTCACCATAATGGAGAGCAGTAACTAACATGCGTCTTAATGCAAACTCGGTCGGACCGTAGGAGAGGCGAGGGTTACATGATTGATATGTTTGAGGCTGGCTGGAGAGCAAACGAAGACGGCGAGGCGCGGGTAGTCGCGTGTTGGGAACGGAAGTGGAGGTAGGCTTGACGCCGAAGAGCGGGCGCACGGCCGGGGTGAGCACGCAGGTGCCAGAGAGGGTTCTGAAATGGATCTGGGGGAGGGGGCTGGCGATGGAGATTAAGTGGACTAGTTGAGTGAAGTGCGGGCGGGCGGTGCGGGGTGTTTGCGGCCTAGGTGAAAAGGGTGAAAAATATCCCCGGTCGCCGCTCGGAAAGGCCTATGCAAACGGTTGCCTGTAAGCGCTCGTGTGCACAAAGAGAAAATTTTCATTTGAAAGGAAGACGTGAGTTCATCGTTTTGCCTCTAAATTTTTCCCATGTTAAGAAATCACCATTATACCACGGGTTTGATTTGGTGGCGCATATCAGGTCTCGTGTACTATATTTAAGACATTCTTTGGCATTTACCGTGCATTTTGGCATCTGAATGAAATCCTAGCCGGAATGCATTTCCTGTTGAAAGGGATGAGGATTGCCATTCGATCTGGCAACATCCAACGGTGCAGACATACGATCCGTGGGGTTTGGGTTCTGGCCAATCAGAACCCACGACTCAGATTGCACACACAGCAAGGGTGGGGCATCAGCCACGGTTTGGTAGGCACACGGCTTTCGTGAGTTAACCATGTGCTATTTGAAAACATTTACATGAACTGGAACTGCATGTGCTATCGAAAGGGATGAGGATCGCAGTTCTATCAAGGAGCATCCAATGATGCAGACGTATGATCCGTGGGGTTTGGGTTCTGGCCAATCAGAACGCATGACTCAGATCGCGCGCCTGGCACGGGGGCGGGGGCATCGGCCACTGTTTAGTGGACACACGTCTATCGTGAGTGCATCGTGTGCTATTTGAAAACATTTACATTAACTCATCATATTTTTGTTTGAATGAAAAAATGAGTTCATCGTTTCGCCTCCAATTTTTTCCACGGTAAGAAATCACGATTGTACCCTATGGTTCGATTTTCTGGTACATTTTACCATGCGGCAGGCCTGGCTAGCAATTTCAAACTTTGAATATGCAAAAAAAGAGATCTCGTTTGTATATATATATATATAGTCGCAACTACACGTGGGTGTTAGCAAGATCATTTGTGTGTCGCTTTGTGAATTTTCATTCATTGTCCGAGAAACAGGGAAAAACTTCAAACAGTTCGGCCGCAGGGTACGGCCAGAGGTGTAGGTCTTGTTGGTATTTTAATTTCATGAAATGCTTATAGAGTCTAGAAAATAACGAAAATCATTGTGTCACCATGGCGTGCTCTCACGATCATATGGAAAAAAATTGGTAATGTTTGGCACAAGTTTTGGTGCTCGCACCTTCCATACCGGAGCATCTCACAAGAAGGGTCATAGTTTCCAAAAGGAGACGCGACACTTAGGACTCCAAATCGTCAGTTACTACATCGCCCCGCCTCGAAAAACATTTATGGTAAACAATCGCGAATATATACCCTTGGTTTGATTTTCCGGCCCATTTCAGGTCTCCTCTGCTATGTTTAAGTCATTCTTTGCACTTACCTTGCATTTTAGTGCATATAAAGTCAAAAACCCTACTACAACTACATGTGGGTGTTTTAGTTAGCCTATACTAGTATCATGCATATATATATGATACTAGTGTACTATACTACCTTTAATTATAGTGCATAGTATAATAGAGTAGTATCATATATGATCATATTTATTGCCATGCATGACACAAATTAGCATCGCATTTAACATGATACGATATCTACCTATATGTTACTCTAACCCTCTCTATCTTATTTAGTTCTTTGCGACATCAGCATACTTGCTATTTTCGAGTGCATGATATCGGCTATGATACCACCACTATGACCAACCTTATAGTGGGGAGTATCATATAACTATAGTATCATGCATATGATACTAGTGTATGATACTACGTATGTCGATGCAACAAACCCTAGGTCTGTTGCCAAGACTGTGCACAGGCACGGGAACAAGATCGAAGCACTAGCCCAAGTCAACATACAAGAGACCAAGAGATTCGAAGGACCAACATGTAGATCAGAGGGACCAAGACCAAGCTAGAGAAGCAAGGTATTGTCAAGAGAAGGGCCTCCCTTGCTGGGAAGGCAAGCCCGGCAAGGGGCGAAGCCACACTTAGAAGAGGACAACCAAGGCGTCCCAGCAGGGCCTTCCGGGACACACGGAGGCAAAACCACCTCACCAACCACTCCACCATGACCCACATCGTCGATCTGTGCGGTGTCAAGCCACAAGATGATTAAGTGGTAGCCATTCGCCAAATGGCAGCGATTCCCTACAGAAGAAACCCACAGATGACACCCATCTCGCGACGTGTCAAGCGAGCAGGCGTGAAGTTGGAAAGATAGCCTAGCAAGCCTTGTCGGGCAACCAACGATGTGACATTGAGTGGTGCATTTAATGTGCTCTATCAGCCTGCAGAGTTAGGTATGATAGCACTATTTGCTATCTTATCAGTGAATAATGACAACTTTGCTATTGTGGTAACCCCTTGATCTATAAAAGGAGGCCCATGGCAACCGTAGAAGGGGTTAGAAGGTTCGATAACTCACACCCCCATATGCGCATAGTTGCTGCTGCCCTAAGGCAACCCTTGTCGGGCAAGTGTACTATGGTCCACCACCACCTTTCCACCATCAATCCACCAAAGCAAGAGTAGGGTTTTACGCCTCACAACGGCCCGGACCTGGGTAAAACTGCCCGCGTGCTCTCTGCGTGCTGCCCCTTGCTCGTCTGCTCTTTGTGCAATGTGACGCCCCCCTGCCGAACCAGCAAGGGGCCTCCTCGTCCCATAGGTGGATGTGGTTTCCCGCGACAACGTACGTTACCTTCATAGTGCATAGTATCATAGAGTAGTATCATAGATGACCGTATTTATGGCCATGCATGACACAAAGTAGTATAGCATATTTATTATGTTACGGTATCTACCTATGTTACTTATTTGCCACATCATCATATTTGCTATTCCCGAGTGGATGATACCGGCTATGATACCCCCACTATGGCCACCCTACGGTTGGTCGTAATGGGAGTATCATAAGCCGTATCATGCATGCCAACTAGAATTGTTGGATGATGTAGTGGCACACAGTTAAATGAGGAAAGAGACGGTGTGGTATCATATCATGATACTGTATCATATTAAATGGTGTACTACTTTGTGTCATGCATGGCAATTAATAAGGCAACCTAAGATACTAACTTATGATACTATGTGTGCATTACGGAGGTAGTATCATATACTATAGTATCATATGCATGATACTAGTATATGATAAGGTTGGTTGTAAGGCCCCTCCCAATGCTCCACCTTGTATAGGTGCTAAGGCAGACATGTAGGCAAAAAATCAGATGTGGCAAGGTAATTAAGAGGAGAGAGACGAGTGTTTGTGACCTCAAGAAGAAACAATGCCAGGCGCAAGAACCTAGGCAAAACACTTAAATGGAAGAATCCCACCAGTGCATGAAGAACTTTTGTTGCAAAATCATTAAATGAAGGATACTTAGCACTAGGAATCTATGCATTGGGGTCTTTAGTTGATAAAGTATTTAATATGCTTAGCACCTGATGTAAGCACCAATGCATCGGAAGTAGCCTAATGTGGAGTATCAAATACTAGTATCATCCATATGATACTAGTATATGATACCACCTTTGTAATGCACACATAGTATCATAAGTTATTATCATGTAGTATTTTATTTATTCTCATGCATGACACATAGTAGCATAGCATTTATTATGATACGACATCATGACATGATACTTAACCCTCTCTTTCTTCATTTAATTCTATGACAGCTCATCAAAATTGCCTAGTTGGCATGCATGATACTAGCTATGATATTCCCACTACGATCAGCCTAGCAAAGAAGGTGTACAAATCATTTGTCCGTCGCTTTGTGAGATTTCATCCGTTTGTTCGAGAAGCGGGGAGAAGTTTCAAACATTTCAGCTGCGAGGTGCGGCCACTGGCATAGGCCTAGTTGGTATTTTAGTCATACGTAATTTAGATGGAGTACGGACATCATCAAAATCGATGTGTGCCCGTGGAGTGCTCTCACGCCCCCGTGGGAAAAAATTGGTAAAGTTTGGCACAAGTTTTGATGATCGCTCCTTCCAAACTGGAGCATCTCACATGAAGGATCATGGTTTCCAAAAGGAGACGTGTCAATTCAAACTCCAGTGGCCGGTGACTTCATCGTTTGACCTCATAAAAATTTCCATGGTACGTAGTCACCATTATACCAAGGGTTTGATTTTTGGCGCATTTATGGTATCGTTAGCTACATTTAAGACATTTCTTGAGGTTAACGTGCATTTTGTGCATAAAATAAAATTACAACCGGAACTGCATGTGTTGTCGAAAGGGATGAGGATCGTTGTTTGATCTGGGAGCATCCAACGGGGCAGATGTACGATCCATGGGGTTTGGGTTCTGGCCAATCAAAATGCACGACTCAGATCACGGGCGGGGTTTGGTCAGCACAAGAGTGTCGTCAACGAACCGTGTGCTTCGCAAACCAGATTGCATATTTTTGTTCACACATACTATAGTGAGATCAATTGAGTGTGCTACCTCTATGATATAATAATATTAAAATAACAAAAACAGTTCATATTCATTGCCTGAGCAGATAGAATATCAAGGTCAACATATTAATGGTTCTTACATCAATAGAAAACCGGGCATAACTCACAAATTCAGTACACGGGACAGTTCTAAATTGAATGAATTAAGTTGCAGGGCAGGCATAAAGACTAGTCTTACGGCTTAATTCCCATGTACACGGGGGAACCGGGATCATTATGTTGACCCTGAATGAACTTGGGTTTTCTGATGATTTACGCTGCTCTGTTACACTGGTGTGTGATGCTTGGCTAGCAACTCAGCAAATTCACCGTACTCGTCCTCATTGGCAACATCCTCGACACCCAGTACCCTCCCCTTCCCATGCATCACTACATGACAGTTCTTATGCAAGGGATCTTCTGCAAAGAAAATCTAGGTAGCATCGCTGGCAAGAATGAATGGGTCCGCATGATATGCCATCGTTGTCTTGTTAACACAGGTCTTCCTGTAATCACCAACCTCTACATGACCAAGAGGGATCCACGCGCACCTGAATAATGCCACCTTAACTTTCACATAATCAAGCTCCCAAATCTCTTTGATGGTTCCATAGTATACCCTTTTATCAGCTTTATCTACAGTCATGCATTCTGTTCGAACATCACTCGAAGGGATACATGTTGTGAAGAAGCACTTCAGTATTCCCAAGAACCACTCGAAGGGATACATTTTACGAAGAAACACAGGACCACAATACTTTATCTCGTCGACAAGGTGCACATTGAGATGGACCATGACATCAAAGAATGACGATGGGAAAACATCTCTAGGGTGGACAATATTCTTGCAGTACCATCTTGCATATGATCCAACTCTTCAGCATCTACAATTTTCTGCGATAGTTGGTTGAAGAAAGCATAGAGCTCAATGAGTATGTTTCTTATATCTTTGTCCATCAGATTCCTGATGGCCACCGGGAGGATTTGTGTCAACATTACGTGGCAATCATGTGACTTCTTGTGTCCCAACTTCATTTTACCTGAGCTCACATCCACGAGACTTCTGATGTTTACAGAGTAGGAAGAGGGTGTCTTAACTGACATCAAATAAGTGAAGAACTATGTTGCTTCTTTTGTACTAAAGTTGTAACTCTGGCAAGCTTTGATGAATTTGTCATCGCTTCAGTCTTGTGTTTTGATTGATCAGCAAGCATACCGAGTTGTGAACCTTCACCATCCTTTCTTTTACCTTTAATGTTGAGTAGAGTACCAAGGATGCTTTCACATACGTTCTTCTCTATGTGCATGACATCAATGCAGTGACGTACACATAGAATTTCCCAGTAAGGTAATTTCCAGAACACTGATTTCTTCTTAAACACTTGACCTTGGGTGTTTGTTTCACCGTCAAAGGGTGGTTCTTTCCAAGCACAACATTAATTTGTTTAGCCATGTTGTGGACCAGCTCCCCATCATAGGGTCTTGGGCCCACACCTACCTCTGCGGTACCATCAAATTCAGCTTTCATCTTTCGGTACAGGTGATTTTTTCGTAAGAACCTACGATGATGCAAATACGGTTTTGTGCGAGTTGGGAAGTCTTATGCTAGCTGTCCTATCCATGCATGTGACACACCCTACATCTCCCTTTGTTTTCTGCCCCGATGTGTTGTCTAATGCCGGCATATCTTGAATGGTGTACACCAGCATCGCATGTAGATCGAAAATCTCCTTTCTATAAGCATGATAACATTTTACAGCAGGCGCATCTATCCACACTGTCAGTAGTTCTTCTACTAGTAGCTGAAAGCAAAAGTCGATGTCATTTCCAGGTTGCTTCATTCCTTC
>NC_041386.1:257988740-257989445 GCF_002162155.2 Triticum dicoccoides | reverse complement strand
TCCTTGTACCCAATCATATCCTTTTTGGGCCCTCAAAATCTGCAATCATAGTAGAAAAATCTGGCATATCAAGATCGTCGTCATCTGCGTCGACATCTTTGTTTTCAAGTGGGCGTTTCGGCTTTCCGGTGTTCCATTGGTAGCTTGACGCCTCTTCCCCGATGTTAGATTCAACATCCATGTGACACTGATCGGGGTTTGGCATCTCGCAGCCCTGGGTATCTCCATCCACGACCTCCTCTTCACCGTGTCTGGTCCAACATGTATATCCATCCATGAATCCCCGAGAGACTAAGTGCCACTGGACATCTCCAACTTCATGTGACTCTATATTGGCACAATCAGTACATGGACGCATGATGTAATCCGCGTCACCAATTCTCCTCTTTGTACTTTCAACCAAATTCATGAACTCTTTCACGCCACTGATAAATTCTGCGGTTGTCCAATTCTTTATCCATCGAGGTCGTTCCATCCGCACCACACGAATAGTAATTAGAAACAAAATAACAACATTAATACATGGGTTAACTGTTGCCCAAATATGCATGCATAAATCACAAGGTTCTATTTTCATAATTACTAAGGGCGCTCCATATTGTTATCTAGACATGAAATGACAAAAATTAATGGCCAGCCAATTTACACGCAGAGTACTAGTACAACACAACCCTTAAGAATTGAATACCTTACTTAAGCCACTCA
>NC_041386.1:257986557-257988639 GCF_002162155.2 Triticum dicoccoides | reverse complement strand
GAAAATAATACCTTAATTAATTAGCTGTGCGGCGACCTCCACCCAGCAGACAGAGAAGCGTGATGCGGCGGCCCGCCGAGACAGCATGGTCGAGGAGCAAAGCTTAGTGTGACTGCAGCCTGAAGTTCGACATCCACTATCCCGCCATCGACCGCGATGGATGTGCTCGAATCACGTCGTCGCCGACCTTGATGGTTGAGCTCTTCCTATCCCCTGTCGTAGACCAAGAATTGACCTCCGATGACGCCGCAACCACCCACCGACCGAGGATTGACCTCTTCTCCGGTAGCGCGTACCTAGGCCGTTGCCGCCATCTTTATATGCAGAGCAACTGTTTTTTACGGATATCCGCAAAGCGGCTATTTACACGGTATCACTGTAACTCAATTATATGTACAGGGTAGTACATCACATACAGTTATGTAACGGCAACCGTGCCTCACCCATGTTGTCTTCCCGGTTTGGTGCGGAAATCGTGTGTGATGTTGTAATACCTAACACAAACAACATGTATAAACAGTGTGCCATATACAACATATAGTGCCATAGGTAGTTCCCGACCGTTAGCTTATCCCCATAGTTTCCTTGTTTCCCCCAAATCCCTACATAGCCTAAAAATTCCCTCATGTGGCGCTGACATTGGGGATTGTGAACGAGTGGTGCTAATGCTTTCGGTGCGCTGATCCTACTCGTATTCCCGCCACGAAGGCGGTCCCTGCCGAGCACTTGCCTAAGGTAATCAGAAGGTAGGTGTACTACGGATCCCAATCGTCCTATCATGTTCCAATCTATCCCGATATTTTTGAGCATGTGCAAAGTAGCTTCTTGCTGAATCCGTCCTGAATGAACCCCCCCAGGAAAGCGATCTTTCGCCGGATCTGGAGCATGACTCCAGACTCTCGCAACATGAGTTTGACTCCGAGTTTTGTTCCACTGAGAAGTACCAAAAGCTGCGTTCTGTGCACGGGCACACACCCACTCGACGTGTATGCACGGAGGGATTCGACATTGGCATGCGGTTTCTCAGTTGCCCCTTAGAGGTTATTGCTAAGTTCATCATTTTACTTGAGTTAATGCCACCACTCATCGTGAATACTATTTCACATTGGCAGGGATATGAGGCATGTGCCTTTGTTAACTGGCTAGATGAAGAATGGCATGGCAGGGCTCCGAGTGTTATCACCAAGCTCGCAAAAGATAATGTAAAGCTGAAGAAGAAACTGGCTGATCTGGAATGTATATCAATACGATGAAGGAAGAAAGAATCAATCATAGGCAACAAATGAAAAGCAAGAGACAAGAAGGAACTAGCATGTGTAGTTGTGATTGTTGCATTACCCATGTTCTATGCACTGTTTACAATGATTATTAGGGGTTTCGTTTGATAGTATTGGTAAAGCACATCTAGATGTGCTCTAAGTATTGCACATCTAGGTCCTATGCCATTGATGTTACGCGAAGATTCGGGCAGATATTTTCCTTTGTGTTTTTTCTTTTCCTTTGTAGTTTGGTTATTACTGGCTTTATCAATAAGAAGAGCTCAGTGTATTTCTTGCCAACTATCCTACTACATTCGTACCGGTAACGGTGCATAATCCTAAAACACATTCCTTGTTTTTGTCTTGAAAAAAGAAACCAGCCAAACCAGCCAAATCAACCCTGGGAATTTGGAGCTACCGGGTACAAATAATTGCGATTGATTATATCAGTGGTTAGATAATACGTCAACCCCCGCTTGAATTGGCATTTCCTCTTCTCTACATACCCCGCTTAAGTGTCCACCATCTTCATCGTCCCCGGCAGGCCGCGCTACACACTGTCACACACTCTGCAGCCATGTCGAGCGACATCGATGACGACAGTTCGGCCAATAGTCTAGCACCCTAAGATAGTTCAACATTGGAATCATCCCGCTCATCTTCCATGAGTCCGGAGTCGAGCCCAGACCTCGATTATATCCGGATCATGGAAGGGACGCCACCTCCGGAGTCGTCAGACGACAACCAGATGGACGAGGAGCCGTCAGAGGACGAAGAAGAGGACGATGATGATGAGGAGGAGGAATGGTCGAACAAGGAGGAC
>NC_041386.1:257983336-257986379 GCF_002162155.2 Triticum dicoccoides | reverse complement strand
ACCTTGATCTGGCTACCCGTTTTTGTTGTTCTGTCTAATCGCAAATAGATCGTATGGATCAACCATATGCCTAGCATCTCACATGCAACTAAAATTTGAACCGTGTTTGATGTATCATTCATCATAAACGTTTTGCATCTTTTCTGACGGGTTTTTTACATCACCGTTTGCGATTAATGCACCATACACAGTTTCGTCAAAGGGACTCCGATCGTAATGTCGCACTAGTAGCATCCTGCAGTAGTGTTAGTTAGATGCGTACACTTGGTGTGGTAGGATCTTTATTTAGTTTGATGCATACACTTGTTCTTTTTTGGTAGCCCTTTTGTAATGATGGCTGATGTTTGGGTTGGAATAAAGTGTTGCGTCTTTACTCTTCTGGCTTGCTTACTGCTTCTGTTGCACCCCCAGCCCTGGGGGCCGCTACTGTTGTTTTCAATGTACAATCGATAGTGTATTTCATCTGGTGGTTCAATAAATGTGTTGTTAGCCCTGTTCAAGAATTCATCCGATTAACCAGTTAACTTGCCGATTAAGTGTCACCGAGTAGCCGATAAACTGATAAATCGTCCGATTAATTGATTAAATGGTCGATTAACTTGCCGATTAGCCTATTAATCCCCTACTCGCCAGCCAACCGAGCAGTTACCAGTTAACGATTTCCTCAACAATGGTTGTTAGAATGACAAACACAATATTTTGGAAGTCGTTGCACGGTCGGATCCTTTAGTTCCTCATACGTAACGCATACTGTTTTTTGGTAGGGAACACATTTTCCACTTGGCAATAACATGCAGTCCAGTGATGAAGGCATGATATCTACTATGCAACCTTCTTCTTGTACACTCATGTTGGGCCTCCAACCGCAGAGTTTTGTAGGGCAGTAGAAAATATCCGTCAAGTGGATGACCTTAGGTCTATCAATCCATGCGAGGTGTAGGATGAAGATGGTCTCTCTCAAACAACCCTGCAACCAAATAACAAAGAGTCTCTTGTGTCCCCAACACACCCAATACAATGGTAAATTGTATAGGTGCACTAGTTCGGCGAATAGATGGTGATACAAGTGCAATATGGATGGTAGATATTGGTTTTTTTGTAATCTGAAAATATAAAAACAGCAAGGTAACTAGTGACATAAGTGAGCAAAAACGGTATTGCGATGCTTGGAAAAAGGCCTAGGGTTCATACTTTCACTAGTGCAAGTTCTATCAACAATGATAACATAATTGGATCATATGGCAATCCCTCAACATGCGACAAAGAGTCACTCCAAAGTTCCTATCATGGAGAACATAAGATGAAATTGCTTGTAGGGTATGAAACCACCTCAAAGTTATTATTTCCGATCAATCGATTGAGCTATTCATATAAGTGTCACAAACAGCCCTAGAGTTCGTAGTAAAATAACACCATATGACACACATCAATCAACCCTAATGTCACTGATACGTCTCCAACATATCTATAATTTTTGATTGTTCCATGCTGTTATATTATCAATCGTGGATGTTTTATAATCATTTTATATCATTTTTTGTACTAACCTATTGACATAGTGCCAAGTGCCAGTTGCTGTTTTCTGCATGTTTTTTCCATCGCAGGAAATCAACATCAAACGGAGTCCAAACGCAGCGAAACTTTATTGGATTTTTTTAGTCCAGAAGGAACATAATGGGCCCTAGCTGCGCCTAGGGGTGCTCCGAGGAGAGCACAACCCACCAGGGCGCTCCAGGAGGCCCAGGCGCGCCCTGGTCGGTTGTTCCCACCTCGCCCCCCGGACCGCCTCTTTGCTCTATAAATACCCCAATATTCCAAAAACCCTAGGTGAGTCGACGAAATATTGATCCAGCCACCGCAGAGTCCAGAACCCCCAAATCCAATCTAAACACCATCTCGGATGGGGTTCACCACCTCCATTGGTGCCTCTCTGATGATGCATGAGTAGTTCTTTGTAGACCTTTGGGTCCTTAGTTTGTAGCTACATGGCTCTCTCTCTCTCTCTCTCTCTCTCTCTCTCTCTCTCTCTCTCTCTCTCTCGCTCTCTTGATTCTCAATACAATAGTCTCTTGGAGATCCATATGATGTAACTCTTTTGCGGTGTGTTTGTTGGGATCGATGAACTTTGAGTTTATGATCAGATCTATCTTTTTATATCCATGAAAGTATTTGAGTTTGTTTGATATCTTTTATGCATGATTGCTTATAGCCTCGTATTTCTTCTCTGATATTTGGGTTTTATTTGGCCAACTTGATCTATTTATCTTTCAGTGGGAAGAGATTTGTAGTGGGTTCGATCTTACGGTGCTTGATCCTGGTGACAAAAGGCGAAACGACACATATGTATCGTTGCTACTAAGGATAAAACGATGGGGTCTATCTCTACATAGATAGATCTTGTCTACATCATGCCATCGTTCTTATTGCATTACTCTGTTTCTCCATGAACATAATACACTAGATGCATGCTGGATAGCGGTCAATGTGTGGAGTAATAGTAGTAGATGCAGGTAGGAGTCGGTCTACTAATCTTGGACGTGATGCCTATATAATGATCACTGCCTGGATATCTTCATGAGTATTTGAAGTTCTATCAATTGCCCAATAGTAATTTGTTCACCCACCGTTTTCTATTTTTCTCGAGAGAAGCCACTAGTGAAACCTATGGCCCCCGGGTCTCTTTCTCATATATTTGCCTTCGCGATCTACTTTCCTTTGCATTTATTTTCAGATCTATTAAACCAAAAATACAAAATACTTTGCTGCACTCTATTTTATTGCGATCTATTTATTCAATCTATTAGAATTTTCTCCCGTCCACACACCAATTTCTGGCGCCTTTACCCGAAAGGGATTGACAACCCCTTTAACACGTCAGGTTGCGAGTATTTGTTATTTGTTTGCAGGGGTTGTTTATGTTGTGTTGCTTGGTTCTCCTACTGGTTAGATAACCTTGGTTTCATATCTGATGGAAAGACCTACCGCCATTGTCCTGCATCAAAAATACAAAAATACTTTGCCGCACTCTATTTTATTGCGATCT
>NC_041386.1:257949010-257979191 GCF_002162155.2 Triticum dicoccoides | reverse complement strand
GAGTGAAGACAATGAGAGCGAATCTTGTCCAGAGCCGGACAAGTCAGCTTTGCTTGTAGCCCAAGTAAAGTTGCCATGAGAGTTTGAAATCTGACCGTTGAGACACGTGTCAGTTCCTTAGTGACCCAGGGTCATTTCGGACAAATCAGGTCGGGTTGCCAAGTGGCTATAAATAGCCCACCCCCACAACCATAAACGGTTGGCTGCTCAGATTTCAGTGCACGGCTTTTGTCGTTTGAGAGCAACCCACCTTGAAGCCTTTGAGAGAAAATTTCTAGTGAGGAGAAAAGCCCTAACCACCCAGAGCCAGAGTAAATTGGGCATCACTTAAGTCTTCTTGTCTGTGTGATCTAAAGACTTATTACACTTGAGGACTGTGAATCCTCCAGACGGTTAGGCGTCGCGTTCAGAGCATCCAAGAGACATTGTGGATTGCCAGTGAACGAAGTTTGTGAAGGTTTGGGAGTCTACCTTGAAGACTTACCAGAGTGATTGGGCGAGGACTAAGTGACCTTAGCTCAAGGAGAATACGGTGAGGACTTGGTGTCCTGAACTGTGTGTTCAAGACTGGGTGTCCGGGACTGTGTGTCCTAAGGTTTAAATACCTAGCCGCTCCAACCAGACGTACAGTTGTCACAGCAACTGGAACTGGTCCAACATATCATTGTCTTCAACGAGTCACTGGTTTCATCTTCACTTCCTTTTCTTACTGTTACTCATTGTGAAGACATTGCATGCTTGCTTTATCTTTTGTCTTCACAACATGAATGTATGATCTGTGGCTTCATAACTTCTTCCTACCTGATCCTTATTACACTGCAGCTACTTGTCATTGTGCTTTCACTCTGTTGAATACTTGACCATGGCTTGCCTACTGTAATCTAACTTCCACTGCATAGTGATAGGCATATCTCTACTGTTTGTTTCATAACTTCCACGTTTTGAAGACTTTCATAAAAATCGCCTATTCACCCCCCTCTAGTCGATATAACGCACTTTCAATTGGTATCAGAGCAAGGTGCTCCCTTGTTCTGTGTGATTCGGTTTAACCACCTGGAGTTTTAGCTATGTCGACTGCAGGGATAATCAAAGTCTCCGCTGCTTGCCCCGTCTTCGATGGAAGTGAATATCCCTACTGGAAAAATAAGTTGCGCATGCATCTTGAAGCCATTGACGTCGACCTATGGTATGTCGTCGAGAACGGCGTTCCCAAGGCTGGAGAAGGTGTCACTGCTGCTGATGTCAAGAAGTTCACTCAACTGGACTCTACTGCCAAAAATATCATCTGTGGTCATCTGACAAAAGGACAGTATGGCCGTGTGAGTGCCTTGAAGACATCCAAGCTGGTCTGGGACTGGCTCTCCAAGGTCAATGAAGGCGTCTCAACCCAGAGAGATCAAAGAATCAGTGTTCTTCACAACCTCTTCAACCGCTTCAAGCGAAAAGACAATGAGAATGTCCAGCACACATTTGACCGGCTCACTGACATCACAAATGAGCTTCAAGCCCTCGGCGCCACTGAGATCACCAAACATGAAATCGTCAAGACGCTGCTGAGATCACTTGATAGTTCGTTTGACATCCTGGCCCTGATGATTCAAGAACGTCCTGATTTCAAGACACTCGATCCGTCTGACATACTTGAGAGGCTCAACACACATGAGTTTCAGCTTTCTGAGAAAAGAGATATCTACGGTCCAAACTATGGGCGAACTCGTGCCTTGAAGGCAAAAAGCTGTTTCCTCATCTGAAGAAGAATCTGACAGCAGTTCTGATGATCCTGAAGACATTGGAAGAGAACTTGCAATGCTAGTGAAGAAGTTCCAAAAATTCACCAAGAAGAAAGGCTTCAGAAAATCTTCACGATCAAGCTCAAGGAATGATGAAGCTTCTGCTCATGACTACAAGAAGAAAACATGTCACAAGTGCAAGAAAACTGGACACTTCATCTCTGAGTGTCCACAGTGGGACAATGAGAACAGAAGGAAGAAGAAGAGCAAGGAATATGATTCTGACGACAAAAAGAAGAACAAATACTCAAAGTCTTCTTCCAAGTCTTCCTCAAAGTCTTCATCACACAAGAAGAGCTCATCTATCAAGGCACGTGCGTTTGTTGGCAAGGAAATAGATTCAGAGGAGGAGTCCGCTTCTGAGGAGGCGGAGGTGGAATCTGAGGAGGAGTCTGATTCTAGCATTGCGAGTCTGGCTACAGCATACGTCGCCAAGTCCATCTTCAACACTGAAGACAATGACTGCATCACCGACACCAATGCAAATGACAAGAATGACTCCACTCCTACCTACTGCTTCATGGCACACGGTGCCAAGGTAAACACACGCACTACTCGCTATCAAACATCTAGTGACGATGACTCTGACTGTGATTCAAAACCCAGCTACAAAACACTTGCTAAAATTGCAACTGAACAACAGAAAGCTATGGAACATATTCAAAAACTGTTAGACAGAAGCGATGATCTGTTGGGTGCTGAAATGACTCGATCTGAATCCTTAATTGAAGACATAAAAAATCTTCATGTTAAGTATCAGGAACTTGAAGATCGTCTTGATACTCTCTCAACAACTCATGAAAAGCTTTCCTATGATTATCTTCAAAGGAAGCAAGAGCTTGAGAAATTGAGAGAGGCTCATGAAGATCTTCAAAAGGAAAACGAGTCACTTCGCTCCGAACAGATCAGTTCCGCTCAGGAAGGATTTGAACCACCATGTCTTAAATGCATTGAGCGTGATAATGCTACTTCTATTGCTGAATGTTCCACTGCTACTGCTATTGCAATATCTTCAACTGTTGATGTGATAACTAACCCTCTGCTGAGGATACCACTGCTATTGCTGATGAGAATGCTAGGTTGAAGACATTGCTTGAAACAGGGATGTACAAAAGTCTTAAAGGACATCAGACATTATGTGATGTCCTCAAGAAGCAGATTCTGAACCGAAACCCCAGGAAAGAGGGTGTTGGGTTCGTAAGGAAAATAAATGCAGATGGCTCTTACTGGAAACCTGAGCAGTACCCCAAAACCACATGGGTTGCTGCAAAGGAACTTTCAGAAGATCCATCCAATTTATCTGGCTTCACCTGTGCTAACCCCATTATCATTGATGAATCCTTTGATGCAAACTATAAACTGTTTAAGAATCAGAATGGTGAAGTGTTTGCCAGGTACATTGGTACTAACTGCGGGAATGGACCTCCTATGAAGAAGATTTGGGTTCCGAAAAAGTGTCTGGAAAATCTTCCTGTGAGAGTCTTCATGACACCTCACTTGAAGAAGACAAACCTCAGACCAAAGGCTTCATACGGTCCAAAGGCTTCATACAAACAGAGGACTCACCTGAGTCACACTAACGTAAATGTTTTGCAGGGAAACCATACTCAGGCATATGAATATGAGAGCGGTTCATCGAACCGTCATGTTCATATGACCAAAAATTATTCTTCTTATTCCTATGAGTATTATTGTCCACCTACAAGACTGTTTGCTAAGGCTTCAAAGCCAAAATTCTCAGATGTTGCACTTAGACTTATTGCTTCTAAGCCACCCTTGAAGATGTGGGTGGTTAAGAAAGCTTAACTCTCTTTTGCAGGGAAAGGTCTCCAGCAGAAAAACAAAATCTTCTGACGCTATTGCTGGGGACCTTAAAAATCTTGTAGGGCGCAAGATAAAATGCCCAAATGGCATCATTATGTACTTCGTTCCTGAATCGCATGCTACTCTCCCTATTAGTCCTAACCTGGATCTAAGTTTTCATAACCCACTGGTTCGTCAAATGTTTTTGCTTCACAATTCTCTTCGTGAAGCCTATCCCCCTAACTGCACTGTAGGTACGACACCAGCGACTTCAAAGTCTTCAGAATGGATTATTGACAGTGGGTGTACAAATCACATGACTGGCAAAAGAAGCCTTCTTATGGACTCAACCTTACGTCCATTCGACAAGAGTCACATCACATTTGCTGACGGTGGTAAAAGTAAGGTATTGGGTCTAGGCAGAGTTGCAATCTCAAAGGATCAACACATGGATAAAGTCATGTTTGTTGAATCCCTTGGCTTCAACTTAATGTTTGTCTCAATGCTTTGTGATTTGAACATGATCGTAATGTTTGGAAAATATTGTTGCCTGGTACTAATGGAATCTGACAAGTCTCTAGTGTTTGAAGGGTATCGGAAAGATGATTTGTACGTGGTAGATTTCTCAGTAGGGCCACAACTGGCAGTATGTCTTCTTGCAAAAGCTTTAGAATGTTGGCTTTGGCATCGGAGGCTTGGGCATGCTGGCATGAGGAACCTCCACACCCTTGCGAAGAAGAAGCATGTCATAGGCATCGAGGGCGTCAAGTTCAACAAAGATCACTTATGCGGTGCCTGTGAAGCAGGGAAAATGACAAGGGCAAAACATCCTTCGAAGACAATCATGACTACTAAACAACCCTTCGAACTACTCCACATGGATCTTTTCGGTCCCACTCACTACTCAACTTTTACTACTACTGCTTGCCTCTATGGCTTCGTCATTGTTGATGATTACTCTAGATATACTTGGGTGCACATAATCCTTTACAAGACTGAAGTGCAGGATGTCTTCAGACGCTTCGCCAATCGTGCTATGAACAATTTTGGCGCCAAGATAAAGCACATCAGAAGTGACAATGGCACTGAATTCAAGAACACTGGCCTTGATACATATCTTGATAACTTGGGCATCACACATGAATTCTCAGCTCCGTACACGCCACAGTAGAATGGCATCGTCGAACGCAAGAACAGAACACTCATTGAGATGGCCAAAACGATGCTAGATGAATACAAGACTCCAAGAAAATTCTGGACTGAAGCCATTGACACTGCATGCCATACAATCAATCGCGTTTATCTTCACAAGCTTCTGAACAAGACATCTTATGAACTCCTAACTGGCAAGAAGCCAAATGTCAGTTACTTCAGAGTATTTGGAGCAAGGTGCTGGATCAAGGACCCACACCACACCTCAAAGTTTGCACCAAAAGCACATGAGGGTTTTCTGCTTGGCTATGGAAAGGACTCGCACTCCTACAGAGTCTTCAATCTCTTTCATTACAAAGTGGTTGAAACAGTGGATGTGCAGTTCGATGAGACAAATGGTTCACAAAGAGAGCAACTGCCAAATGTGCTAGATGAAATTCCAGCTAGTGAATCAATCAAGCTAATGGGAACTGGAGAGATTATACCTTCTGAAGCTCATCCTGAAGAAGAACTTATCATCTCAGCACCTGATCAACATGAAGACAATGCTCAGCCTGAAGACATTCCTCTCAACAACAACACAGATCAGCAAGAGCAAAGTCTTCGCCCTGTACATCCTCGTGTTGCCAATGAAGTGCAGATTGACAGAATAATTGACAGCATCAATGCACCTGGTCCACTCACTTGTTCAAGGGCAACTCAACTGGAAAATTTCTATGGGCACTTCGCATTCGTCTCAATCTCAGAACCCAAGAAAGTTGAAGAAGCCTTTATGGAACCTGAATGGATTCAAGCTATGCAAGAAGAGCTTCAACAGTTTGAGCTGAATAATGTATGGGAACTGGTTAAGCGTCCTGATCCACGGAAGCACAACGTAATAGGCACCAAATGGATATACCGCAACAAGCAAGATGAGCATGGTCAAGTTGTCAGAAACAAAGCTCGTCTCGTTGCTCAAGGATATACTCAAGTGGAAGGCATTGACTTCGATGAAATGTTTGCTCCTGTGGCTAGGCTTGAAGCCATATGCATACTGCTGGCCTATGCAAATCATCATAACATACTTCTATATCAAATGGATGTGAAGAGTGCCTTTCTAAATGGCAAGATTGAAGAAGAAGTGTATGTTGCACAACCACCTGGCTTTGAAAATCCAAAACATCCTGACATGGTATACAAGCTCAACAAGGCATTGTATGGCCTCAAACAAGCCCCTAGGGCCTGGTATGACACACTCAAATACTTCCTGAAGAGCAAAGGCTTCATACCTGGTTCCCTGGATCCCACTCTCTTCACGAAGACATATGATGGTGAACTGTTTGTGTGCCAAATATATGTGGATGACATTATCTTCGGCTGCACCAATCAGAAGTACAGTGAAGAGTTTGGATATATGATGCAAGAGCAATATCAGATGTCCATGATGGGGGAGCTGAAGTTCTTCCTTGGTCTTCAAGTACGACAACAACGCAATGGCATCTTCATATCTCAAGAGAAGTATCTCAAAGATTTCCTGAATAAGTTCGGTATGCAAGACTGCAAAGGCTTCACAACACCAATGCCAGCCAAACATCATCTAGGTCCTGACGACAATGGTAAAGAGTTCGATCAAAAGGTATACCGCTCCATGATTGGTTCTTTGCTTTATTTATGTGCATCTAGGCCAGATATTATGCTTAGTGTTTGCATGTGTGCTCAATTTCAAGCGGCACCAAAGGAGTCGCATCACTTAGCTGTGAAGCGAATTCTTCGATATTTGGCTCACATCCCAACTCTAGGATTATGGTATCCAAAGGGCTCAGAGTTTGATTTGGTCGGATTTTCGGATGCTGATTATGCTGGTGACAAGGTTGATCGCAAGTCTACATCAGGCACATGTCACTTTCTGGGACGATCACTTGTATGTTGGTCTTCAAAGAAGCAGAACTGTGTATCTCTCTCCACTGCTGAATCTGAATACATTGCTGCTGGATCTTGCTGCGCTCAGCTTCTATGGATGAAGCAAACACTCAAGGACTATGGCATTCATCTGAAGCAAGTGCCACTCTACTGCGACAACGAAAGCGCCATCAAGATTGCCAACAACCCAGTTCAGCACTCGAAGACAAAGCACATTGAAATTCGTCATCACTTTCTCAGAGATCATGTTATGAAGGAAGACATTGATATCATACACGTCAACACTGAAGAGCAATTGGCAGATATCTTCACCAAGCCCTTCGATGAGAAGAATTTTTGCAAGTTACGGTGTGAGCTAAATATCTTGGAATCCTCAAATGTCCTGTGATCAGGCACACATCCTAACACTTATGCATATTGACGACTTAGATGTGCAACACACAAAGTAAAGTATATCTTCAATCAATGAAGACATACATTCTAAGTGTGAATACATTAATGTGGAATTTGACTTCGGAGCGCCACGATAATTGTGCGCCGTGTCTAGGTCTAATACTTCCTATACGGTGGGTAACGCCACCACCAAACGTTCTCTTTGAAGTGTTTCTCTCATAGCGTTACCTTGCAATGTCTTCACATTTGGTTGTCTTCACATTTGGTTTGGCTTCGAACATGTCTTCATGATTATCTTCACTATTTGATTGTATAGATATATATATACGCTAGTGTTCTGTCCTCTACAGCATTCACTTATAGCTATGTCTTCGTGTTGAATCTTTTGAACTAAGTGAATGTGATCGGACCCCAAACTTCTCTATGCTTTGTATCTCAAACTCTATCTCTCTAAGTCATATGCATTCTATTGAAACTGTCGAATGTCTTCACTACGTCCTTGTCAGCAGAAGATATAGAGACAACCATAAAGTCCGTTTTCAATGCTCATTCCTCCACATAAAATCCGGAGAAGCAGGAACGACCGCCCGACAACTCAGGCGTGCGTGGGACGTGGAACAAACCCCCGCAAACTGGCCACGCGTTCCTCAGATGCGAACCGCCAGGGGCACCTGTGTAATAGCACAGTGCCGCCCTTGAGCCTATAAATTCACACTTACCGCAGTCATTATCTCCTTCTTCCACCCTCGCACGAACCCTAGCGCCACCGCTAGCACTCGATGACGCCGGCGACGAAGCGCTTCGCTGCCGCAACTTTTCCGACGCCGTCCTCACGCCGACTGCGGACATCGTCCTCTCTGCCATCGCCGTAGGTGTCTTCCATCGCCAAGTTAGGGCACGGAGGACTGAACTGCTCGGCATCATCTCCCATTTCCGTCTAGCAGTTCCAAGTGTGGCAAATAAAACTTCTTTTTACAACCCCTTTTGATCTCATGGTTCTGTCACTTTCTACCATAAGAAGTTTATCTTCACACAAGTTAGATATCTCAATCTGCATCTCATAACCTGCCTAGTATATTCACTTGTGCTTCATGAAGTAGTTAGATTCCTCATTTGTACTGATTTGTGGGTTCGTACAAATCTGGAACCAACTTCTTGTCTATGAGTGAATGTCTTCACACGATGAGGTCAATGTCTTGTAAACTGATTAATCTTCAAAACCTTCTGAGAATGCATATGACCTCTTCCCCTTCCCTTGCACCTTAATGCTGTCACAGGTACATGTCCGTGGGAGAATCCTTCGGTTCTCATAGTCTGCATTCATTTGCAGAATTCCTACAGCATCACATAAACTCTCCTGAAGCCAGTTCCTGTTGGTCCAGAAAAAGAAAGCCCTTGAAGCCTTTGAAAGTTTTGAAGCCTTTCAAGTTAAAGTTTATGGCTTCAGAAGCAGCAGCAAGGAAGGGGGGCAGACAGAGACGTGAGGGAACTTCCAAAGATCTGCCTGAAGACTTGGCAGAAATGTACAAAACAGATTCAGAAGAGAGCTATGGGCAGCGCAAGACCCGAATCCAATGGATTCGACGCTATTGGGCTGAACAATGGTTCAAATACCGCTTCACAACCCAAGAGTATGCTGAGAAAAAGTGCCATCAAAAGACCGTGGGGAGACATCTTATACAAAAACCTTGTACCCAGGTCCAGAGATGAAGCTATTGCCCAAAGCTTCTATCCATGCATGGTTCGTAGGCCACAGCCTGATGATGCACATCCGTCGTCACTACTCTGGTGTCGTGACGACAATCTATTCAAGCACAACTTCCAGTTTGCCCAACAATCAGCGAAGCAGAACAAGAAGAAGTTGGGGTTAGACTTCAACCCTGGTCCCTCAACACCAAGGGCAGATGGCACACGCTACACCGAACCCAATGTCATCGGTCTGTTTGCCAATCTTGAGGGCCTGATCACCCACATCTTAGTCCAAGGGACTGCCGTAAATGACCCTCCAGCTGACTCTGAGTCTGAAGAAGCTCCTGCTGTGCCGAAGCCAAAGCAGACGAAGAAACCAAAAGCTTCAAAGCCGGCCCCTGCCTCAAAAATCTCAAGGGCGAAGCCATTGAAAACTGCACCTCCTGAAGTTAGTCTGCAGTCTGAAGACGTATGCCGCGTCTCCAAGCCCCAGAAGGAAAAGGAGCCCCAGCAACAAACAGGCAAAGAGCTCACTGCTGCTGCCATTCTGCGCAGCGAAGCCATTGATCTATCAAGCGATGAAGATCTGGGAGATGACGCTCTAGAGCAGCTTATCAAAAGCAAAGAAGAAGCTAAAATCTTCAACAATTTGCCTCTCTTTGATGTCGCCATCATCCACAACTTCATCGATGAATGGTTTGCCTCACCAGACATCAGCTTCGAAGATCTGCAGCTGCCCGTTGGCTTCAGCGTCGCCTTCCAAGGCGCAATTGCTTCAGAACTTGCCATTGCTCAGCGCATAGTTGAGCTGAAGCAGAAAATCGATCATGAAAAGGCTCAGTTCAAGAAGCACATGGCCAGACTCAGCGTGCAGGAAGTGAAGAGCTTCAAAACCTTGTTGCATGAGCTCAAGGAAAATTTCCTGAAGAAGCGTGCTGAAGCTCAGGGCTCGCGTGAGCGGATGAAGTCTCTGGCAGAACGATGTGTGCAGGCCTACAATGAGGCCGAGAAGCGCAAGGCACTTGGGCGTCCTGGCATCGACCCCAAGATGGCCGCGAAGAAGAAGAAGCAGCCTGCTATGAATGAACCAGAGGCACCAAGACAAGAAGCTATTCCGATTGTCTTCCCAACCGCCACGACTGGCTCGAAGCCAAAGAGCCGGTCAACCGCTTCAGAGCTTAAGAAGACACGGAATGCAGAGGCTGAAGCTAGGAAGAGGAAACACTCTGAAGCCTCTCCTTCTGACCCCACCAAGAAGAAGCGCAAGATCAAGAAAGCTCGGGCTGCTCCCACAGAGCCCTTGATGGTTGAACCCCTCTCTGTCATTCACCCCAATGCAGAAAGACGACTAATAGTTCATGAGCCTGCTCCCACAGAGGCTCCTGAAGCTGAAGATATTCCAGCAACCGACCCCATAGCTGCTGAAGACATTGGTCACCAAGACAATGTACAAGATGATGCAGCCCTTCCTCAGCTTGAAACAAGCGAACTCATCAGTATTGGTCGTCCTTTGACGCCAATGGCACAAGATGAGTCATGGGCGGATCACCCTCATGAGGAAGAAGACTTTGAGGCCCTGCCCACTCCAACCCCACAAGCATCGTCTGCGTTCCGTAGGCTTCGCAAAGGTCCAAGGCCTCAAGTCCATACTGAAGAAATTCCGGCTGCATCAGCCGAAGACAATGAAGAAGCACCACCAGAACCCACTCCCCCGCTAGATCAAGATGCAGTTCTCCAGGAGAACGTGCCTGAGGTTGTCCCTCCAACTACACAAGCGGAGGAAGAAAATGTTGAGGCTGCCACCACAAACACTGAAGACAATGTGGAGCCCGCCCCACCAAATGCTTCAGTAGACAGCGAAGCTACTGAGCCAGACACTTCTGTTCCTGAGTCTGCTGCAGGTCCACAGTTTGATTATCATATTGAGCACAAGCCTCATGTCCAGAAGCTAGTCCCAAGGCTTCCAAGGTTCCCAGGTCCTGCATCAGCACCTGGCTCCTTTGATATTAACAGCTTCAAGGCAGACAATACATTTTTCAACAGCTCCAAGAACCCCTATTCAAGGGAAAGGATTGTATCAGATAGGTTCTGGAGCTATCCTCAGCGCAGCTACTACTCAAGCATCCTATACAACCAAGGTCGCATCTTCCCGCACAAGCGCCTTGAGGTTGAAGCCATTGCTGGTCTGCCATGTCTTGAGGAAGCCTTGGATTGCTTCAAGCAAGTGGGTCTGCTGCCGTTTGTCACAGATGAAGAGCACTGGAATGAAGAGCTTCTACTTCAGTTTTATGCCACCCTCCACATTAAAGGATACAATAGAGATCCGAAGACTTGGGTCCTGGAGTGGATGACCGGCAATATCCATCATGAAGCCAATGCATTTGATATCATTGAGCTCACTGGCCTGCCCACTCCTGGCGAATTCTACGAGGAAGGCTGTCAACTACATGCTGAAGCTATTGAGAGCATATTCCAGAGGCCTGAACCAAATATGAGTCAGATGCTCTCAATGATGAAGCCATTGCCCCACGATGCTCCTTATCCAACAGAGTTCTTCGTTGAAGACTTTGAGTTCCTGCCCAGGACCATATATCACATCATCCGGTGGACTCTCTGGCCTATTAAAGGGCACTCTCCAAATGCCAAGATTGAAGGTGCAATGAAGACTATGATATTCTGTATCCTTCATGGAAAATGGTTCAATGCACAAGATCTCTTCATACGCCAACTTGCAGCGTCAGGCTCAGAATTATTTGGTTTGAAGTTCTATGCTCCTTGGGTGATGAGGCTGATCAAACTGCACTCTGCGATCTCATATCAGCCCTCTGCCCGAAACCATCGGATCTTCTTGCCAGATGTGGATACCTCTACTGAAGCAATATATCCTGAGCCTGCCACGCAACCGATAAGTCTTCAGAATGCAGAACACCAGAGCTTCACGCAGAATGTTGAAGGTGTTGAAGCCATATCCAGGGTATATCCGTTGGCTGGCACTACACGTGCACCAGCATCTACTGAAGCCACAGACAGCACAAATGCTCCAAGACCCAAGAAGCGTGCTCGTGTCCTCAATGACCGAGAGCTTCTTGTGGCCCTTCACCAAAAGCAAGATAGGCATCACGACTGGCTAAAGCGTCAGATGAAGAGCCTCTTGGTGGATGTCAATCGTCTTCGAAACCTAGCCACCAAGAATGCTTTCGTTACACATGAAACATGCCGTCGTACATGGAAAGGGCTCTCAATGATATGCACTGAAGCTGAACTTGAAGAGGATGGCTTCACAGAGCGCTTCAAGTTTGACACCACACCTCCCAGAAGGGTTGTGATGCGCAACACACCATCACTTGAAGACTCTGAGTTTTCTTCATCTGCTGCCACAGTCACTGCCAGAATCATTGATGAAGACGACGATGCTACATCACCGCCACCTGCTTCAGCACCTCCAAGCTCTGCACCGCCAAACAACTCCACCGACCCTGCTGCGCCTGGGAACGCGTAGAAAACTCTATGTCTTCAAACCTTTTTGGTCATTACTGACAAAAGGGGGAGAAGCATATGATGTTTATAGTCTTCAAGCGGGTCAATATGGGCGGGTGCCTTATGTTCTGTTATATTTTGCTTCGTGTTTACAACTCTTGTCTTTGCTTCATTTGGTTCTTTGAGTTGTAAACACTAAAACTAGATGGTCGTCTGCTACTTGTTTGCCACTCTGTTTGCGAAGATAAATTCCGCATGTGCGACGATAAATTCCGCACTTATCTCATTCTGCAGACGTCCATTTTCCATTATGCATGTCATTATCTTCATATACTTTCACATGCATAGTGGATTGTCATCATAAGCTGAAGTGGATCTCCACAAGTACAACCTGCCATGTGCATTTGCATTCCAAAAGCAAATTAACTTATATGCACATCTTCGGGGGGAGCCCTTGCAACTTATGAAGAAAATTCCTTTACAATTTCACAGACTATATTCCCCGTTGAAAACTTCAACTAGTTTGTCATCAATCACCAAAAAGGGGGAGATTGTAAGTGCATCTAGTGCCACCCCTAGTTGGTTTTGGAGTATTGACGACAAACCTAGTTGAGGGACTAATGTGTTTGTGAGAATTGCAGGATAATACAGGTAGAAGTCCCTCATTGATTCAGTTTTACTACCAGAGATGACCCCTAAAAATGTATGAAGACATTGAAGACAAAGGTGGTACATGAAGATATTCACTCTGAAGACTATGACAAAAGAAGACACGTTATGAAGCATATGGAGCTCGAAGACTTAGATCTTTCGTAGTTCTTTTTTTGTGTTGAGTCATAGGAACCACCGTACTATTAAGTGGGGTCCAGGAGAACCAGTCAGAATGACTGAAGTGATGCCTAAACCAAAAACCTATGTCTTTGAGTGAAGACAATGAGAGCGAATCTTGTCCAGAGCCGGACAAGTCAGCTTTGCTTGTAGCCCAAGTAAAGTTGCCATGAGAGTTCGAAATCTGACCGTTGAGACACGTGTCAGTTCCTTAGTGACCCAGGGTCATTTCGGACAAATCAGGTCGGGTTGCCAAGTGGCTATAAATAGCCCACCCCCACAACCATAAACGGTTGGCTGCTCAGATTTCAGTGCACGGCTTTTGTCATTTGAGAGCAACCCACCTCGAAGCCTTTGAGAGAAAATTTCTAGTGAGGAGAAAAGCCCTAACCACCCAGAGCCAGAGTAAATTGGGCATCACTTAAGTCTTCTTGTCTGTGTGATCTGAAGACTTATTACACTTGAGGACTGTGAATTCTTCAAACGGTTAGGCATCGCGTTCAGAGCATCCAAGAGACATTGTGGATTGCCAGTGAACGAAGTTTGTGAAGGTTTGGGAGTCTACCTTGAAGACTTACCAGAGTGATTGGGCGAGGACTAAGTGACCTTAGCTCAAGGAGAATACGGTGAGGACTTGGTGTCCTGAACTGTGTGTTCAAGACTCGGTGTCCGGGACTGTGTGTCCTAAGGTTTAAATACCTAGCCGCTCCAACCAGACGTACAGTTGTCACAGCAACTGGAACTGGTCCAACATATCATTGTCTTCAACGAGTCACTGGTTTCATCTTCACTTCCTTTTCTTACTGTTACTCATTGTGAAGACATTGCATGCTTGCTTTATCTTTTGTCTTCACAACATGAATGTATGATCTATGGCTTCATAACTTCTTCCTACCTGATCCTTATTACACTGTAGCTACTTGTCATTGTGCTTTCACTCTGTTGAATACTTGACCATGGCTTGCCTAGTGTAATCTAACTTCCGCTGCATAGTGATAGGCATATCTCTACTGTTTGTCTTCATAACTTCCACGTTTTGAAGACTTTCATAAAAATCGCCTATTCACCCCCCCCCCCTCTAGTCGATATAACGCACTTTCAGTGTGCTTTAGTATTTTTTAAGAAATGCTCTCTTCCTTCACTTAGATTTATTTGAGAGTTAGTAAAATTTTCAAGAAATTCTCTCTTGCTTCACTTAAATTCATTTGAGAGAAAGAAAGAAATATTATGCTCATGATCTTCACTTATATTTGTTTGAGCTCATGAAACACAACACATGAAAATTAGTCCCAAAGTGGTAGATATCCAAGAAGGATATAATAAAAACTTTCATGAAGATCATTGGACAAAATAAACTTGATTCTTAATAATAGTTTTGAGGTATGATGATGTGATATGTGTGTTATGTCGATGAGTAATTATGCTTTAGTAAGAATATTGGTCTTAAGGTTTGTGATTCCCTATTCAAGCACGAAAGTCAATAGTCATCCAATGAAATTATATCCTACTTGTGGTGCATTATTTGGTGTTAATTATACTTAATGCTTGCTTATGACATTATCCGTTTCTTGGTTGGTCGCTGATCAATCTTTTGCTAGCCTTCATTTTGCACTAAGTATGATCTCTACTTGTACATCGATGCACTATATCTACCTGTATGCGGTATTCTTTTGCCATTCTAAGCAAATTTACATGTTCCATCTCTAATTTTCAAAATAAACTTCCCTTTTGTGTGTTCCTTCCGCTCGCGGAGCGGTGAGGGTAGCTAATATTTCCCATGCTAGATGTGTTATTCTCACGATGAGTGTTTATTCACTTGTCATTGCACGAGAGTAAGGCAAAGGTATTAGGGATGCTCAGTCCCGAAATGAGAAAATGAATTTACTTTATGTTGTCAAATAATAAATTCCTTGGAAAATGTTGGTATGGAAGGCACCCGTGGATACAGTTAGCCATGGAAAGTGAAATAATGGTGGAAAAAGGAATAAACTTTATTTTCTGTTTGGGAACCGCCTATGATATATCTAGCATGGAAACTGTTGGGAACTCAAAGTCGTTTTAGTTGGTGGGATGTATACACCACCCAAAATGTTTTTATCTCTATGTTTTTCGCTTTGAGCTCTGGTGTCTCTACAAATCCCTACTTCCCTCAGCGAAGGTCCTTTCTTTTACATTATGCAATTTTTATTTTTTAATTTGAGTCTCCATTTCTTTTATAAAAGCACCAGCTAGGAGGCAATATGATCATACTTGAGTATTGGGTGTAGCTAATATGCGAGTGTGTTTCATGAATGGATCAATGATTGAGCATGATGGGCTAGCGATAGCTTATTTTAGCGTTCATATTTTGAAAGACATGGTTGCTTGTTGATATGCTTGAGTATTTAAATTATCATGTCTAAACTAGACTATCTCTTTGAATCACATAAAAGTCCAAATGTCCATGCTATAAAGAAAGAATATGATATGACATGTTAGGCGGCATTCCACATCAAAAGTTCTGTTTTTATCAGTTCCCTACTCGAGGACGAGTAGGAGTTAAGCTAGGGGATGTTGATACGTCTCCAACGTATCTATAATTTTTGAATGTTCCATGTTGTTATATTATCAATCTTGGATGTTTTATAATCATTTTATATCATTTTTTGGTACTAACCTATTGAAATAGTGCCAAGTGCCAGTTGCTGTTTTCTGCAAGTTTTTTACATCGCAGGAAATCAATATCAAACGGAGTCCAAACGCAACGAAACTTTATGGAGATTTTTTTTGGACCAAAAGGAACATAATGGGCCCTGGCTGCACTTGGGGGTGCTCTAAGTGGAGCACAACCTACCAGGGCATGCACCTCGGGTGCCCCCCAGACCGCCTCTTTGCTATATAAATACCCAAATATTCCTGAAACCCTAGGGGAGTCGACGAAATATTGATCCAGCCACTGCAGAGTCCAGAACCACCAGATCCAATCTAGACACCATCTCGGATAGGGTTCACCACCTCCATTGGCGCCTCTCCGATGATGCATGAGTAGTTCTTTGTAGACCTTCGGGTCCGTAGTTAGTAGCTATACGGTTCTCTCTCTCTCTATCTATCTATCTATCTATCTCTCTCTCTTGATTCTCCATACAATGGTCTCTTGGAGATCCATATGATGTAACTCTTTTGCGGTGTGTTTGTTGGGATCGATGAACTTTGAGTTTACGATCAGATCTATCTTTTTATATCCATGAAAGTATTTGAGTTTCTTTGATCTATTTTATGCATGACTGCTTATAGCCTCGTATTTCTTCCCCGATATTTGGGTTTTGTTTGGCCAACTTGATCTATTTATCTTGCAATGGGAAGAGGTGCTTTGTAGTGGGTTCGATATTATGGTGCTTGATCCGAGTAACAGAAGGGGAACCGACACGTATGTATCATTGCTACTAAGGATAAAATGATGGGGTCTATCTCTACATAGATAGATCTTGTCTACATCATGTCATCGTTCTTATTGCATTACTCCGTTTCTCCATGAACTTAATACACTAGATGCATGCCGGATAGCGGTCGATGTGTGGGTTAATAGTAGTAGATGCAGGCAGGAGTCAGTCTATTAATCATGGATGTGATGCCTATATACTGATCATTGCCTGGATATCGTCATGAGTATTTGAAGTTCTATAAATTTCCCAACAGTAATTTGTTCACCCACATTTTGCTATTTTTCTCGAGAGAAGCCACTAGTGAAACCTACGGCCCCCGGGTCTCTTTCTCATATATTTTCCTTTGCGATCTATTTTCCATTGCATTTATTTTCAGATCTATTAAACGAAAAATACAAAAATACTTTGTTGCACTCTATTTTATTGTGATCTATTTATTCAATCTTTTACAACTTTCTCCCGTCCACGCACCAATTTTTGGCGCTGTTACCCGAAAGGGATTGACAACTCCTTTAGCACGTCAGCTTGCGAGTATTTGTCATTTGTGTGCAGGGGTTGTTTACATTGTGTTGCTTGGTTCTCCTACTAGTTCGATAACCTTGGTTTCATATCTGAGGGAAATACCTACCGCCGCTGTGCTGCATCATCCCTTCCTCTTTGGGGAAATATTGACCTAGCTTCAACCGACATCTGTCACCTAGATACTCCAATGTCACCACAAGTATCCATGGTCAATCATACGATGTGCATCAAACAACTTCAGATTCAAAATATTCAATCCAGCATACAGAACCTCAAAGAGTGCCCAAAGATTCCTACCAGAGAAACAAGGACGAAAATGTGCATCAACCCCTATGCATAGATTACTCCAAGGTCACCTCGGGAATTCGTGAGTTGAGTGCCAAAACATACATCAAGTGAATCAATAGAATACCCTATTGTCACCAAGGGTATCCCACACAAGACATACATCAAGTGTTCCCAAATCCATAAAAGTATTCAATCCGATAATAGTGAAACATCAAAGGTGGAACTCCTGATCAAGGTTTCTTTCTAGGGGTTTCGGGATTTATAGAAATTTTTGCCGTCGGTCTCGTGTCAGGAGGACGCTCGAGGGGCTCACATGCCCGGGGCACACACTAGGGGGGCGCCCCTAGGCTTGTGGACTCCTCGTCCACCTCCTGGACTGGTTCCGATCCTCCGGGGTTCTCTTTTGGTCCATAAAAAATCACCGTAAATTTTCAGCCCATTTCGAGAACTTTTATTTCTGCACAAAAAACGACACCACGGTAATTCTGCTAAAAATAGCATTAGTGCGGTTTAGTTCTAATAAAATCATTCCAAAACCACATAAAATTGTTGCAAGCATGGCATGAATACTTCAAATTATAGATATGTTGGAGACGTATCAAGGCCCATTAGAGGAGCCCGTAATTAACTGGAAGGGACGCACTCACATGAATTCGGCCGAGGTACATGCTTATGGTCCCCTAAACATAAATAAGTAAATAAATAAAGCTAAATGCTCGTGCACCAGTTCTTTAAATTTACGATTTGAAAAGTTAAATTTTACCATGAGGATATTATTTCCTATAAGAGTGTCATTACATTCAGGCGATATTATTCTTAGGCAAAGATCATGACCAGTCTTTTTTCTCCCACCATTTTCTTCCTGCAACCAGCGGACCCATGCAAATCGTAGTCAACATCGTAAATAGTTCCAGTCCATTATTATTTTTTGATTCGATAAGAATGCCCAACCCAGCCCAACACATTAGCGACACCACTTTATCCCAGGACTCCTGAGTATGCTCGGCTTCACACCTCAATCAGAAAATTGTCTCATAAAAAACCTTAAGAAGAAAAAGGTGCTCCGCAACATTTTACAATAAGTTTTAGCCATATAAAATTAATTATTATAATCCAGCAGAATGAATTTCTGGGTCTGACTGGTCCAGCCACCAAAACCAAACATGTGCCGGCGGGAGCGCCTGTTCCCGCCTTCTACGGCTGGTTGCGTTGCCGTGCATGCATCGCTGCCCTGTTGTACCCTGAAATGCTGCAAGACCATCCCTTTACTCCCCCCGATATCCTATGCTTCTTGGGCGACGACAGCCTACCCGCACCAGAACCAGTGAACCCTCGTACTCCTCTCTGCCTACTGCTGCATGTTCCCTGGATCCTATTCATTCCCGCCTGAGGCCTCGCCATCGTTCTCCGCCTTGGTGCGCTCGCAGTGGCACCGCTGTCCGGCCTTATCAACATAGTGAATCAGGAGAGGACTGTAGTTGTGAGTATGATAGTATGGACCCACCAGGTCCACTCCCGTACACAAGCAAGTGCCTCTTTACTACTCAGATGTACCCCTTGTTTTTTAACTCTAATCCACCCTGCTGATATCTGGGACCCACATCATTGTCAACGTAGAGTCAATTAACGACAGAATTGTAGAATGCTTTTTTGAGGATCTGTTTAGAGGAGCAGGCTATAAACTGGGTTGTGCAATCTCGGTGGCCCGTCTAACAACATGACCAGCCCAGCAATATTTTCTTTGGGTAAAAAAGGTAGCCCACTATTTCTTTTTGAAGAATACCCAAGCTAGGCCTATTTGTTTTCTCTGACTTACTGGGCTGCAAATCTTTCAAGACGAGGAGGGATCCATTCCGGCCTGGCCAGTGAGTATGGTCAGTAAATCTTAAAAGTAATATGAAAGGGGTTTCAAATTCCAAAAAATATATAGCAAATAGGCAATTAGTTTCTTTTTTGTTTTTGTTGTTCACTGATATTTTATATTTCATTGGATTTTAACATAACATAGTACAACTTTATTTTTAATTTTTTTAGTATGGCTACTAATTTTTGGATTAAAAATATTTTGTTCCCCAGCAAACATATGCGGATTTTAAATTTTTGCATATTTTTTAGTTCAAATTTTTAACCCTGGTACTGACCAGAAAATGGGCAGCAATTCTAAAAATGGAAAATGGGTTGCAATAAATTCCATATGAATTAGCAAATGGGCTAAAAAATAATAGCAAATGGGTTGTACGCCACAGATTTTGAGGCTGACTTGTTTAAGCAAGGCTTTGTCAACTTATAGTCAACACACAATTCTAGCAGCAGTGACTATTGGATGTCCATCCAACGGCCGACGTGCTTCTTCAATCTCTGATCTTCCTGCTCTAGCAGCCTAAACCAGCGCCGGCAGGACTGCCTGCTCGCTCCTCTTGTGGCCGGCTGTGATGCCGCGCATGCTTCACTGACCCACCCTACTACCCCTGCTGGTCTGGCCATCCCTCTACCCACCCTCACCTCTTGTTGTTCTCCGATGATGGCAGCGTCATGCCACAGCTGAACCAGTCAACCGTCATACTCTCCTCAACATGAGCATCCGCTGTTGTGTCTTCGCCGGCTCTGGGTCGTTCCATTCCTAGGCCTCACTGTCGTCCACCACGTTGGTGCTCTAGGCGCGACGTCCTCAACGTGGTCAACATTCAACAAAGGACAGCCATCGGAATAGGGATGTACATGGAGAGGCTGACAGTAGGAACCCCCCATGGTCCATGGCCACACGCAAGCAACTGCCTCCTTATTACGCGGAAAAAATGATTCCTCCCACTGACATCTTGGACACACCGGTTCGGAGGCTGACCAGTGGGCCTACTAAGTTGACGCGTACGCAGGGCTTTGTCAACTTAGTCAACAAACAATTCTAGCAGCAGTGACCGTTGGATTTTAATTGAATGGTCTTGTCGCTTCTTCAATCTCTGATCTTGTTGCACCAACCGTCCATACCAGCACCGGCGGGACCGCCTGCTCATGCCCTAGTGGCCGGCTGAGCTGCCGCGCAGGCCTCACCGCCCCACCCTACTCCCACCGCTGGCCAGGCCATCCCTCTACTCACAAACACCCCATGTTATTCTGCGGTGATGGCAGCCTCACACCATAGCTGAACCGGTCAACCCTCGTACTACCCTCCGTGTGTTCCCATGCTCCGCGTTGTTCCTTGCCTCACCATTGTCCACCGCCCGGGTGCTGTCCGTGCGACATGGGTAACATGGTCAAAGAACGATAGCCATTAGAAGAGGACTGTACGTGGAGAGGCTGACAGCTGGGTCCATGGCCGCACGCAAGGAAGTGCCTCCTTATTACGCGCAAATAATGATTCCTTCACCTGACAGCTCGGACCCACCGGAAGGGCCTCTATATTTCGTGAAAAAATATATTCCCCCATGACAGCTGGGACCCACTGGCTTTACCTTCGCACGGAAGGAAGTGCCTTCTTACCCCCTGATAGCTAGGACCCACCAGGTTGAAGCGAAGGTAGCGTTATCTGTCTTGCTGTGAACATGCACGTACATAGAGGTCGATCGGTCTCTCTATAGCGACGTACCGTGGCCGAGTAAGGAGCGGCACATGTTGAAGTAGAGGCGCCGACATACCATGTCACGCAGTCATGTCTATATCGTGTACACGTACGTAATGCCACGCTACAAGATAGTAAATATGGCTACGTACGTACATATGGTCAGGGTCTCTAATGTGTATAGTGATGGTGTCCTATTCATCGGCAGCTAACTGGCTGGGTCGGAACGGAGTAAAAAGCATCGCGTGTTCATCGGGGCCAACCGGCTTGGATAGAACAGCCGAAACAAGCTCTGGCGTACTGCAGAACGGAGGAAATGGCCTTCTATTCAACCGTGTACGGTCGAAACGGACTTGTGTTCGAGTGCCTATGGTGGAAATGGGGTGCTATTGATCTGGAGGGGTGTGACATACCGCAAAATGGGACTCCATGGGCTACTATTCATCCACCATCTACTGCCTTGCTCGAACCTCCATGGGCTTCTGTCCATCCACCGACTACTACCTCGCTCCAGCCTCCACGGGCTACTATCCATCCATCGTCGACTCCCTCCAGCCTCCACCTTCTACTGTTCATCCACCATCGACTTACTCTAGCCTCTACTAGCTACTGTTGATCCACGGCTCCTGTTCATCCAGCCTCCACTAGCTACTATTCAACCAGCACTCCACGGGCGGCTAGTGTTCATGGAGCCTACACGGGGTCTTGTTCATCCACCCTCCACCGGCCTCCTCGATCGTGGTCCTGTTCATTCAACCCCCACCGAGAACTATTCATCCAACCCCTGACAACGGTCACTATTCATCAAGAGGAAGTAGGTTTGACCGGCTTCAGTTAGCAGCAGTAGCGAATGAATCGCTCGGGTTCAGTTAACAGCCAGGGATTTATCGCTCGGGTTCAGTAACGTAGCTACTACAATCGCACGGGTTCAGTAAGCGAACGCCTCGCTTGAGTTCAGTTATAGCCCAATGCCTCACACACACGCGCGTACGCGTATGAGGGAAACATTCAATCCCTCCGTGCATCACTCGGCCCTGACCACCCACCGTAACCGGGAACACCCCAAAAATTTCCTCGCCCTCGCTTCTACCACAATTTTTTCGGTCATGGACGGCCTAAAGAATGTCATGCAGGTGCGTCTCCGGCCCGCCCAGGATGAAAAGCCCATTTTCTGTCATGATTTTTTTCATAGAAGTAGGAGCCCACCACATCTATGATGATGTCGGGTTTTGTCAGAATTATCGTCATAGAAGTGTCATAAGCATGACATATTTTTTTGTTTTGGCCAAAATGTCACGGGTTTTTATGATTGTCTTCCTTATGAGTGGCGGTCGGGGACGAGCGATGGTCTTTTCCTACCTATCTATCCCCCTAGGAGCATGCCTGTGGTACTTTGTCTCGATAGCTAATAGATTTTTGCAATAAGTATGTGAGTTCTATATGACTAATGTTGAGTCCATGGATTATACACACTCTCACCCTTCCACCATTGCTAGCCTATTCGGTACTGTGCATTGCCCTTTCTCACCTCGAGAGTCGGTGCAAACTTCACCGGTGCATCCAAACCCCGTGATATGATACGTCTATCACACATAAGCTTTATTATAACTTCCTCAAAACAGCCACCATATCTACCTATTATTACCTTTCCATAGCCATTCGAGATATATTGCCATGCAACTTCCATCGCTTTCATTTTAATGACTTGAGAATTCATTGTCATATTGCTTTGCATGATCGTAAGATAGCTAGCATGATATTTCCATGGCTTGTCCCTTTTTTGATATCTCTGCTCTGCTAGATCGTTGCACATCCTGGTACACTGTTAGAGGCATTCATATAGAGTCATACTTTGTTCTAGGTATCGAGTTGTAATTTTTATTTCTTTTGAGTTGTAAGTAAATAGAAGTGTGATGATCATCATTATTCATTATTAGATCATGTCACAGTGAGGAAAGGATGATGGACACTATGATTCCCCCACAAGTCGGGATGAGGCTCCGAACATATATAAAAAAATTAAAAAATGAGGCCAAAAAGAGCCCAAGAAAATAGAAAAAAAGAAAAGAAAAAATGAGATAAAAAGAGAGAAGGGGCATGCAAATACCACACTTGTGCTTCAAAGAAACACCATGTTTTTCATATAGAGAGTCTCCTATATTGTCACTTTCATATACTAGTGGGAATTTTTCATTATAGAGTTAGATGCACACCCACTTAGTTTTCACATTGAGCTTTCATACACTTATAGCTCTTAGTGCATTCGTTGCATGGCGATCCCTACTGCTAGCATTGATATCAATTGATGGGCATCTCCATAGCCCGTTGGTCAGCTGCGTCGATGTGAGGCTTCCTTACTTTCTGTCTTCTCTATATTTACCCCTATTATCACACTCTATTCCACACGTAGTGCTATATCCATGGCTCACGCTCATGTATTGTGTGGGGGTTGAAAAAGCTGAAGCGCATTAAAAAGTATGAACCAATTGCTTGACTGACATCGGGGTTGTGCGTGATAAATACTTTGTGTCAAGAAGATAGAGCATGACAAGACTATATGATTCTGTAAGGATAGCTTTCTTTAGCATTGATATTTTGAAAGACACGATTCTTGATGGGATCCCTGAGTATTGATGTCTTTATGTCAAATTACAGACTATTGCTTTGAATCATTCGTGTCTTAATATTCAGGATATATGATCAAGATTATGCTAGGTAGCATTCCACATCAAAAATTATCCTTTTTATCATTTGCCTACTCAAGGACAAGTAGGAATTAAGCTTGGGGATGTTGATACGTCTCTGTCGTATCTATAATTTTTTATTGTTTCATGCCAATATTATGCAACTTTTACATACTTTTGGCAACAATTTATGATTTATTGGACTAATCTATTGATCCAGTGCCCGGTGCCATTTCCTGTTTGTTGCATGTTTTTTGTGTCACATAATATCCATATCAAACGAAGTCCAAACGCGATAAAAAATTACTGGGAATTATTTTGGAATATTTATGATTTTTGGGAGGTGGAATCAACGCAAACGAAGGCCCACAGCCTCCACAACCCATCAGGGCATTCCGGGCACCCCCTAGCGCGCCCAGGTATCTTGTGCCCTCCCCATAAGTTGGTTGAGGCCCTTCTTCGGGCGCAAGAAAGATAATTTATGGAAAAAATTGTGTAAAAATTTTCAGCGCAATCGGAGTTACGGATCTCCGGGAATTTAAGAAATGGTGAAGGGCGTGAAAACAGAAACGCGAAACGGAAGAGAACAAAGAGGGGGATACAATCTTGGAGGGGATCCTGCCCCTCCGCCACCCATGGAGGCCATGTACTAGAGGGGAAACTCTCCTCCCATCTAGGGGGAGGCCAAGGAAGAAGAAGAAGGAGGGGGCTCTCTCCCCTCTCTCCTGGTGGCGCCGGAACGCCGCCGGGGCAATCATCGTGTGATGGCGATCTACTCCAACAACTCTGTCATCTTCACCAACATCTTCATCACCTTCCCCCATCTATATGCAGTGGTCCACTCTCCCGCAACCCACTGTACCCTCTACTTGAACATGGTGCTTTATGCTTCATATTGTTATCCAATGATATGTTGCCATCCTATGATGTGTGAGTAGATTTTTGTCGTCCTATCGATAATTGGTGAATTGCTATGGTTGTTTTAATTTGCTTGTGGTTATGTTGCTATCCTTTGGTGCCCATCATATGCGCGCGTGTGTGGATCACACCATAGTGTTAGTTGTATGTTGATAGGACTATGCATTGGCGGGCAAGGGTGACAACAGCTTGAGCCTAAACATAGAAATTGATACTTAGGAGATTGAAGGGGGGCCAATATATCTTAATGTTATGGTTGGGTTTTACCTTAATGAACGTTAGTAGTTGCGGATGCTTGCTA
This sequence comes from Triticum dicoccoides, assembly GCF_002162155.2. Classification (NCBI taxonomy): domain Eukaryota; kingdom Viridiplantae; phylum Streptophyta; class Magnoliopsida; order Poales; family Poaceae; genus Triticum; species Triticum dicoccoides. The sequence goes on along the minus strand of NC_041386.1, from coordinate 257,954,469 downwards.
ACAGTTCCAATCATAAGTGCATAGAATACCAAGTAAGGGAAGACATGCTAGCAGTGGCCTCTCCCACATAAAAACTTGCTATTGGTCCAGTATCATAGTCTATTGCAAAGGGACAATTCCGCAAATCCTACCACCACTAATCCACACTCGATTTACTAAACTTAATTGTTTATTTATTTAAACAAGACCTAACTTTTATTTTCACGTTCTTTATTATCTTGCAAACCTATCCACACCTATAAAGGACTTCTAGTTTTATTCTTGTTTTGGGTAAAGAAAATGTTAGGCGTGCGTAGAGTTGTATCGGTGGTCGATAGAACTTGTGGGAATATTTGTTCTACCTTTAGCTCTTCAGTGGGTTCGCCAATCGTATTTATCGAAAATGGCTAAAAATGATCCCCTATACTTGTGGGTTATCATGACCTGCTCTCTTTTCTTGATGCCTACTCTCGTTATCATCAGATCTTCATCGCCAAGGAAGATGAGGACCAGACGACATTTGTTACTCCATGTGGTACGTACTGTTTTGTATGCATGCCTTTCAAATTAAAGAGTGCTAGAGCGACATTTGCATGGGTTGTGCAAATTGGTTTTGGTTCTCAGCTACATAGAAATGTGGAAGCCTATATGGATGATATAGTGGTAAAAACCAGGCACAAGGATTCACTGATCCAAGACCTAGAAGAGACATTTGCAAACTTGTGCAAGATCAACTTGAAGATCAACCTTGAGAAGTGTGTGTTTGGCATCCCGCCTGTCAAGCTTCTCGGGTTCTTTGTATCTCAACGTGGAGTTGAAGCCAACCCCGACAAGATCAAGGAGCTGATGGAGGCACCTAAGCACATCAAGGACGCGATGCGTCTTGTTGGTTGCGTGGCAGCTCTAAGTAGGTTCATCTTCAAGTCAGCTGAGTGGACCTTGCCATTTTTCAAAATCTTGAAAAAGGCAGGTCCAATGTAATGGACCCCTGAAGCAGGTGTTGCGCTCCAAGACTTGAAGGAGTACCTCTCCTCTCTGCTAGTACTATTTGCACCAATACCACGAGAGTCGTTGCTGATATACTTAGTGGCAACCAATCAAGTGGTCAGCACTGCACTAGTGGCCGAGAGGGAAGCACCAGACAAAGAGATGGCAATTGTGGAGCCTCAAGCCGACAAGCCAGAAGCTTTTCCTGCAAGGTCAAATGCCGACAACCCAAGTTCAGCGTAGGCAAATGGGACAAAACAAGAAGTTTTGAAGAAGAATAAGGTTTAGCACCCGATTTACTTTGTTAGTTGCCTTCTCTAGGGGGCTAGATTAAGGTACTCTGGTGTGAAAAAGTTGCCCCATTAGTTCCAGGCACATCACATCATCATCGTCACTCGCTTTTCGCTGCAACGCATCTTGAGAAATACAGAAGCCACCATCAAGATAGTGGAGTGGGCATTGGAGTTGACAAGCTTTGATTTGAAGTTTGAAAGTACATCAACAATCCAGAGCAGAGCCTTGGTAGAGTTAATTACAGAATGGACACCAACTCCAGACGAAGAAATATCAGAGACCTCACTTCCTCGCAAGGAAGCACCCCAAGATTGGATCATGTACTTTGATGGTGCATTTTCACTCTAGGGCACCGATGTTGGAGTGTTGCTTGTCGCACCCACATGAGAGCATCTCTAGTATGTGGTTCAAATGAAGTTTCCCTGGGAGAAGGCCGCCAACAATACTACTGAGTATGAAGGATTGGTTGCCGGACTCCGCATTGCAATCAACCTTGGTATATTAGAAAGTTGACTTTTAGAGGCGACTCGCAGTTAGTGGTGATGCAAGTGAACAGGGATTACCAGAGCCTGTTGATGGAGGCATACGTGGATGAAGTGAGGAAGTTGGAAGAGCACTTTGATGGTCTGCAAGCAGAGCATGTTCCTCGTGCCGAGAATAGCATTTCCCACAACCTGTCGAAGTTTGTTGCCAAGAAATTACCTGTGGAACCTGGTACCTTTGTGCTACTTCTAAACCAACCCTCAGTTACACCATCGACGAGGCCCAGCAAGAGAAGAAAGTTGAATTCTGGCGAGTACTTTCTGGCAGAGCTTCCCACAGCTGCTAGAAAAGAGGTTGCCAGAAAACTCGACGATTTCCAGTGAGCAGCAGGCTTCGGCAGGGCCTGAGGTCCTTCCCATCAAGATAGGAGCTCCTATAGCGGAGGAGATGCCACTAGTATAGCGAGGTGCTATACAAATGGTTTTAAAGCCTTTCCACAACGGCATTTTAAACCATCGCCTAGTGAGCGTGTGTGGTAGGGGGGTACTTCCTGCACGACCCAGAAACCATTGGGGATAGGTAGCCATGATGCATATAGTTGTCCCTATAAAACTGTTTCTGATATCTCAAAATCGCAAACGCTCCATGTAGCGACCCGACCTCAAACGGTCAAGTCTCTGTGCTTAAGTGTCATCACTGGATCGGTATTGCTAACACACATAGTACTTGAGGATTTATAACAGAGTTCAATCACACACATATTACACCGAATGTCTGAAAAGAGAACTTATTACAATAATATGGCTGAAGGCCATCTAAATAAGATAACAGCGGAAGCTTTGAAGTAGAAGAGTCCATCCAACTCCACTGCAAAACTGAGTGCATGACAATGACCTAGCGCACCTTACTCTTCGTCTGAAAACTCTGCAACATAATACGTTGCAGCCTGTGTAGGTCAGCACATGGAATATGCTGGCAAGATAACACTATAGAGCAATGAACAAATAACAACTATCACTATATGCATATATGGCTGGTGGAGGCTCTATGGTTATCATTTTGCATAAAGCTAGTTTTTCCCTTGAGTGATGAGATCAACATAATAATTCAAGTACCAGATACTCAGGATGTCCATAGTGGGGGACACGGCTAATCATGATTAGTTTGTACACTCTGCAGAGGTTTGCGCACTTTTCCCCACAAGACTCGATCTCCTTCGTTGGATTTCTCGCACTACATGATGTTTGAGAAACGGATGATCGAGACACAGTCTTTCAGAAGCGTTAGCACGTTACGACGGGTAGACAGTACCACCTACATCCCCTACATATGCTAGTCTACCACCGTAAGAGGTCACACAACATACACAACTATGCCAGAGCCCATAATGGCTTGTGGCTGCACACGGAAGTTTCCAGCATGAATAACATAATGATCCCTTTGAGCCTAGGTGGCGAACCATAGGAAAATCACACGGATACCCCCGGATCTCCTTGGACAACACTGGATTCCTCAGGTGCCCACAAACCAATCCACCCAGATGTGTATTAAAGTAGCCACCTTAAGTTAAACCTTAATTAACAATAATCTCTCACATCTTTCATGAATTCTCTCAACCAAAACACGTCTATAAGCATAGCATAGCAGTATAAGCACAACGTAGTAAATACCCAGGGTTTGATATAGGACAATAGGTACTACCTCATTAAATACTTCCCAATACCCACATGTTAATCAAATCCTACTCAAGCAGTGTTTGATGGTTGAAAATAATGCATAAAAACTGGATAATAAAGGGATATGATCAAGAGAAAATTCCTTATATAACACAGTTTTAAATTTTGTTTCCTTATTTGACACTGAAATTATTTTTCTTCCCTATCTAATACAGTGTTTAATTTTTTGCCTTTTATGACACTTTCGTCCATTTTAAGTCTTAACGGTGTTAAATGACATCTGAAAAGACCTATTTGCCCCTCATATGGTATGTGACAAAAAAATTGTGTGGGAGTTTAGCATTAGTATAGGACTCTGTCCGGATGGCAAACCCGGTATATCTACTCTATTTGCCCCTGGGAACAGCCTGTTTTTTTGTCTTTTTTACCGGCGGGAGCAGCCTGTTTGTTGATGGGAGGGCATATGGTGGTCAACGGTGTACATCAATTGTACATGGTACACTACATACTCGATCGTATACAACATTAGTACATGGTACACGCACCTAGCAAAATGTAGGAAATAAACAAGACATCATTTTCGTGTAGAATTCCTATCCATCACCGTATAGGGCAGGAATTGCTAGGTGGCTGGTATATAACTATGTATGTACTGTATGTACCCAGCCCCTTTGTAACAGCAGTGAGTTGAGATTGAAAAAAATAAAATAAACAGGACTGACATGGTCCTGTCACCATCAATCGCCTCGTGTGTTCATATGTCGCCGATCGAGATAATATTGCTAGCTTGGTTAGCTAGCCAGCCAATGCAGAATCGGTCATGCGAGAGATTGGTTGCTAGCTAGCGTCTAGTACTACATGCTTGTTTCTTGGTGTGTACGTGTACATCGCCGTCTATGTCTACCCATTAGCTTCGAAAGTACTTTAGCCTCCTATATGCCTGTACGCCGAAAAGCACTCGGGCTCGCTCCCAAGGTCGGGACAAAGGCCAATACGAATCGAGTCAGCCGGATACACATATACACGTAAAATTTTGGTCACATACCACACAAGGGGTAAATAGGTCTTTTCAGGTGTCATTTATCACCGTTAAGATCTAAAATAGGCGAAAGTGTTATAAAAGGCATAAAATTTAGACTGGGTGTTAAATAAGGAAGAAGAAGAAATTCAGTGTCAAATAAGGCAACAAATTTTAAAAAAGTGTTAAATAAGGAATTCTCTCTATGATCAAAGTGTTACTTGCCTTGCTCACGTTTGGAAAACCCTAGAGATTCTTAGTAGCAGGCCTCGCACTCCGGAAACTCTATCGTGAACAAACAATAGCATACATGAGCACTCAAGCATAAGAAGCAAAGGTAAATCCCCAAAAGAAAAGATCTGAACAGAAAATTCAAGAGAAGATCTTCAATTTGCAAAAAGAATCAAACGTATCGGGGTTACGAAACTCAAACTACAATCAAAAGAAGTTCAAATTCAAATCTACTTGAAACCAAATTTTAAATTTTCGAAATCATGTTCAAGTTAATTATCTGGACAGAGGGGAACAAGATGAAGATTTCAGCGTTGGTTTCACTAGATTTGGACAAACGAGCAAAAAGTAGCGAGGATTTGAAGATCAGGGACTAATCAGCGATAAAAGTATTTACAGATAGGTCCCTGGCTGAAAATAAAACTAAAAAGAAAAACCTAATGAACGAACCTTCGTTAACAGAAACTAACGAACGAACATGTTCGCTAACAGAGAGAAACGGGTGAATGTTCGCTAACTAGCGAACCCAAAAAACCGATCTAAACGAATAACCGAAGAAAAACCAGACAGGTATTCACGGTTTTTTACCGGTTCGACGGTTTTCGACGGAAAACTGGTGGCGGATCCAGACGGCGGCGGTTGCGGCACTTCCGGCGAATGGCACGTCGGCGGGACTGCGGGGTGGGTGGCATGGGCGGCGGTGGCAGCAGCAGCGACGAATGGCGGCGCGGGGCGGCAGCTCGGCTGCGGCAGTGGGGTTGCGGGTTTGGTGGAGGGAGAGGGCGGTGGCG
>NC_041386.1:257925496-257948865 GCF_002162155.2 Triticum dicoccoides | reverse complement strand
GAATGGCGCGTCGGCGGGACTGCGGGGTGGGGTGGCATGGGCGGCGGTGGCAGCAGCAGCGACGAATGGCGGCGCGGGGCGGCAGCTCGGCTGCGGCAGTGGGGTTGCGGGTTTGGTGGAGGGAGAGGGCGGTGGCGGCGGCATATAAAGGGGGGAGGGAGGCGGCGGGGTGGTTTGCGGGAGGGGGCGGGGTCCCCGTGTGCTGGTCGGACACGGCGGCGGTGGCGGGCGAACTCTGGAGTTTGGTCGCGAACCGGAGGAATGCGGCGGCGCGCTGGGCCGGGGCACGGCTGCGGCTGGGCCGGCCCAGGAAGAAGTTTTTAAAAAAATCGCTCCTTGGGTCCTTGAGTTGCTTATGATTTCTAGGATCACAACCAAATTGCAAATTGCAAATATGATATGCATATGATGATCTATGTATAACATCCAAATTGAAAAATTGGGATGTTATACTCCATCCTTGCTACTCGTGTGTGCTGGCATTACCATCGCAGTCGGTATTCTATGGTCCAAATTTTACGATGTGCGGCCCATCACAAAAATTTCACGATTATAGAACATGTGGGATAAGTAGAGAATCACACACATTCACTTTTCCCAAACCATATGCGATAACTTATTAAGAAGATTAGGTAATCATTGTATGAGTGTCAGATAGGATTACGAAAGGTCGGACCATCATAACATCATCGTACATGATAACTATCACACATGCTATTCTGTGGTGTAACGTTTACGATGTGTACCACATCAGAAACACTTCACGATTGCAAATCGTGTACGATAAGGCAACTATCAATAACATTTTGTCTGCTCGTACCGTTTATGATATTGTCTGACATCACACATGCTTTGCAAATGGCTGATACGTCCGTTTTGCATCATGCTTTTATATTGATATTTATTGCATTATGGGCTGTTACTACACATTATGTCACAATACTTATGCCTTTTCTCTCTTATTTTATAAGCTTTACATGAAGAGGGAGAATGCTGGCAGCTGGAATTCAGGATTGGAAAAGGAGCAAATATCATAGACTTATTCTCCACAACTCCAATAGTCCTGAAACTTCATGAAGAATATTTTTGGAATATATAAAAATATTGGGCGAAGAAAGCAGCATAGGGGGCCACCTGCCATCCACAAGGGTGGGGGGCGCCCTCCGGTCTTGTGGGCCCCTTGGTAGGCCCCCGACGCCCATCTTCTGCTATATGGTGTGTTTTGACCTATAAAAAATCAGAAGGAAGCTTTCGGGATGAAGCGCCGCAGTCTCGAGGCGGAACTTGGGCAGAACCAATCTAGTGCTCCGACGGAGCTGTTCTGCCAGGGAAACGTCCCTCCGGGAGGGGGAAATCATCGCCATTGTCATCACCAATGATCCTCTCATCGAGAGGGGGTCAATCTCCATCAACAACTTCACCAATACCATCTCCTCTCAAACCCTAGTTCATCTCTTATATCCGATCTTTGTCTCAAAACCTCAGATTGGTACCTGTGGGTTGCTAGTATGTAGCGACCTGACCCAAATGGATCACGTCTACTGTGCTACGGTGTCATCCCTGGATCAGTAATACTGACACCACACAGTACATCGAGGCTTTACAGCAGAGTTGCAATCACACACTTATTACATCGATGGCTCAAAAAGAGGGTTTACAGCAGAGTTGCGTGAAATCTCCAACTCTCTCCGAGGGTCCTTGAGTTGCGTGAAATTTCTAGGATCGACCAAAATGCAAGAAAAATATGATATGCATGATGATCTATGTATAACATTCCAAATTGAAAATTTGGGATGTTACAAACCTACCCCCCTTAAGATGAATCTCGCCCTCGAGATTCGGGTTGGCTAGAAAATAGGTGAGGGTGGTCCTTGAGCAAATCTTCTTCTCTTTCCCAGGTGGCTTCATCCTCTGAGTGGTGGTTCCACTGAACTTTGCAAAACTTGATAACCTTGCTGCGAGTAACTCTGCTGGCATAATCGAGAATCTTGACTGGTTTCTCCTCATACGTTAAGTCGTCCTTCAACTGAATCGCTTCGAGTGGCACGGTATCTCTTAGTGGGATATCCGCCATCTCGGCGTGACATTTCTTCAGCTGAGAAACATGGAATACATCGTGAACTCCTGACAGTCCCTCTGGTAATTCCAACTTATAAGCGACTTCTCCCATACGTTTCAACATCTTAAACGGTACAACGAAACGCGGTGCTAATTTTCCCTTAACTCCGAAGCGCTTAACTCCTCGAAGTGGGGATACTCGGAGATAAACTCTGTCTCCGATTTCGTAACTGTCTCCTTGCGTTTTGAATCTGCGTAGCTCTTCTGCCTGGACTGGGCTACCTTGAGCCTATCGCGAATCAACTTAACTTTCCGTTCAGACTCCTTAATCAAATCTGGTCCAAAGAATTGACGATCTCCAACTTCGTTCCATGACAACGGTGTCCTGCACCTCCTTCCGTATAAAGCTTCGAAAGGTGCCATCTTCAAACTGGTTTGATAGCTGTTGTTATAAGAAAACTCCGCATACGGCAAGTTATCGTCCCAGCTAGATCCATAATCTAGTGCACAAGCTCTCAACATATCCTCCAAAATCTGATTGACTCTCTCGGTCTGTCCATCTGTCTGCGGGTGAAAAGCTGTGCTGAACTCTAGTCTAGTTCCTAAAGTTTCATGCAACTGATTCCAAAACTTTGAGGTAAATTGGGTTCCTCTATCTGATACGATACTCCTCAGAACTCCATGCAAACAAATGATTCTAGTCATGTATATCTTTGCCAACTTAGCACTGGTGTAAGTGGTCTTAACTGGAATAAAATGTGCTACCTTCGTCAAACGATCAACTACTACCCATATCGAGTCATAGCCTGCTTTCGTCCTGGGTAGTCCTATGATAAAATCCATGCCTATCTTATCCCACTTCCATTCGGGTATCGGCAATGGTTGTAACAATCCTGCTGGCTTCTGATGCTCTGCCTTTACTCTCTGGCATACGTCACAAACTGATACATATGCTGCAATATCCTTCTTCATTCCGGTCCACCAGAACGTTTCCTTCAAATCCAAATACATCTTGGTATTCCCTGGGTGAATCGAATACGGTGAATCATGTGCCTCTTGCAAAATCAACTTCCTGATCTCCGGGTCATTGGGCACATAGACACGGTCTTCAAACCATAAGGTATCGTGCTCATCCTCACGAAATCCTTTTGCTTTTCCTTCACTCAATTTCTCTTTTATAGCCGCAATCTCCTTGTCAGATTTCTGAGCTTCTCTGATTCTATCCATCAATGTTGACTGAATCTCCAATGCTGCTACATAGCCTCTCGGAACTATTTCCAAACATAGCTCACGAAGGTTTTCTGCTAACTCCTTTGGTACTTCTCTCGTCATTAACGTATTGACATGGCTCTTACGGCTCAATGCGTCAGCTACTACATTAGCTTTTCCGGGATGGTAATGCAATCTCATGTCATAATCCTTGATGAGCTCCAACCATCTCCTTTGTCTAAGGTTCAACTCCTTCTGCGTGAAAATGTACTTCAAACTCTTGTGATCCGTGTACACCTCACAATGATTTCCAATGAGGAAATGTCTCCACGTTTTCAATGCATGCACTACGGCTGCTAACTCCAAATCATGCGTGGCATAATTCAACTCATGGGGTTTCAGTTGCCGTGAAGCATACGAAACAACTCTTCCTTCCTGCATAAGCACTGCTCCAAGTCCTCGACGTGAAGCGTCGCAATACACCTCATAATCCTTGGTCTGATCTGGCAAAATTAATACTGGTGAGGTGACCAAACGTTTCTTCAACTCCTGGAAACTAGCCTCACACTCCTCAGTCCCATTGAACTTAGTATCCTTCTTCAACAATTCAGTCATAGGCTTTGCAATCTTTGAAAAGTTCTCAATGAATCTCCGGTAGTATCCTGCGAGTCCAAGAAAACTCCGGATCTCTCCAACTGTCGTTGGTGATTCCCATTTGGTTACGGTCTCAACCTTAGTGGGGTCAACTGCTATACCTTCTCCGGATATAACGTGTTCGAGGAATCCAACTTCCTTCAACCAAAACTCACATTTGCTGAATTTGGCGTATAACTGATGTTCTCTTAGTTTCTCCAAAACCAAACGCAAATGTTCCTTATGCTCCTCTTCATCCTTTGAATAAACTAGGATGTCATCAATGAACACTACGACGAACTTATCCAAAAACTCCATAAACACTTTGTTCATCAGGTTCATAAAATAGGTTGGTGTGTTAGTCAATGACATAACAGTATACTCATACAGTCCATATCTTGTGGTGAATGCTGTCTTAGGTATGTCCTGCTCTCGAATCTTCAATTGATGACCTGATCGCAAATCGATCTTGGAAAACACTTTAGCTCCTTGCAACCGATCAAACAGATCATTGATCATTGGCAGTGGGTACTTGTTCTTGATGGTTACTTCATTCAATCCACGGTAATCAACAACCATCCTTAATGATCCATCCTTCTTTTCCACTAGAAGTACGGGTGATCCCCAAGGCGAAGAACTTGGGCGAATATAACCTTTCTCCAATAACTCCTTAATCTGATTCTTAATTTCCACCAAATCCTTTGATGGCATCCTATATGGTCTCTTCGATATTGGCCCAGTGCCTGGGAATAACTCAATCAAAAACTCAATGTCTCTATCCGGTGGCATGCCTGGTAATTCCTCAGGAAATACATCAGGAAAATCCTTTACCACTGGTACTTCCTCCTGCACGACTCCTGTTAGGCAATTCACTTGTGTCCTTTTTGGTACATGCCGGGATACATACTTGATCCTTCTTCCTTCTGGTGTGGTAAGCAAAATTGACTTACTAGCACACTCAATATTCCCTTCATACTTCAACAGTCAATCCATTCCAAGAATCACATCCAGACCTTGGGACTCCAGAATAATTAAATCCGTTTGGGAAAACATGCCTTCCTATACTTAATGGCACTTGGAAACATCCTTGTTTGGCCATGTACTCTGCTCCTGGCGAGCTTACTAGTATTGGTGTCCTAAGAGCTTGGGTTGGAGGCATCTGAGGGTTTAGAAGAGACGAGATTTAAGAATAGAGGGGGTCTAAAGGGAAAACACTACCCATATGCACATGAGGCAAAAGCACACAAAATCACTTCAATCAATCAAACAAGGGCTTACAACGATCTAAATCTATCGCAAAAGTGCTCGACTATTGTGTTTACATGGGGGAATACTACTACTATCTGGTGGTCATCTAGAAATTTGAACCGGTGGAAGACTCCATAATATCTGCTCCAGCTTCGTCTTCAAAGTCGGGTTCACTTGGATCCGAATCGGTGTCGTCGATGATGATGTAGTCGTCCGGACATGCGACGTACTCGTCGTCCTCCTGGGATGCTAACTTCCTCTTGAGTTCTTCAATCTGCTTAAGATCGTTATTGTGCCTCGCTAGAGCTACGATCTCATCCATGTAGTCCTTGCGTGTAGACTTCAGTTCTCCTTCTAGCTCGATGATCCTTGCCTTCGCATTCTTCAACTCTATCATGTCATTGCACATCTGGTTCTCGTGGCGTCGAATGTGCTGGTTTAACTCCTGGATGAAAGATGCAATGGATCTATCCTTCTTGGTGCTGACTAACTCCCATTGTTCATCTAGGCGTCCGCAAATCTGGTAGATAGTGTCCTTGAGGTCTTCTTGATAAACTTCTCCAATGCGTCCTATGGTGATATGAGCTGCCATGCTCTTTCCTAGACTCCAGGTTGGTGCATTGAAAACACTATCTATAGGCTTCGTGATTGGCGCGAATGTCCTTCCCGGAACGTGAGTTTGAATCTTCCAGCGCTCCTCTTCAGGTAGAGTGGCGTTGAAGGTTCCCGTGAAGCTTGGTAATCCAATGTTCAGGTACTTGGTGACTTCTAGATTTCGCTTGAAGGAAGTCTAAAAGGTGTGCCTTCATCCGGTTGAGCGTACTTAATCTTCGTGTTCGTCATCCTAATAGGGTAGAAAAAATGAGGAGTTAGAAAATGAGAAGAGAGTGATGTTCTATGGCTTTAACTTAGTGGACGTGTCCTACAGTCAACGTGTGCTCTGATACCATCTCTGTAGCGACCTGACCCGAATGGATCACGTCTACTGTGCTACGGTGTCATCCCTGGATCAGTAATGCTGACACCACACAGTACATCGAGGCTTTACAGCAGAGTTGCAATCACACACTTATTACATCGATGGCTCAAAAAGAACTTATTACAATAAATATGGCTTAAGGCCATATTATAAAGATAACAGCGGAAGACTTGGAAGATAAATGGGTCCATCAACTCCAGCGGCATCACTGAGTATAGAACCACGACCTAAAAACACCTCAATCGTCATTTGAAAAGTCTGCAACCTTAACGTTGCAGCCCGAAAACGGGTCAGCACATGGAATATGCTGGCAATGTAACACATAGAGAGTAATGGAATGAAACAGCTATACTATATGCATGTTTGGCTGGTGGAAAGCTCTATGGTTACAGTTTTGCGTAAAGCCAATTTTTCCCTACTGGAAAGGAATAAATTTATTTAACTATCATGGTGGTTGTGAAACATTGAGAATGGTTGACAGCATTCTCAATCCCAATTAAAAATAATTAAAACCCAACAATATTAATTAGAAGTAACATGTTGAGATTCACAATGATATTCAAGTACTAGATACTCAAGTTGTCCATAACCGGGGACACGGCTAATCATGATTAGTTTGTACACTCTGCACAGGTTTGCGCACTTTTCCCACAAGACTCGATCGCCTCCATTGGATTTCTCGCACTACATGGTGTTTGAGAAGCGGATGACCGAGACACGGTCTTTCAGAAGCGCTAGCACCTTACATGTGGGGTAGACCGTACCACCTATAACCCCTACATCTGCTAGTCCACCCCGTAAGAGTTCGCACAACTTAGTCAACTATGCCAGAGCCCATAATGGCATGTGGCTGCACACGAAAGTTTCGAGCATGAAAGATCTTATGATCCTTTTGAGCCTGGGTGGCGGTCCGAAAAAAACAGGCAAGTCCTGATAGACATCAGGTGCCTCAATCCACCCAGATGTGTGTTTAAGTTGCCACCTTAGATAAACCATTAAAAATTAATAAACTCACATCTGTCATGGATATCACTCACCCAATCCACGTCTACTAGCATAGCATGGCGTAATAAGCAAACGTAGAAGTAACTCCCAAGGGTTTGATAATAATACAGGTAATAGGTACTACCTCATCTACTTCCCATCCCACAATTTAATTAGATCCTAATCATGCAATGTGAGAGGATTGATCTAATGCAATAAAACATGGGTTGTAGAAAAAGTATGATCAAAGTGTTACTTGCCTTGCTGATGATCCGCGAGTCCTAGGGTTTCGAAGTAACAGGCGGCGCAATCCGAGTAATCTATCGCAGACAAACAACAAGCATACAATAAGTACTTATCTAATGCACAGGTAAAACTCGAACAAGAGAACGAACCAGGTAGTTCAACTTAAGAACTCCGGTTGCACAGAAAGAAAGAACCGAACAAAGAAACAAACGGCGAAAGAAAACAACTCGGTTCTAGCAAGTTGAAACTAGGTCAAATTTTACCGGGGCAAAAACTTGTTTAAGTTGATTAGACGGAACGGCGGTTTCGAGACGAAACTCCAGGCGCTTGAATCACCTGATTCCGATAAACGAGCGAGAAGATAAACTAGAACGAAGATCGGATCTGAGATCGCGATCACGGAATAAATCCGATGAGAAGAAAAAGAAGAACGGTTAAACGAACGGACGTTCGTTAACCTAGAAGAATCCGGTGATCACGTTCGTTAGGACGAACGGTCCGGCGAACGGTCCAAAGGCAACTAAATCGGAGAAGAAAACGAATCCGATCTAGGGTTTCGGAGAAGAAAACCGATTGAAAAAAACCAATCTAGAAAACCGGAACGGTTTAGAAAAGAACCGGAAAGAAAACGAATCGGAAGAGAAGAAAAGAATTGGAATGATTAGAAGAAAACGATCCAAGGAAAAGAGACGCCGGGCAACCTCCGGCGAGGTCTCCGGCGAGGGGCTCCGGCGGCGGCGGCGGCTAGGTGCGTCGGCGCCGGCTAAAGGCGGCGGCGGCGCGACACGGCGTGGGGTGTGGGGCACGGCGTGGGGTGGAGCTCTAGGCTTTGGGTTTGATGGTTTAGAGGGGGGGTGCTTGGGTATTTAAATTGGGGAGGGGAGAGGACTTGGGGTAGGGGGCAAGGAATTAGACTAGGAATAGGAATCCTATATGAAAAAGAAAAACGGAATAAAGGAAAAAGGCTAAGAATCCTACTAGGATTCGGTAGAAGCAAGAGGCGAGGCGGCGGCCTCCTGGCCTTGCGCTGGCGCGCCTGGGCGCAGGGGCTGGGGCTGGGGTGCAGCAACGGCTGGCCTGGGCCTTGGCCCGGCTGGCCTGCGGTAAGTCTTTTTTTCTTAAACGGTTCAGCGCGCAGAAAAAAACAAAAGAGATCTAAACGAACTCTGAAAAATCTAAAGTAAATTTTCCCCGACTCCTAAAAATGAGCCGAACAAAATGAACTTTTCTCCGGGCCTAAAATGCAATTTTTGAAAACGCGCATTTTTCCCTATCCAGATAAAAAGCAAACAAAACTCCGGCAAAACCAAAATTTGATTTATTCATTAAATCTTCATTTTTCCTAAATTTGGGAAAGTCATATTATTCCCTCTCTCATATTGTGATATCAGAAAAATAATTGAAGATGAAATAAAATAAATCAAATGATCCTCTTTTCACAATTTGAGAAAACTCAAATATGAAAATAACGAAATCTCCAACTCTCTTCGAGGGTCCTTGAGTTACGTGAAATTTCTAGGATCGACCAAAATGCAAGAAAAATATGATATGCATGATGATCTATGTATAACATTCCAAATTGAAAATTTGGGATGTTACATAGTAGTGTTGATTACTCCTTGTAGTTGATGCTAGTTGGTTTATTCGGTGGAAGATCATATGTTCAGATCCTTAATGATAATTAATACTCCTCTAATTATGAACATGAATATGCTTTGTGAGTACTTAGGTTTGTTCCTGAGGACATGGGAGAAGTCTTGTTATAAGTAATCATGTGAATTTGGTATTCGTTCAATATTTTGATGAGATGTATGTTCTCTTTTCCTCTAGTGGTGTTATGTGAATGTCGACTACATGACACTTCACCATTTTTTGGGCCTAGGGGAAGGCATTGGGAAGTAATAAATAGATGATGGGTTGCTAGAGTGACAGAAGCTTAAACCCTAGTTTATGTGTTGCTTCGTAAGGGGCTGATTTGGATCCATATGTTTCATGCTATGGTTAGATTTATCTTAATTCTTATTTCATAGTTGCGGATGCTTGTGAGAGAGGTTAATCATAAGTGGGAGGCTTTTCCATGGAAGGGAAGCACCCAAGCACCGGTCCACCCACATATCAAATTATCAAAGTAATGAACATGAATCATATGAGCATGATGAAAACTAGCTTGACAGTAATTCCCATGTGTCCTCTGGAGCTCTTTGCTTTATATAAGAGTTCGTCCAAGCTTGTCCTTTGCTACAAAAAGGATTGGGCCACCTTGCTTCACCTTGTTTACTTTTGTTACTTGTTACCCGTTACGAATTAGTTTCAGTGCTTGTAGAGAATACCTTGTTGAACACCGCTTGTCATTTCCTTCTGCTCCTCGTTGGTTCGACACTATTACTTATCGTAAGGACTACGATAGATCACCTATACTTGTGGGTCATCAACGGCACATGTGTGCATGCTCACACACGTTTCCTCTCTGTGAACCGTGTCAGATTATGGTGTATATCACAAACATTTGTGTTTTACCGACCGTGTGTACCGTAACGACCTGCGGAGCGTAATTTCATCGTAATTTAATTGCTGCTATTTAAAATTATACCAGATTTGAATTTGAAAGTATGCTATAGCTTTATTCATATCCATCAGGTTCAAACAACCAATGCATTATTTGATTCACAGGTACATATGTTCAACAATTACATAAGCACCAAATAAAGAATGATGAACCACGGTTGGATACTTGTACTATTAAAGACGGTAAAGAAAGAGGCGAAATACATTCTGGTTGTTGAACAAGGTGAAGCGGAATGCCCATATTGTACCCTCCACCATGTAGAAAGGCACGCATGACTCTAGTACAACCCCTTGTGATGGCCGACCACCCATCCTTCACTGTCTTCATGAACATATCTAGATAGTCACCGTGTTCTGGTACAAATACTTTAACCTTTGCATGCCCACCAATCATGCAGTCTGTGAGGTAATCTTGAGTAAACTACTTTGGGAACCACTGCAAAGGAAAAAATTCAGACATTGCCATCTAACACAACTCATTATGGGCAGTAAAAAGAAGGCTGCATAGTTCTTAATTACCATCTTGCAGTTTGCTGTTGTCTTGGATAAAGTGTAAACAAATAGTTTAATTACCATCTTTTGACCCATTTTACTAATAATCTTTATCAGCTTCCCCACTTGAGGCTGGTTCATCAATATCTCATTGCCCCATATGCAGAAAGGGTCGAAGCGCAGAACTTTACCAATGACATATGTACCTAAAAGCACAAAATTAATATTAGAAGCTAAACAACGCAATTGCAAAATTATGTAGTACAACACTCCCTCCGTCCCACTATATAATATCTTATAACATCCAATATACTCACATATTGGATGAATTACCATCTTATATTATGGGCCAGAGGGAGTGAGGGAGTCCTGGATTAGGGGGTCTCCGGACAGCCAGACTATCTCCATTGGCCGGACTGTTGGACTATGAAGATACAAGATTAAAGACTTCGTCTCGTGTCCGGATGGGACTCAACTTGGCGTGGAAGGCAAGCTAGGCAATACGGATATGGATATCTCCTCCTTTGTAACCGACCTTGTGTAACCCTAACCCTCTCCGGTGTCTATATAAACCGAAGGGTTTTAGTCCGTAGGACAACAACCATAACATACAATCATACCATATGCTAGTTTCTAGGGTTTACCCTCTCTGATCTCATGGTAGATCTACTCGTGTACTACCCATATCATCAATATTAATCAAGCAGGACGTAGGGTTTTACCTCCATCAAGAGGGCCCGAACCTGGGTAAAACTTCCTGTCCCCCGCCTCCTGTTACCATCTGGCCTAGACGCACAGTTCGGGACCCCCTACCCAAGATCCGCCGGTTTTGACACCGATAGGGAGTTTACTGCATTTTTACAAATTATTGGTTTATTAACTACTGGTGTGTTGTTGTTGTTGTTGTTGCTACTCGTAAAGATGATAAGCAAGTTAAGTAAGTACAAGCATACTTACTGGAGGCACTGGATATTTAATGCAGAAAGGAGCAAGCCCGTCTTATTGCATGCATCTTGTGTCTCTCATAGCAGTCTCTTCACAACTTTATTTAGGTCATCAACTGACAAGTCAACTTGGCTGAAACATTGGACGCCGGCTAAGTCACTAGCATAATTCCACATTAAGTCACCCCCCGACTTAATGGCTAAATTTTCCAGCTGATCCAACACCGGGTCAGATCGATCTCAGTGAGGTCGTTTGCTGACAAAGCCCTCAATTTAGAGTATATGTGGGAGACTTTTTGACGCTCTTCTTTAGAATGCCAACCAGGAAAAGCTTCGGTTGGGTAAAGTCGCTCCAGTCTGTAACCCGGCAATGGGTTCTCGCTGGTAGGAGCAGTGTTCTTGCAGTAAAACTAGGTTTTCTTCCATCCTTTTGAATGACTCGACAATTTAGCTTCTAGAAAAGGGCAGTTCTTCCGCCTCTGAACAGACACCCCACCTAGCTCTATGCTAGGGCCATCTGCAAATTCAGTCTGGTGGTTGATATAGAAAAATTCCTTGAAGATAGGTGCAGTCGCCTCTGTCTGAAGATAAACCTCGTAGAAGATTTGGAATTGGCACATATTGGTCATAGAAATGGGGCCAATGTCTTGAGGATGGAGGTTGAAAAAGCTAACGAAATCCCGGAAGAATTTTGACCTAGGCAGTGAGAAGCCCCTATGAAGATGATTAGAGAACACAATGATTTCTCCATCCTCGGGCTGGGGCGTGTTATCTTCCCCAAGTGCCCCTCCAGCCAACTACTTCTTGAACCGGAAGAAGACTCTGCCCAACAAGGTCAGCAAGCACTAGGGTGGAAACTTGGGATTGGACCCAGTTGCAAGCCGTATTAGTTTTGGCTCTGTCAGTCTTGGACATGATGAGCCACCTAAAGGGTTAAAATTGCGAGGTAAAGTATGAATGGCGGGTCATTTCATGAACAATAAGTCGCCAATTGGTTTATATGATGAGCTGGCAAAATAATGAGGTCACCATGATTCTAGGGGACGGTTTAACATGTTTGTTCCATTATTGAGCAGTGGGTTATTCAAAATATTGAGCCGGCTAGATGAAGAGACAACTTTGAGTTTCAAGCTAGGCCAGTCATGATATGCAATAATGAGCGGGCAAAGCATAAGGCGTCTCGTCTTAATTAAAGACATTTGTTTTCAGCTAAGTGTTGGACAGAAACAAGTTGTTATTGAAATGATTGTAGTTACAGATCTACAAAAGCATTGGAAAAGAAATATTTATCAAAACCTAGAGCACACAGTGGGAGCACTAGCTGGTCCATCGACAAGGCTGAATGGCAATGTGAGTTTTCTAGATGCAAAAATGGTATTGTAATCATCACCGCAGTGTTTCTATGAGTAGTTCAAAATAAAAGTAGGTCTATTCCAAATCATGGTGATGAACCGCAAAAGAACACCGATAAACTATGATGAGATATGAGGAAGAATGGGGCATCCCTATAGATCTAAAAGAGGAGACGAAGCGTACGTCGATGCGGCGGACGCTTCGGGGGTGTTCTTGAACAGCTTCGGCAGTGATGGGCGCAGAGCAGAGGGCACAGATGACGTTGCCAGAGAGCTCGCGGTCGCGCAATTGTGGAGCTCTGGTTGTGGTTGACCGGGCGCGAGGAAGAAGACGACCGGAGGGCCGAAGACATAAAGTGAAAACTAGATCCCTTAGGGTATATTTATAAGGCAAATAGAAGGGGGAAAGGCAGGTGCGAGAATAGAGGCGACACAGTAACTTTTTGAGTAAGGGATGGCCTGATTTTCAGGTTTGATAGATATACACAAAAGATCAGTTGTGATGTCAGACTTGAGATCCTAAAATTACGGAAGGTGACATCATATTTAAAAGAGATAGAAAATGACAAGTGTAAAAGTATCATAAGCCGGAACCTATGACCCGGCCACGATGCAAATTCAAAAGGGAAGATGACCCGGAATTATTATCAGTCCGAAGATTGACATGAATAAATTCAAATCAATTTGGGGGCTAATATTGGGCATATAACCCCATGGTATGACATGCCCGTTTAGGGCCGGGGCATTCAGTGGCTACTTAAGAAGTATATGGTTTGACGACAGGCTGAGGCGATAAGTTCAAGGCCTAGGAGATGAGTCGGCAGGTGGTCCGACTCATGGCCAAGAAGTATAGGTCGCCAATACTTACCATAACACCGAAGGAAGTTTCATTACTTAGGAAGCAAGGCAAGTAGGATGCATATTAGGGCATGAGTTGTAGTAGAACCTGGACTTTGTTGTAAGCCCATGCCTCGACCTGTATATAAAGGGGAGTCCCTGAGGCAGAAAGACTAAGTTACAATCTCTCGAGTACTAGGATAGCTAAGACGCACCCTTGTAATCGAGATCATCATCATCAATATCAATCAAGCAGGAAATAGGCTATTACCTCCATCGAGTGGGGCAGAACATGGGTAAACCCATGTCTCTCGATTCCAATCAACCCCGTTCAAGCTACTACCTCATGGCGATGGCCTCATGACTAAGTCCTTTCATGAGGACATCTGCCATGACGAATCTACGTCACCCATGCAAACGGGAACTTTAGCCCTCGCACACGTCCTTTGCCTGCAAGCAATGTTGGGAAATGTCCCTTTTACCTCTCACTTCGTCCCTCACCTCCAGTCACCTTTATAATTCGTACCTCTCTCTTTTGTTAGGGTTAGCGAAGCATATTAGAACAACTAGAAAGAACTTTGCTCATATCTATCCCTCTCCTTTGGAGAATCCATAGTGGAACATCATGGCCTCCTCTTACGGAGAAGAATCTTCAACATAGGATTGCCAAACCCTCATCTCCTCCATGGATTTGAGATGAATAATTCCCTAGTTGCTAGTTTCCTTTGGTCGATCTTGTATACTTGTGGACTCTTGTGATTTCATATATAGTGGATGTACGATTGGGCTTGTCTTTGTATTTCCCCCTTGTGATTTGTGTTCCTCTTGAATCCTCCCCCAAGTTGTGAAAAATTGGGCCACATAGGGTCTCTTCCCAACACCAATAGGTTTGGCTCGATCACCATGGAGATCCTGACAAAATGAGTGCAGTTTTGACTGAGCTCCCGATCTCCGAGCTAGTTGTTATTGTTGCATGGTACATTGGGTGGAAGCACCGGCGACTAGTGAAGCAAGTTCTAATCCAAACGCCTGTGAAAACTGTGTTGTCTATCAGGGTGCTAATGACCAAATTTATCAAGTCAATGACAACTAAAGTGTCTTGCCCGGAAGTATGATCACATGTGGAGAAAAACATGCGCTTGTGGTGGTTGATCTGTCGGAGGCCGCACTGCATAGCATCATCCGCTCCAGCTGCCCTGCCCTGGAGCTCTTGTTGCTTGTTTTTAGAATAGAAATTCGTATCCATTGTCTCAAAATAAAGTCGCCCCACCTTGTAAGCATGGTAATTTGTTTTTTTGGACATGATCTCATCATCGAAGATGCCCCTTCACTTCAAAGGTTGCTCCTTGATTCTATTATAGTGTCTTTGCAAAGTATTGTTGTCTCTGCGCCTAAACTGGAGACCTTGGGTCCAATTCGTGATCCTTTTAGTTCAAGATGGTGTTTGGCTCCACACCTATTGAGGTAATGTATATTATTCACGTAAACTTTTGTAATCTTCTTTTTTCATTTGTGCACATAAGTATCATCTTGGAGTACACTTTTGGTACTAACACTACTAGGGAAAACCCTAGTAGTAGCATGGGTTTTGAGCCTATCAGCAGCGCGGGTGGCCACGCTACTACTACGGTGCTACAACTAACTCTTAGTAGTATCGCGGTCTATACCTGCGCTACTACTATTGACTATATCAACAACGCTTTTCGGGAATGCGCTACTATTAATTAGTTGTAGCGCTTTCCTATCCCCGCGCTACTGTTGTATCTTTCATCATTTCCCCCTGCTTCCTACCCTGTTTCAGTTTCAATAAATTGCAATTTCCATATACTAGGTTCTACTAGATATCAATTTCATAAAGCATTATAGGTACTAGGTAGTACTAGATAACAATTTCATATATAGTCAACATGCATCCTCAAGCAGTACTAGGTAGTCTTACAGCCACACATATATAGCAGTTCTATTAGGTATATATAGTCATACATCCACACACACATATGTAGTTCTAGATGATATCGACGATGATCATCATCCTCAAGCCTGGGAGGTGGGTGTTCCTGATAGTAATTAGGATGGCCTGTCCAACACGAAGATTCTTGCCAACGAGGAATCTCTTCCGCCCAACCGAGCTTAAGTATATGCGACCGTCCGTGTCCATGCGGTAAGTACAGGTGGTGACTAAGCCCCTTGTGGTAAGGCGTAGTCCAGCTGAGCCTTCTTCATGAGGCTCGATACCACAACTCATATATAGGCTCTTTGGCAATTTCTGAATAAGAAAAACATATCAATTAATAAGTAGCCTCTCACGTACTCTTGCAAATATATTTCTATTAAGTATAGATTTCTACACTATGAAAAGACACAGCACTACACATTTGTACTAAGCATGAATTCTACTAATAAGTATATATGGATTATCTACACTATTAATAGTTCCTTGGATTCTACACTAATAAGCATGTGATCGGACTATACACTAAAGCATGTCATCGACAAGATTACACACAGCATATCATTGGACTCTACACTAAGCATATCATCGGATAATTTGCATTTGTAAGTATAACAATAAAGCATATATATATATATATGTATGTATATCATCAAATTACTATAGTTAGTATAACATACCATAACATGTCGATCAACCATGGTACTTGTCAGGCGGGTCACGAATGGCACCCCGACAAAGTCATCACGTGGCGGAATTATGTCCCATAGGTTGCACACCTCCTCCTCGCTCAGCCTCATTCTTTGAGCTACGATGGCTTCATGCAGTGGGTCCTCATCATCTTCATCGAGTGGGTCCTCATCATCTTCCAACAGGTTGATATAAATGACAGCCAACTTAGGTCTTTCTGCTCTAAAGGACAAGCTAATCAACTCACCACCAGTAAGACGCATGCGGGCGAGGAAATGGGCCCATCCATCTCCTCCAATCTGCGACATATTGCGTCCTTTCTCGACCTCCATAGTGTAGGGCCCCCTAGGAGCCTCAAATGTCACGGTGTCTCCCATCAGCTTGTTGAATTTCAACCTCACATTGCATGGGATGATCTGTGTACAAAACGCAAAATGATGCAATGCGTTAATGCCAACACTAAAAACAAAATAGTTATTACATTTCATATAATTTCTTCCGCCACATGACAAAAACTCGGCTAGAAGTATATGCCGAACAGCTTGCCAGTTGCAAGGCTGCTGGCACACCTTGACTTGCACAGTCGACATGGTGGTGGCGGTGGTCGCTCCATTTTCCTAAAGCAATATGAGAAAAGATGAACGATCCACTTCGCAGGAAAGAAAAACAATAACATAAAGTTCTCAATGCATCGATCTTAATCAGAAAACAGAATATTTAGGCTTAGTAACTAAAATTAACATATCAGATGATATGAGGTTAGCAACATACATTACATATAACACGAACTGCCATGCTACAGTTTTCAATCTTTGTTGTTTATCTTGTGCCAAACTAAATATATTTAACAAGCTAGCATCAATACAAATTAAACAAGATCAATGGATCTAACAACTGCTACCTCTTGAGCATGCGTTGGTTTTCTCTTGAAGAGGAAAGGGTGATGCAGCAAAGTAGCGTAAGTATTTCCCTCAGTTTATGAGAACCAAGGTATCAATCCAGTAGGAGACTACACGCAAATCGCCTAGTACCTGCACAAACAAATAAGAACTTTGCAACCAACGCGATAAAGGTGTTGTCAATCCCTTCACAGCCACATGCAAAAGTGAGATATGATAAAGATAATAAGATACATATTTTTGGTATTTTTGTGGTATAGATTGGAAAATAAAGATTGCAAAATAAATGGTGATAGAAATAGCTAGTTGACGGGAAATTAATATGATGTAAAGTAGACCCGGGGGCCATAGGTTTCACTAGTGGCTTCTCTCAAGATAGCATGTATTATGGTGGGTAACAAATTACTGCCGAGCAATTGATTGAAAAGCACATAGTTATGATGATATCTAAGGCAATGATCATGAAAATAGGCATCACGTCCATGTCAAGTAGACCAAAACAATTCTGCATCTACTACTATTACTCCACACATCGACCGCTATCCAGCATGCATCTAGAGTCTTAAGTTCATAAGAATGGAGTAACGCATTAGGCAAGATGACATGATGTAGAGGGATAAACTCAAGCAATATGATATAAACCCCATCTTTTTATCCTCAATGGCAACAATACAATACATGTCGTTTCCCTTTCTGTCACTGGGATCGAGCACTGCAAGATTGAACCCAAAGCTAAGCACTTCTCCCATTGCAAGAAAGATCAATCTAGTAGGTCAAACTGAACCGATAATTCGAAGAGACTTGCAAAGATATCAAATCATGCATATAAGAATTCAGAGAAGAATCAAATAATATTCATAGATAATCAAGTTCATAAACCCACAATTCATCGGATCTCGGCAAACACACTGCAAAAAGAGTTACATCGAATAGATCTTCAAGAAGATCGAGGATAACTTTGCATTGAGATCCAAAGAGAGAGAGGAAGCCATCTAGCTAACAACTATGGACCCGAAGGTCTATGGTAAACTACTCACACATCACCGGAGAGGCTATGGTGTTGATGCAGAAGCCCTCCGTGATCGAATCCCCCACCAGCAGATTGCCAGAAAAGCCCCCAAGATGGGATCTCATCGGTACAGGAGATTGTGGCGATGGAAAAGGTGTTTCATTGCTCTCCCCGAAGGTTTCAGGGTATAAGAGTATATATAGGCGAAAGAAGTTGGTCGGTGGAGCTGCGAGGGGCCCACGAGGGTGGGGGCGCGCCTGGCCCCCTGGGCGACGCCCTACCTCGTGGCCGCCTCGCGGCTTCCTTCACGTCCACTCCAAGTCTCCTGGATCACGTTTATTCCAAAAAAAAAGATCCTCACGAAGGTTTCATTCCGTCTGTATTCCGTTTGATATTCCTTTTCCACCAAACACTGAAATTGGCAAAAAAACAGCAATTTGCACTGGCTTTTGGTTAACAGGTTTGTCCCAAAAATAAAATAAAAAGGTATAATAAAGTCCATTAAACATCCAAAACAGATAAAATAATAGCATGGAAAAATCAAAAATTATAGATACGTTGGAGACGTATCAAGCATCCCCAAGCTTAATTCCTGCTCGTCCTCGAGTAGGTAAATGATAAAAACAGAATTTTTGATGTGGAATGCTCCCTAACATAGTTTTCAATGTAATTCTCTTTATTGTGGCATGAATGTTCAGATCCAATAGATTCAAGATAAAAGTTTAATATTGACATAAAAATAGTAATACTTCAAGCATGCTAACCAAGCAATTATGTCTTATCAAAATAACATAGCCAAAGAAAGCTTATCCCTACAAAATCATATAGTTTGGCCATGCCTCATTTTCGTCACACAAAATGCTCCCATCATGCATAACCCCGATGACAACCCGAGTAATTGGTTCATACGTTTTAACGTGCTTCAGCCTTTTCAACCCTTACGCAATACATGAGCGCAAGCCATGGATATAGCACTATAGGTGGAATAGCATATGATGATGGGGGTTATGTGAGGAGACAAAAAGGAGAAAGTCTCACAATGACGTGACTAATCAACAGGCTATGGAGATGCCCATCAATTGATGTCAATGCGAGGAGTAGGGATTGCCATGCAACGGATGCACTAGAGCTATAAGTGTATGAAAGCTCATCAAAAGAAACTAAGTGGGTGTGAATCCAACTTGCTTGCTCACGAAGACCTAGGGCATCTTGAGGAAGCCCGTCATTGGAATATACAAGCCAAGTTCTATAATGAAAAATTCGCACTAATATATGAAAGTGACAAAATAAGAAACTCTCTACCATGAAGACCATGGTGCTATTTTGAAGCACAAGTGTGGAAAAAGGATAGTAACATTGTCCCTTCTCTCTTTTTCTCTCATTTTTTGTTTGGGCTTCTTTGGCCTCTTTTTTATTTGGGATTCATAGGCCTCTCTTTTTTATTTCTTCTTTCCTCACATGGGACAATGCTCTAATAATGATGATCATCACACTTTTATTTACTCATAACTCAGTGTTACAACTTGATACTAGAACAAAAATATGACTCTATGTGAATGCCTCTAGCGGTGTACCGGGATATGCGATGCATCAAGAGCGACATGTATGAAAGAATTATGAAAGTGGCTTTGCCACAAATACGATGCCAACTGCATGATCATGCAAAGCAATATGAGAATGATGGAGCATGTCATAATAAAAGGAACGGTGGAAAGTTGCATCACAATATATCTCGGAATGGCTATGGAAATGCCATAATAGATAGGTATGGTGGCTGTTTTGAGGAAGATATAAGGAGGCTTATGTGGGATAGAGCATATTTTATCACGGGGTTTGGATGCACCGGCGAAGTTTGCACCAACCCTCAAGGTGAGAAAGGGCAATGCATGGTACCGTAGAGGATAGCAAATTGCGGAAAGGTAAGAGTGTGTATGATCCATGGACTCAAATTAGTCATAAAGAACTCATATACTTATTGCAAAAGTTTATTAACCCTCTAAGTAAAGTACTACAACGCATATCCTAGAGGGATAGATTGGTAGGAAAAGACCATCGCTCGTCCACGACCGCCACAAATAAGGAAAGCACTCAAAGAACACCCCATGATTTGTTACAAACCGTTTACCATACGTGCGTGCTACGGGACTTACCATCTTTAAGACAAGTATTTCTCAATTTCACAATTACCCAACTAGCATGAGTCTAACATTACCACCTTTATATCTCAAAACATCTATTAAGTATCATAGTATTCAAAGCACTCTATATGATAGTTTTTGTCATACCCATCTTGAATGCCTATCATATTAGGACTAATTTTATAGCCAAAGCAAACGACAATGCTGTTCTAAAAGACTCTCAAAATAATATAAGTGAAACATGAGATATCAATAATTTCTAAAAAATAAAACCACCACCGTGGTCTAAAAAAATATAAGTGGAGCACGAGAGCAAAATTATCTAGCTCAAAGGACATAAGTGAAGCACATAGAGTATTCTAATAAATTCCGATTCATGTGTCTCTCCCAAAAGGTGTGTACGGCAAGGATTATTGTGTTAAACTAAAAAGCAAAGAATCGAATCATACATGACACTCTAAGCAAAACACATATCATGTGGTGAATAAAAATATGGCCTCAATTAAAGGTATCGATAGACGAAGACAAAAGAGGGGATGCCTTCTGGGGCATCCCCAAGCTTAGGCTTTTGGTTGTCATTGAATTTTACCTTGGGGTGCCTTGGGCATGCCCAAGCTTAGGTTCTTGCCGCTCCTTATTCCATAATGCATCAAATCTTTACCCAAAAACTTGAAAACTTCACAACACAAAACTCAACAGAAAATCTCATGAGCTTCGTTAGTATAAGAAAACAAACCACCACCTTAAGGAACTGTAATGAACTCATTCTTCATTTATATTGGTGTTAAACCTATTCCAACTTCTCTATGGTTCATACCGCCCGATACTAGCCATAGAATCATCAAAATAAGCAAACAACACACGAAAGATAGAATATGTAAAAAACAGAACAGTCTATAGTAATCTGTAAGTTTCATATACTTATGTAACTCCAAAGTTCTACCAAATTAGGACGACCAGGGTAATTTGTATATTAATCTACTGCACTTGGAATTGGTATTTTATCGCTTCCTGGTAAAAAATGAAAATTATTCTCATGAGCGTATACTTTCTGGGTTTTTTTCAGCAAGATCAAACAACAATCATCCAAGAAGATCCTAAAGGCTTTACTTGGCACAAACACTAATTGAAACATAAAAACACAATCACAACATAGGATATAATATTTATTTATTACTAAACAGGAACAAAAAGCAAGGAAAAAATAAAATTGAGTTGCCTCCCAACAAGTGCTATCATTTAACGCCCCTAGCTAGGCATTGGCAATTTCAATGATGCTCACATGAAAGACAAGAATTGAAGCACAAAAGAGGGCATCATAAAACACGTGACAAACACATCTAAGTCTAACATACTTCCTATGCATAGGCATCTTATAGGCAAACAAATTATCATAGCAAGCAAAAACTAGCATATGCAAGCAAGCGGAAAGAAACAATAGCAATCTCAACATAACGAGAGGTAATTTAGTAACATGAAAATTTCTACAATCATATTTTCCTGTCTCATAATAATTACATCTGGGATCATAAGTAAACTCAATAAAATAGTTATCACATGAAATATTTCCAACACGATCCACATGCATGCAAAGTTGACACCCTTCCAAAATAGTGGGATTAACATTAACTAAAGTCATGACCACTCCAAACTGACTTTTATAAAAAATTCCATATGATTGAACATTCTCCAAATATGTGGGATCTAAATTAGACAATATTCCAAACCCACTTTCAATAATATTGCAAACACTATTATCAATCTCATATTCGTCATGGGGCTTAAATAAATTTTCAAGATCAAAAGAAGAATCACCCAAATCATGATCATTGCAACAAATAGTAGTTATAGCAAAACTAGCATCCCCAAGATTAGGGTGTTGCATATTATTAACACAATTGACGTTAATAGAATTTATAATAACATCATTGCAATCAAGCTTTTCATCGAATGAACTATCAAGTATGGGTGCAATAGCAATGATCTCATGTTTAACATTAGGAACTATAGCAAATTCATCTTCATAAATATTGGCATCATGGCCACAAGAATAGCAAGCATCATGTTCATCAAGGGATATTTCAATCAAATCATTGGAATCATAATTATCTATAGTTTCATGAATATCATTATTTTCTTCCAAAGCAACGGTCATTCTTTCAATAAATTCTTTGACATAGACATTATGAGCATAGTTTTCATAGAAATATTTAAGTCTGTCAAGATTTTTAGTTTCTTAGAGAGTAATATCATACTTTTCAATCAAAGAAGCAACTTCATAAGCACCCTTAAAAGCAACAAATTCTTCAATTTGTTCGATATCGTATTAACTATAAACACCCTTTGCATAAGAAGATAAGATTTCATTATCATTAAACTCACATAGGTAGGGGAGGTGTTTTCTAGGGTTCTTAGAGAAGCAAGTAAAATCATAAATTTGACAAAGATTCCAAGCATAACAAAACAATTTGTTTATTTGATCCCATAAGAGTCTCCCTTTTTCAGACAAACGGTGACGCACAAAATGAGCATGCTCTTCTAAAGATTTCCCATCAACTAGGCTAGTTGGGGTTTCAGCACGAGCACATAAGGATCGAAGATGATCCAAGTAGAACACTTTAAGTGGATCCATATCAATAGATTTTTAGCAAGCAAAGATGCAAGCAAATAGAAGTCACATGGTAACACGAGCAAACAGAAGGACGAATGGAAGAGGGGCGAATAAAACGGCAAAGGTGAAGTGGGGGAGAGGAAAACGAGAGGCGAATGGCAAATAATGTAACGCGAGGGATATGAGTTTGTGATGGGTACTTGGTATGTCTTGACTTGGCGTAGATCTCGTCGGCAACGGCGCCAGAAATCATTCTTGCTATCTATTGAGCATGTGTTGGTTTTCCCTTGAAGAGGAAAGGGTGATGCAGCAAAGTAGCGTAAGTATTTCCCTCAGTTTTTGAGAACCAAGGTATCAATCCAGTAGGAGACTACACGCAAATGGCCCAGTACCTGCACAAACAAATAATAACCTTGCAACGAACGCGATAAAGGGGTTGTCAATCCCTTCACGGCCACTTTCAAAAGTGAGATCTGATAAAGATAATAAGATAAGTATTTTTGGTATTTTTGTGGTATAGATTG
>NC_041386.1:257922799-257925486 GCF_002162155.2 Triticum dicoccoides | reverse complement strand
CCAAAAATAATATAAAAAGGTATAATGATGCCAATTAAACATCCAAAACAAATAATATAATAGCATGGAACAATCAAAAATTCTAGATACATTGGAGACATATCTAGCATCCCCAAGCTTAATTCCTACTCGTCCTCGAGTAGGTAAATGATAAAAATAGAATTTTTGATGTGGAATTCTCCCTTACATAGTTTTTAATGTAAATCTCTTTATTGTGCCATGAATGTTTAGATCCAATAGATTCAAGAGAAAAGTTTAATATTGACATAAAAATAGTAATACTTCAAGCATGCTAACCAAGAAATTATGTCTTATCAAAATACCATAGCCTGAGAAAGCTTATCCCTACAAAATCATATAGTTTGGCCATGCCTCATTTTCGTCACACAAAATTCTCCCATCATGCGTGACCCCGATGACAAGCCGAGCAATTGGTTCATACTTTTTAAAGCGCTTCAGCCTTTTCAACCCTTACTCAATACATGAGCACAAGCCATGGATATAGCACTATAGGTGGAATAGCGTATGATGATTGGGGTTATGTGAGGAGACAAAAAAAGGAGAAAGTCTCACATTGACGCGGCTAATCAACGGGCTATGGAGATGCCCATCAATTGATGTCAATGCGAGGAGTAGGGATTGCCATCCAACAGATGCACTAGAGCTATAAGTGTATGAAAGCTCATCAAAAGAAACTAAGTGGGTGTGAATCCAACTTGCTTGCTCACAAAGACCTAGGGCATCTTGAGGAAGCCCGTCATTGGAATATGCAAGCCAAGTTCTATAATGAAAAATTCGCACTAATATATGAAAGTGACAAAATAAGAAACTCTCTACCATTAAGACATGGTGCTATTTTGAAGCACAAGTGTGGAAAAGGATAGTAACATTGTCCCTTCTCTCTTTTGCTCTCATTTTTTTGTTTTGGCTTCTATGGCCTCTTTTTTTTATTTGGGCTTCTTTGGCCTCTTTTTTATTTCTTCTTTCCTCACATGGGGCAATGCTCTAATAATGATGATCATCACACTTTTATTTACTCATAACGCAATGTTACAACTCGATACTAGAACAAAAATATGAATCTATGTGAATGCCTCCGGCGGTGTACCGGGATATGCGATGAATCAAGAGCGACATGTATGAAAGTATTATGAAAGTGGCTTTGCCACAAATACGATGTCAACTACATGATCATGCAAAGCAATATGATAATGATGGAGCATGTCACAATAAATGGAACGGTGGAAAGTTGCATGGCCATATATATCGGAATGGCTATGGAAATGCCATAATAGGTAGGTATGGTGGATGTTTTGAGGAACATATAAGGAGGCTTATGTGTGATAGAGTGTATTGTATCACAGGGTTTGGATGCACCGGCGAAGTTTGCACCAACTCTCAAGGTGAGAAAGGGCAATGCACGGTACCGTAGAGGCTAGCAAATTGCGGAAAGGTAAGAGTGCTATGATCCATGGACTCATATTAGTCATAAAGAACTCATATAATTATTGCAAAACTTTATTAGTACTCGAAGCAAAGTACTACTACGCATTCCCCTAGAGGGATAGATTGGTAGGAAAAGACCATTGCTCGTCCCCGACCACCACTCATAAGGAAAGCACTCAAAGAACACCCCATGCTTCAAATTTGTCACACAACGTTTACCATAGGTGCATGCTACGGGACTTTCCAACTTTAACAAGTATTTCTCAATTTCACAATTACACAACTAGCATGACTCTAACATTACCAACTTTATATCTCAAAACATCTATCAAGTATCATAGTATTCAATGCACTCTATATGAAAGTTTTTGTCATACCCACCTTGAATGCCTATCATATTAGGACCAATTTTATAGCCAAAGCAAATTACCATGCTGTTCTAATAGACTCTCAAAATAATATATGTGAAGCATGAGAGATCAATAATTTCTACAAAATAAAACCACCAACGTGCTCGAAAAAAATATAAGTGGAGCACTAGAACAAAATTATCTAGCTCAAAAGATATAAGTGAAGCACATAGAGTATTCTAATAAATTCCGATTCATGTGTGTCTCTCCCAAAAGGTGTGTACATCAAGGATTATTGTGTTAAACTAAAAAGGAAAGACTCGAATCATACAGGACGCTCCAAGCAAAACACATATCATGTGGTGAATAAAAATATGGCCTCAATTAAAGTTATCAATAGACGAAGACGAAAGAGGGGATGCCTTCTGGGGCATCCCCAAGCTTAGGCTTTTGGTTGTAATTGAATTTTACCTTGGCGTGCCTTGGGTATCCCCAAGCTTAGGCTCTTGTCACTCCATATTCCATAATCCATCAAATCTTTACCGAAAAACTTGAAAACTTCACAACACAAAACTCAACAGACAATCTCATGAGCTCCGTTAGTATAAGAAAACAAACCACCACCTTAAGGTACTGTAATGAACTCATTATTTATTTATATTGGTGTTAAACCTACTGTATTCCAACTTATCTATGGTTCATACCCCCCGATACTAGCCATAAAATCATTAAAATAAGCAAACAACACACGAAAAACAGAATCTGTCAAAAACAGAATAGTCTGTACTAATCTGTAGGTTTCGTATACTTATGTAACTCCAAAAATTCTACAAAATTAGGAAGACCAGGGTAATTTGTATATTAACCTACTTCAGTTGGAATTGATATTTT
>NC_041386.1:257920159-257922036 GCF_002162155.2 Triticum dicoccoides | reverse complement strand
AGTTTTTGAGAACCAAGGTATCAATCCAGTAGGAGCCTACACGCAAATCGCCTAGTACCTGCACAAACAAATAAGAACCTTGCAACCAACGCGATAAAGGGGTTGTTAATCCCTTCACGGCCACTTGCAAAAGTGAGATCTGAGGAAGATAATAAGATAAATATTTTTGGTATTTTTGTGGTATAGATTGGAAAATAAAGATTGCAAAATAAATGGCGACAGAAATAGCTAGTTGAAGGGAAACTAATATGATGTAAAGTAGACTCTGGGGCCATAGGTTTCACTAGTGGCTTCTCTCAAGATAGCATATATTACGGTGGGTGAACAAATTACTGCCGAGCAATTGATAGAAAAGCGCATAGTTATGATGATATCTAAGGCAATGATCATGAATATAGGCATCACGTCTGTGTTAAATAGATTGAAACAATTCTGCATCTACTACTATTACTCCACACATCGAACACTATCCAGCATGCATCTAGAGTATTAAGTTCATTAGAACGGAGTAACGCATTAGGCAAGATGACATGATGTAGAGGGATAAACTCAAGCAATGATATAAACCCCATATTTTTATCCTCGATGGCAACAATACAATACATGTCGTTTCCCTTTCTGTCACTGGGATCGAGCACCGCAAGATTGAACCCAAAGCTAAGCACTTCTCCCATTGCAAGAAAGATCAATCTTGTAGGCCAAACTAAACCGATAATTCGAAGAGACTTCCAATGATATCAAATCATGCATATAAGAATTCAGAGAAGAATCAAATAATATTCATAGATAATCAAGTTCATAAACCCACAATTCATTGGGTCTCGGCAAATACACCGCGAAAAGAGTTACATCGAATAGATCTCCAAGAAGATCGAGGAGAACTTTGTATTGAGATCCAAAGGGAGAAAAAAGCCATCTAGATAATAACTATGGACCGAAAGGTCTATGGTAAACTACTCACACATCACCGGAGAGGCTATGGTGTTGATGTAGAAGCCCTCCATGATCGAATCCCCCTCCGGCAGATCGCCGTAAAAGGCCCCAAGATGGGATCTCACGAGTACAGAAGGTTGTGGCAGTGGAAAAGGTGTTTCATTGCTCTCCCTGAAGGTTTCTGGGTATTAGAGTATGTATAGGTGAAAGAAGTAGGTCGGTGGAGCTGCGAGAGGCTCACGAGGGTGGGGGCGTGCCGCCCTACCTCGTGACCACCTCGCTGCTTCCTTGACGTCCACTCCAATCTCCTGGATCACGTTTGTTTCAAAAAAGATCCTCGCGAAGGTTTCATTCCATTTGGATTCCGTTTGATATTCCTTTTCTGCGGAACACTGAAATAGGCAAAAAAATAGCAATTTGCACTGGGCTTTCGGTTAATAGGTTAGTCCCAAAAATAGTATAAAAAGGTATAATAAAGCCTATTAAACATCCAAAACAGATAATATAATAGCATGGAACAATGAAAAATTATAGATACGTTGGAGACGTATCAACAACCACATGTAGCAACTTAGCATGGGATGGTCATCAAGCTCAACATGCAAACAAACATATCAAACTAGCATCGACTATTCTAAACCCTAGAAACTATCCTAAATCAAATTGTTATATATGATCAGAGGCTTATATCAACTATTTCTAAATTTTTACTTATCAGTTACTCATACTAAATCAAAGTTGTTATATATCAACTACAAACTCTTAAGTAAATCAAAATGTTGCATATCAACAAAAAATATCAACTAGCCTGCTAAATCAAAATGTAGGAGGGGGTGGGGGGTTGGAGGAGGGAGGAGGGAGAAGGAGGGGCCAATGGAGGAGGGAGGAGGATGGAGGATGGATGAGGAAGGTGGAGCGAGGAGGGGCTGGCCGACGTCGAACGG
>NC_041386.1:257915166-257918933 GCF_002162155.2 Triticum dicoccoides | reverse complement strand
AGGAGGGAGGAGGAGGGGGCAGGGAGGAGGGCGGCCGGAGAAGGATTACCGAGTCTAGGGAGGAGGAGGTGATGGCGACGCGGAGGGAGGAGGGCTAGGCGACGGCTGTCGGTGGGGGCGAGGGAGGCCGGTGGGGGAGGACCGGCGCGGGGGTATTGAGGGGGGAGATCAAGTGAGTGTGAGTGTGAGTATGAGTGGAGAGAGGAGAGTGAGGGGCGGCTGGTTGGGGAAGATAGAATGGCCTAGCAGTAGCACGCTATAGGGAAATGTGCTACTGCTATACGCCGTAGAAGTAGTGCCTTCTAATAAAATGCTCTACTGCTATGTGTAAGCATGTAAAAATATACATCGAAAATACATTGATCATCAATGATCTTTTTGTGTACAATCTGAATTGTCAATATGAGTCCTCTCCGGTTTAGAAACCGGAGAAGACTCATATTGCGGCCACAAATTCTACACATAGAGTTCACTTAAGACCAAGTGGTTGTGATAGTTTGAGAAGTAACATATTTAAGGTGGTAACAACCCTGTTCGTGAAGCGAGGTGGGACTAAATTTTTGGAGTAAGCTTAGCAGTAGCGGGCATTGCCAGAAGGTGCTACATCTATGATCAGTATTAGTAGCGCTCTTTGTATTAAGGCCCCGCTACTATAACTAGCTTGGCGGTGGGCTCGTGGCAATTATAGCAGTAGCACGGCTTATCACAGGCGCGCTACTGCTACATTTATTTCAGCAGCGCATTTTGTCGGCATGCGCACTCTGCTATGTAGCAGCAGCGCATTGTTTTAAAGTGCGTTGCTGGTAAGATTCTGTGTATAGGCTTTTTCCCTAGTAGTGTAATATTATGTTCTATGCTCAATGAAGAGCTTGTCCATCGTATCAGTGGTGGTGGATTCTGTCAAGACCTTACATATCAGTATGTGATGTTTTGATCTGAACACAATTATTGGCTTGCTGCAATGCTTTCCATATCAGTATGTGGTGGATTCTGTCAAGACCTTACAACTCAAAACAAACAAAGGATTGGCTCGCAGAATAAGCCAGAACAAACATATGATAGAGATTTCGTCCGAAGTTTTCGTGGTGGGGCCTACACGAGCTCGATCGTACAGCACCATCATGTACAAGGCAGTGCACATGACATACGAAGCGTCCCCGAGTCGGCATAGCCAAGGACTCTTTAAGACACAACGAGACCACTGTAAAACCGACCGTGGATAGGCGGACCACTAGACGTCGAACCCCAATTTCATATCATACATCTGTCAAAAAGATATCCTAAGAACTACTTGAATTCCCACTTATAAACTCCTGAAATTTTCCGGTTATGCAATCAGGTGTCGGGGAAACAGGGGAAGCATAATATCTCACCCAAAACTAGCAAATCCTACATCCAGCTGCATCCATCCTTCAACACATAACCAAGAAACCTTCGGAAATCATCTACCTCAACCTTCGAAAAGCATCCGTTATACGAGTTATGGCAATACTCCCGAACTCCAGCCCCAATACTGGGTGGCGTCGAGGTTATCTCACCAACAACTGCATAAAAGAGATTTTCGATGTCGGTGAAATTAAACTCAGGTATTCCAGAACTGCAACGATAAAATTGTGACGACAACACCTCGGAGCTCAACTCCCCGAGACACTGCCACAACCCCTAAATGTCAGGAGGCACCAAGAACAATGTTCTCGTCACAAAACCATTGGAACAATTTCAAGATACCCGCGTGATCCTAAATTTTTTTAGTGAAATTTGAGAAGAGAAGAGTCAAAACTCTACGTCAGGATGCCTCACCAGAGCGACGAAGGGACTGAGGAGTAAAAAGAATTCCTAAACTCTCCGATATATAATTCCTAATGACTCAAAACATTTTCTAGACTCAACTCGGCTGCTGGTTCGATCAAGCAATGGGGATCCTAAGGTCGGGGAAGGCTCTGATTACCAACCTATAACGCCCTCGATGCCGCTATATCTCCCACGTGTTGAAGCACGACTTAGAGGCATAACCGCATTGAAAGCAATGTCGCAAGTGAGGTAATATTCACACAACCCATGTAATACATAAGGGAAAAAGATACATAGTTGGCTTACAATCGCCACTTCACACAATTACAGGAATAAAGCATTACATTAACCAGATAAAATCAAGGTCCGTCTACGGAACCAAAATAAAAGAAGAACCCCAAATGCAACAAAGGTCCCCGATCGACCCCAACCGGGCTCCACTACTGATCAACTAGAATGAAACAACACAAAGGACAAGATCTTCAAAGAGCTCCTCCTTGAGCTTGGCTGCGTCATCTGCATGGACTCATCGGGACCTGCAAGCTAGTTTTGGAAGAATCTGTGAGTCACGGGGACTCAGCAATCTCACACCCTCGCGATCAAGACTATTTGATCTTATGGGTAGGGTAAAAGGTATGAGGTGGAGCTGTAGCAAGTGACTAGCATATTTGGTGGCTAACATACGCAAATGAGAGCGAGAAGAGAAGGCAAAAACACGGTCGAACAACTATGATCAAGAAGTGATCCTAGAACAACCTACGTCAAGCATTACTCCAACACCGTGTTCACTTCCCGGACTCCGCCGGAAAGAGACCATCACGGTTACACACGCGGTTGATGCATTTTAATTAAGGTCAACTTTAGGTTTTCTACAACCGGACATTAACAAATTCCCATGTGCCCATAACCGCGGGCACGACTTTCGAAAGTTCAAATCCCTGCAGGGGTGTCCCAACTTAGCCCATGACAAGCTCTCACGGTCAATGAAGGATATTCCTTCTAGCGGGAAGACCCGATCAGACTCGGAATCCCGGTTACAAGACATTTCGACAAGGTAAAACTAAACTAGCAACACTGCCCGAATGTGCCGACAAATCCCGATAGGAGCTGCACATATCTCTTTCTCAGGGCACACTCAGATTGTCTTAGGTACGGGTAGGCCAGCCCAGAGTTGCCCGTGGTGGCCACCGGCAGCTGACAGGTTGGACCAACACTCAGAGGAGCACTGGCCCGGGGAGGGGGGGGGGTTAAAATAAAGATGACCCTTGAGTCTGCAGAACCCAAGGGAAAGAAAAGGGGTAGGTGGCGAATGGTAAAACCAATGTTGGGCATTGCTGGAGGAGTTTTACTCAAGGCGAACTGTCAAGGGGTTCCCATTATTACCCAACAGCGTAAGGAACGCAAAATCCGGGAACATAACACCGATATGACGGAAACTAGGGCGGCAAGAGTGGAACAAAACACCAGGCATAAGGCCAAGCCTTCCACCCTTTACCAAGTGTACAGATGCATTAATTAAAAAAGAGATATTGTGATATCCCAACAAGTAAACATGTTCCAACAAGGAACAAACTTCAATCTTCACCTGCAACTAACAACGCTATAAGAGGGGCTGAGCAAAGCGGTAACATAGTCAAACAACGGTTTGCTAGGACATGGTGGGTTAGAGGTTTGACATGGCAATTTGGGAGGCATGATAAGAAAGTGGTAGGCATCGTAGCATAGGCATAGCAAAAGAGCGAGCATCTAGCAAGCAAAAATAGAAGTGATTTCGAGGGTATGGTCATCTTGCCTGAAATCCCGCAAGGAAGAAGAACGAGTCCATGAAGAAGACAAACGGACATAGTCGAACGGGTCCTCACAATCACGACGTTACCGGAACCAACCCGAAGAAGCAACACCGGAAAGAAGCACACAACATAGTAAACAACCACCACATAAGCATGGCATGATGCACAAACAATTATGATGTATGT
>NC_041386.1:257879530-257915063 GCF_002162155.2 Triticum dicoccoides | reverse complement strand
CGGTTTAATGAAGCATGGCATGGCAAAATGCACAAACAAAACTACAGGTTAAGTGGAGCTCAATATGCAACTCGTTGCATATTGACGGAACACCACATCAATTATTTAGTTCTCTTTCGTTTAGGTACCCAACAATATTAAATGTTGTTAAACATGCAAGAGATGAGGCATAACAAAACTACACCATCAAAACAATTTAAATGTGGCCGAATATAACAAATAACGAATCCGGTAAATCCCCATATGCATTTAGCAATTTGGTGCAACAACAATTTTAAACATTTTCGATGTTATTATCATGATGCGAATGACATGAGCAAGTTTTATGCAGAATTTATGAAAATGTTGGCATGTTATAATATATGGGGCATTACTCATCGTGGCGGAAACGAAAGGGGTGCCACGGCAACGACAACGGAAATGGTGCCACGGCAACATTCTGGTTCCGGTAACTCGATTGAGGTGCCGGTGGAAAAGAACAAGTGTGACGGGAGCGTGTCATGCGAAGAACGGTGGGGTGCTCCCGGTTACCGGGTTCCCACGTGTCGACGGCATGGCAACGAGGAGGAACAACTAAGGTTCACGGGCGAATACAACAACCAATCATGCATCTCATACAACACATGCATTCGGTCCACAGGCGTCGTCTCAGGGTTATACATTCGGAGCGTGCAAAAGGGGACGGTTCTCGTTCGTAGAGGGGAAGTAGGCGTTCTTGCGACGGCGGTAGTGGAAGTAGGGGTTCACGCGACGATAGTCGAAGTAGTCGTCCTATCGTTCATCGGCGATCATCGGAGCAGTAGTGGAACAAGGTCGTCGTGGGAAGTAGTCGTACTCGCGAACTTGTCGGATCCACGGCGATGGTAGTGGAACTTCACGAATCTGTGGTCTCCGGGCGTAATGGTACTTGGCGAAACCCGAAATGTTCTTGACGATCCAAAATGGCACAAGTGAGATGTACATCCACGGATTCTTCCGACTTGGGCTCCGGGTACAGGCTTTGACGACCTCGGGGAGACGACGGAGAAATAAAACAGCGGAGCATCAACAGACACGAGGCCACGAACATGACATGGGGCTCCCTGCACCCATGGAAACGGCCGGCAGCAGGAGGCTGCTAGTGGAGGCAGGGCCACGCCGAGGTCGAAGGTGGCCTGGCGAGCTCAGCGGAGGTCATCCACTGTCGGACGAAGCAGGAGCAGCAAGGCATAGCAGCACACTCGAAGCTGCAGGCCAGCACGATGGCCTCCATGGCCGGCGACCATGCAGGCCGCGCGAGGCAAGGTGGGCGTGCAAAAGGGCCGTCGCACGGTCGCAGGCCGGCGACGAAACGACCACAGGGGAGGAGAGGCCGGCGTAGTCACGCGCGCAGGGCGGCGTAGTCCAACAAGACACCGGGGGGTGGCGGCCAAGCGACAAGGAGGAGGCGAACGGGCGAGGGGAAGGTAGAGATGGTGCAGGGCAGGTCGGGTCGCCGGCGCGGGCGCCATGGCCGGAGGCGACGAGCTTCGGTGGCACAATGTCTGGCAGGGCCCCGTCGGCAGCCTCCGGCGAAGGAGCCAAATGGTGGCGGGGCGACGGTGGCACTAGAGGGATAGGGGAAGGGAGCGAGGCGGCGGAGTGGGGGGTGCTGGTACGGGAGCCCCTCTCCCTGTACGAAGCATGCGGCGGCGCTAGGAGAATGAGAGGGAGAGGGTCATGGGTATCGTGCAGGAGAGACGGGGGAGATGGGGATCGGGCTGCGGGGAGAGCGATGGCGGCGCGTGTGGGAACTAGGAGGAGGACGTATCGAGCGGGAGGTTGGGCTAGGGTTAGGATGAGGCTAGGTTTAGGTGGGTGTGGATGGGCCTTGGGAGGCCGGCCCAATGGAAAAGAGAATCGGCCAGGGCCTGCTGGACTGCCTCTCCTACTCTTTTCTCTTAACCAAAAAGAGAAAAATAAAAATAGATAGAAGGAAAAAAAATAGAAAGAGAGGGTATGGATGGAATTTGGGCATGGAAGTTAAATTCCCGGACTCACAAGAATGCGCTGGTTCCAAGAAAAATGGAATGGCCAAGATCGAACAAAAAGAATTCAAACTCATTTGAATTTAATTCAAATGGGTTTGAACTAGGGCGAGGTTTTAGGGTATCCAAAAATGTTGAGAATTTGGTAAAGCTCCGGAAAATGATGAAAGAAATAAATGGCAAGACTAGAGAGTCAAAACTTGAGGAGGAAAAAGGCCAAGGGATTTAATATGCAAGTGGGTTCATGGGTGATTCCAAAACAATGGAATATTTTATAATAGCTCTCTAATATTGGGAGGGTATGTTATAAAGATAACTCACCATGTGAATTCCCTCGGTTTAAACGGATCGAAGATCCACACGGTTTATTTAGTTGAGTTGCAAAAATTAATGACATGATGGCATGATGACATGATGCAATGCAAACATAAAAGGAGCAAGCAAAATAAAACACACAGAGAAACCCGGGAACCCTGGAAGGCAACTGAAGCTCCGGTCTTGGGGAGTTACAACACTCCACCACTACGAGAGGATCTCGTCCCGAGATCTAGGATGGCACCGGAGGGAAAAGGAAGAGGAAGAGAAGAGGTAAAACTAAGTTGCTTCTTTGACCAACGAGTGAGACCGAAGAACCTTCAAAAGGTTGAGGAAAATTAAAGAAAGAAAGCAACAGAGAAAAACAAAGTTGAAAGCACTCTGTTAAGAAAGAGGAACAAGGAAGAATAAATTCGAACAACACTCAGGTTGAGAAGGGATGCAAGACTTGATAAGGCAAAAAGAACTTGAGCAGAATGGCACCACACTCCGGTTAAACAAGATAGAGAAGGAAAAAGACTGATATAATTTGGACAGCACTTTTACTGTAAATGGAAGAAATTGAACATGATCTTGACAAACCGAGATGAGGAGTGAAAAGAGCAACATCACTAGACCTCCGGGAGAAAGAATAGAAGTTGGATCTTGGAAAGGAAAGAATTGAGAGGAAAAAGACATCTTCTACCACAATAGAATTTGAAAAGCATTCTTAAAAGAAGGATTGAACGGAATTGTTGGAAAACCAACAACGAAAAGGATAAGCTTGATATGGTCTTATGGAATACATCTCAAATTATGAATTGACAATTCCGCCACTCACGGGAAAAGAATTGGATTAGTATGAACAAGGAGACGAGAAAGTATTTCACCGGGCGGATAAAGAAGAACTTGGGTCCTTTATAAGCACCATAGATAGCAACAAACCTTAGGGAAGGCTTTAGGTGAAATATAACCCAAGATAACTCCAAAGAAGAGATTGATGGATTTAATATACCTCATTCCTAACAACGTGTGAATCATGAAACATGAACCCAAATTATCAAGAATGACATAATGCCACCTCCAATGATACGGTAGAAAGAAAAGCACTCCGGATAGCAAGATGAAGAAAGCTTGAACTCCTCTAAAAAGAATCTTGATGATCACTTCGAGAAGGAATTAAATCCTTGATGAACCAACATGTAGAACCTTCATGAAGAGCTCCGGTAAACAAAGGAATGATCAAACGGAAGGCAAGAGAAGTTGAAAACACAAGGTGAATCCTTGTAAAGATTAGATCAAGCTTTGGAATGGTATAATTGAAATAACTCTGAACTCTGGAAAAGAAAGATTGACAACTTGAATCGAGAATTTGATGAACCTCCGGAATAAGGAATTAATCACTTGGATGAACAAAAATAAGAATTACATTATGCGTATCCTTCACCAATTAAATTGATGACAATTAACGGATTTGGCATTCTACTTATTCTCGAAGAAAAGATTAAGATCGATCTCGCGCCAACTTGGGAAGGTATTGAACGAAACACCGAAAGGGTTGAAACAACGAATAAATTGATATGATAAATAAGGAAGAGAAAACTCTTGAATGATCCACCGTAAGAATTGGGAAATGAACGAAGTAAAAGGGAAGAATCACCGGTAAGAATTAGCAAATAACGAAGATGCTTGAGAGAATTTATATCCATGAGAACAAAGAGATTATGAGCTGATTAGAGAATCCTTGATTTAAGCACCGGTATGATTTGGAGAATGAGAGCTAAAAGCTGAGAATGAATACTTCTGAGGTGATGGGCTCCGGATGATCAAACTGAAAAGACTCTTGAATTGCTCCGGATAGGTGAAAAGAATTCTCACTATCGAAAACAGTTATGAGAGGATGACATCAAGCTAGAGCCATGAATCTTTGATAGAACGAAACAAGATTCAAGGGAAAACTCTTCTTCGGTCTTCAAATGAAGAGTAAGATAATGAGAAACACCACCATTAACTGTTGAGGCACTCCGGAATGAAAAATTAGAAAGGTTGAGCCAACGAAGAAAAGAAATGAAAGATCTTCGAGAAAGGCATTTGACTGATGACAATTCATTCTTACGTCAAAGTTTGAAATGAATTTGAGACTAACTCCGGGAGAATAAGAAGAGTCAGGTAAGATCCTGGGAAAAGACCTGTGGGTTAGGGCCCACTCAAAAGATACACCGTTGAAAAGATTACTTGAAAGAGAGATTGCACCGGTTGAATTAAATGACTTGAATGAGATAACAACCTCGAAGGATCTTGAATGAATGTAGAGTGGAAAACACAAATCTTCGAGAGATCTTGAGCACTCTGGAACAGTTGAATAGCGAGAAGTGGATGATTAAGAGGTGCACCGGCATGAGAAAGCATTTGAAATGAGGAAAAAGGATATGATCAACACCAAATTTTAATTTGAATCCACCAAAGAAGAAAACGAGTGAAGAGTGACGAACTTGAAGCTCCGTTAGAATCTTCCTGATAATCACCGGATAAGAATATTGAAAGAAAAGAAAGAAGAGACTTCGCATCAATAAGATGGATACTTGATTAAGATATATGAGTCCTTGAAGAAAACAAGGGTGGGTGGGTGGGAAAAACAAAGACAACTTGGAACGAATGAAGCAAACACCATTGAGAAGAACTGATACTTGATCTTGCGGATGTTGCAATGACCAGATCCACTTGAAGAGAAGTACACCGGTTAAAAAGGATTGACATGACAGACTCGATGATCGAGAAGGATTAGTATACACGTCGGAGTATGAGAACACCGTTTAGAGAAGGTATGGAATCAACATTTGACTTCGAAGCAACTCGAATACCACAACTCAAAACAAACAAAGGATTGGCTCGCAGAATAATCCAGAACAAACATATAT
The DNA here is from genome assembly GCF_002162155.2 of Triticum dicoccoides. Lineage (NCBI taxonomy): Eukaryota > Viridiplantae > Streptophyta > Magnoliopsida > Poales > Poaceae > Triticum > Triticum dicoccoides. The sequence continues at coordinate 257,909,845 of NC_041386.1, read as the reverse complement.
AGAGATTTCGTCCGAAGTTTTCGTGGTGGGGCCTACACGAGCTCGATTGTACAACACCATCATGTACAAGGCAGTGCACATGACATACGAAGCGTCCCCGAGTCGGCATAGCCAAGGACTCTTTAAGACACAACGAGACCACTGTAAAACCGACCGTGGATAGGCGGACCACTAGACGTCGAACCCCAATTTCATATCATACATCTATCAAAAAGATATCCTAAGAACTACTTGAATTCCCACTTATAAACTCCCGAAATTTTCCGGTTATGCAATCAGGTGTTGGGGATACAGGGGAAGCATAATATCTCACCCAAAACTAGCAAATCCTACATCCAGCTGTATCCATCCTTCAACACATAACCAAGAAACCTTCGGAAATCATCTACCTCAACCTTCGAAAAGCATCCGTTATACGAGTTACGGAAATACTCCCGAACTCCCGCCCCAATACTAGGTGGCGTCGAGGTTATCTCACCAACAACTGCATAAAAGAGATTTTCGATGTCGGTGAAATTAAACTCAGGTATTCCAGAACTGCAACAATAAAATTGTGACGACAACACCTCGGAGCTCAACTCCCCGAGACACTGCCACAACCCCTAAATGTCAGGAGGCACCAAGAATAATGTTCTCGTCACAAAACCATCGGAATGATTTCAAGATACCCGCGTGATCCTAATTTTTTTTAGTGAAATTTGAAAAGAGAATATTCAAAACTCTACGTCAGGATGCCTCACCAGAGCGACGAAGGGACTGAGGAGTAAAAAGAATTCCTAAACTCTCCGATATATAATTCCTAATGACCCAAAACATTTTCTAGACTCAACTCGGCTGCTAGTTCGATCAAGCAATGGGGCTCCTAAGGTCGGGGAAGGCTCTGATTACCAACTTGTAACGCCCTCGATGCGGCTATATCTCCCATGTGTCGAAGCACAACTTAGAGGCATAACCGCATTGAAAGCAATGTCGCAAGTGAGGTAATCTTCACACAACCCATGTAATACATAACGGAAAAAGATACATAGTTGGCTTACAATCGCCACTTCACACAATTATAGGAATAAAGCATTACATTAACCAGATACAATCAAGGTCCTACTACGGAACCAAAATAAAAGAAGAACCCCAAATGCGACAAAGGTCCCCGATCGACCCCAACTGGGCTCCACTACTGATCAACTAGAACGAAACAACACAAAGGACAAGATCTTCAAAGAGCTCCTCCTTGAGCTTGGTTGCGTCATCTGCACTGACTCATCGGGACCTGCAAGCTGGTTTTGGAAGAATCTGTGAGTCACGGGGACTCAGCAATCTCACACCCTCGCGATCAAGACTATTTAAGCTTATGGGTAGGGTAAAAGGTATGAGGTGGAGCTGTAGCAAGCGACTAGCATATTTGGTGGCTAACATACGCAAATGAGAGCGAGAAGAGAAGGCAAAAGCACGGTCGAACAACTATGATCAAGAAGTGATCCTAGAACAACTTACGTCAAGCATTACTCCAACACCATGTTCACTTCCTGGACTCCGTCGGAAAGAGACCATCACGGTTACACACGCGGTTGATGCATTTTAATTAAGGTCAACTTCAGGTTTTCTACAACCGGACATTAACAAATTCCCATCTTCCCATAACCGCGGGCACGACTTTCGAAAGTTCAAATCCCTGCAGGGGTGTCCCAACTTAGCCCATGACAAGCTCTCACGGTCAATGAATGATATTCCTTCTAGCGGGAAGACCCGATCAGACTCGGAATCCCGGTTACAAGACATTTCGACAAGGTAAAACTAAACCAGCAACACCGCCCGAATGTGCCGACAAATCCCGATAGGAGCTGCACATATCTCTTTCTCAGGGCACACTCAGATTGTCTTAGGTACGGGTAGGCCAGCCCAGAGTTGCCCCTGGTGGCCACCGGCAGCTGACAGGTTGGACCAACACTCAGAGGAGCACTGGCCCGGGGGGGTTAAAATAAAGATGACCCTTGAGTCTGCAGAACCCAAGGGAAAGAAAAGGGGTAGGTGGCGAATGGTAAAACCAATGTTGGGCATTGCTGGAGGAGTTTTACTCAAGGCAAACTGTCAAGGGGTTCCCATTATTACCCAACTGCGTAAGGAACGCAAAATCCGGGAACATAACACTGATATGACGGAAACTAGGGCGGCAAGAGTGGAACAAAACACCAGGCATAAGGCCGAGCCTTCCACCCTTTACCAAGTGTATAGATGCATTAATTAAATAAGAGATATTGTGATATCCCAATAAGTAAACATGTTCCAACAAGGAACAAACTTCAATCTTCACCTGCAACTAACAACGCTATAAGAGGGGCTGAGCAAAGCGATAACATAGCCAAACAACGGTTTGCTAGGACATGGTGGGTTAGAGGTTTGACATGGCAATTTGGGAGGCATGATAAGAAAGTGGTAGGCATCGTAGCATAGGCATAGCAAAAGAGCGAGCATCTAGCAAGCAAAGATAGAAGTGATTTCGAGGGTATGGTCATCTTGCCTGAAATCCCGCAAGGAAGAAGAACGAGTCCATGAAGAAGACAAACGGACATAGTCGAACGGGTCCTCACAATCACGACGTTACCGGAACCAACCCGAAGAAGCAACACCGGAAAGAAGCACACAACATAGTAAACAACCACCACATAAGCATGGCATGATGCACAAACAATTATGATGTATGTCCGGTTTAATGAAGCATGGCATGGCAAAATGCACAAACAAAACTACAGGTTAAGTGGAGCTCAATATGCAACTCGTTGCATATTGACGGAACACCACATCAATTATTTAGTTCTCTCTCGTTTAGGTACCCAACAATATTAAATGTTGTTAAACATGCAAGAGATGAGGCATAACAAAACTACACCATCTAAACAATTTAAATGTGGCCGGATATAACAAATAACGAATCCGGTAAATCCCCATATGCATTTAGCAATTTGGTGCAACAACAATTTTAAACATTTTCAATGTTATTATCATGATGCGAATGACATGAGCAAGTTTTATGCAGAATTTATGAAAATGTTGGCATGTTATAATATATGGGGCATTACTCATCGTGGCGGAAATGAAAGGGGTGCCACGGCAACGACAACGGAAATGGTGCCACGGCAACATTCTGGTTCCGGTAACTCGATTGAGGTGCCGGTGGAAAAGAACAAGTGTGACGGGAGCGTGTCATGCGAAGAACGGTGGGGTGCTCCCGGTTACCGGGTTCCCACGTGTCGACGGCATGGCAACGAGGAGGAACAACTAAGGTTCACGGGCGAATACAACAACCAATCATGCATCTCATACAACACATGCATTCGGTCCACGGGCGTCGTCTCAGGGTTACACCTTCGGAGCGTGCAAAAGGGGACGGTTCTCGTTCGTAGAGGGGAAGTAGGCGTTCTTGCGACGGCGGTAGTGGAAGTAGGGGTTCACGCGACGGTAGTCGAAGTAGTCGTCCTATCGTTCATCGGCGATCATCGGAGCGGTAGTGGAACAAGGTCATCGTGGGAAGTAGTCGTACTCGCGAACTTGTCGGATCCACGGCGACGGTAGTGGAACTTCACGAATTTGTGGTATCCGGGCGTAATGGTACTTGGCGAAACCCGAAACGTTCTTGACGATCCAAAATGGCACAAGTGAGATGTACATCCACAGATTCTTCCGACTTGGGCTCTGGGTACAGGATTTGATGAGCTCGGGGAGACGATGGAGAAATAAAACAGCGGAGCATCAACAGACACGAGGACACGAACATGACTTGGGGCTCCCCGAACCCATGGAAACGGCCGGCAGCAGGAGGCTGCTAGTGGAGGCAGGGCCACGCCGAGGTCGAAGGTGGCCGGGCGAGCTCAACGGAGGTCATCCACTATCGAACGAAGCAGGAGCAGCAAGGCACAGCAGCGCACTCGAAGCTGCAGGCCAGCACGATGGCCTCCATGGCCGGCGGCCATGCAGGTCGCGCGAGGCAAGGCGGGCGTGCAAAAGGGCGGTCGCACGGTCGCAGGCTGGCGGCGAAACGACCACAGGGGAGGAGAGGCCGGCGTAGTCGCGCGCGCAGGGCGGCGTAGTCCAACAAGACACCGCGGGGTGGCGGCCAAGTGACAAGGAGGAGGCGAACGGGCGAGGGGAAGGTAGAGATGGTGCAGGGCAGGTCGGGTCGCCGGCGTGGACGCCATGGCCGGAGGCGACAGGCTCCGGTGGCACAGTGTCTGGCAGGGCCTCGTCGGCAGCCTCCGGCAAAGGAGCCAAATGGTGGCGGGGCGACGGCGGCACTAGAGGGACGGGGAAGGGAGCGATGCGGTAGAGTCGGGGGTGCTGGCGCGGGAGCCCCTCTCCCTGTATGAAGCATGCGGTGGCGCTAGGAGAACGAGAGGGAGAGGGTCGTGGGTATAGTGCAGGAGAGATAGGGGAGATGGGGATCGGGCTGCGGGGAGAGCGATGGCGGCGCGTGTGGGAACTAGGAGGAGGAGGTATCGAGCGGGAGGTTGGGCTAGGGTTAGGATGAGGCTAGGTTTAGGTGGGTGCGGATGGGCCTTGGGAGGCCGGCCCAATGGAAAAGAGAATCGGCCAGGGCCTGCTGGACTGCCTCTCCTACTCTTTTCTCTTAACCAAAAAGAGAAAAATAAAAATAGATAGAAGGAAAAAAATAGAAAGAGAGGGTATGGATGGAATTTGGGCATGGAAGTTAAATTCCCGGACTCACAAGAATGCGTTGGTTCCAAGAAAAATGGAATAGCCAAGATTGAACGAAAAGAATTCAAACTCATTTGAATTTAATTCAAATGGGTTGGAACAAGGGCAAGGTTTTAGGGTATCCAAAAATGTTGAGAATTTGGTAAAGCTCCGGAAAATGATGAAAGAAATAAATGGCAAGACTAGAGAGTCGAAACTTGAGGAAGAAAAAGGCCAAGGGATTTAATATGCAAGTGGGTTCATGGGTGATTCCAAAACAATGGAATATTTTATAATAGCTCTCTAATATTGGGAGGGTATGTTATAAAGAGAACTCACCATGTGAATTCCCTCGGTTTAAACGGATCGAAGATCCACACGGTTTATTTAGTTGAGTTGCAAAAATTAATGACATGATGGCATGATGACATGATGCAATGCAAACATAAAAGGAGCAAGCAAAATAAAACACATAGAGAAACCCGGGAACCCTGGAAGGCAACTGAAGCTCCGGTCTTGGGGCGTTACAACACTCCACCACTACGAGAGGATCTCGTCCCGAGATCTAGGATGGCACCGGAGGGAAAAGGAAGAGGAAGAGAAGAGGTAAAACTAAGTTGCTTCTTTGACCAACGAGTGAGACCGAAGAACCTTCAAAAGGTTGAGCAAAATTAAAGAAAGAAAGCAACGGAGAAGAACAAAGTTGAAAGCACTCTGTTAAGAAAGAGGAACAAGGAAGAATAAATTCGAACAACACTCAGGTTGAGAAGGGATGCAAGACTTGATAAGGCAAAAAGAACTTGAGCAGAATGGCACCACACTCCGGTTAAACAAGATAGAAGGAAAAAGACTGATATAATTTGGACAACACTTTGACTGTAAATGGAAGAAATTGAACATGATCTTGACAAACCGAGATGAGGAGTGAAAAGAGCAACATCACTAGACCTCCAGGAGAAAGAATAGAAGTTGGATCTTGGAAAGGAAAGAATTGAGAGGAAAAAGACAACTTCTACCACAATAGAATTTGAAAAGCATTCTTAAAAGAAGGATTGAACGGAATTGTTGGAAAACCAACAACGAAAAGGATAAGCTTGATATGGTCTTATGGAATACATCTCAAAGTATGAGTTGACAATCCCGCCACTCACGGGAAAAGAATTGGATTGGTATGAACAAGGATACGAGAAAGTATTTCACCGGGAGGATAAAGAAGAACTTGGGTCCTTTGTAAGCACCATAGATAGCAACAAACCTTAGGGAAGGCTTTTGGTGAAATATAACCCAAGATAACTCCAAAGAAGAGATTGATGGATTTAATATACCTCATTCCTAACAACGTGTGAATCATGAAACATGAACCCAAATTATCAAGAATGACATAATGCCACCTCCAATGATACGGTAGAAAGAAAAGCACTCCGGATAGCAAGATGAAGAAAGCTTGAACTCCTCTAAAAATAATCTTGATGATCACTTCGAGAAGGAATTAAATCCTTGATGAACCAACAGGTAGAACCTTCATGAAGAGCTCCGGTAAACAAAGGAATGATCAAACGGAAGGCAAGAGAAGTTGAAAACACAAGGTGAATCCTTGTAATGATTAGATGAAGCTTTGGAATGGTATAATTGAAATAACTTTGAACTCCGGAAAAGAAAGATTGACAACTTGAATCGAGAATTTGATGAACCTCCAGAATAAGGAATTAATCACTTGGATGAACAAAAATAAGAATTACATTATGCGTATCCTTCACCAATTAAATTGATGACAATCAACGGATTTGGCATACTACTTATTCTCGAAGAAAAGATTAAGATCGATGTCGCGCCAGCTTGGGAAGGTATTGAACGAACCACCGAAAGGGTTGAAACAACGAATAAATTGATATGATAAAGAAGGAAGAGAAAACTCTTGAACGATCCACCGTAAGAATTGGGAAACGAATGAAGTAAAAGGGAAGAATCACCGGTAAGAATTAGCAAATAACGAAGATGCTTGAGAGAATTTAGATCCATGAGAACGAAGAGATTACGAGCTGATTAGAGAATCCTTGATTTAAGCACCGGTATGATTTGGAGAATGAGAGCTAAAAGCTGAGAATGAATACTTCTGAGGTGATGGGCTCCGGATGATCAAACTGAAAAGACTCTTGAATTGCTCCGGATAGGTGAAAAGAATTCTCACTATCAAAAACAGTTATGAGAGGATGACATCAAGCTAGAGCCATGAATCTTTGATAGAACGAAACAAGATTCAAGGGAAAACTCTTCTTTGGTCTTCAAATGCAGAGTAAGATAACGAGAAACACCACCAAGAATTGTTGCGGCACTCCGGAATGAAAAATTAGAAAGGTTGAGCCAATGATGAAATGAAATGAAAGATCTTCGAGAAAGGCATTTGACTGATGACAATTCATTCTTACGTCAAAGTTTGAAATGAATTTGAGACTAACTCCGGGAGAATAAGAAGAGTCAGGTAAGATCCTGGGAAAAGACTTGTGGGTTAGGGCCCACTCAAAAGATACACCGTTGAAAAGATTACTTGAAAGAGAGATTGCACCGGTTGAATTAAATGACTTGAATGAGATAACAACCTCGAAGGATCTTGAACGAATATAGAGTGGAAAACACAAATCTTCGAGATATCTTGAGCACTCCGGAACAGTTGAATAGCGAGAAGTGGATGATTAAGAGGTGCATCGGCATGAGAAAGCATTTGAAACGAGGAAAAAGGATATGATCAACACCAAATCTTAATTTGAATCCACGGGAGAAGAAAATGAGTGAAGAGTGATGAACTTGAAGCTCCGTTAGAATCTTCCTGATAATCACCGGATAAGAATACTGAAAGAAAAGAAAGAAGAGACTTCGCATAAATAAGATGGATACTTGATTAAGATATATGAGTCCTTGAAGAAAACAAGGGTGGGTGGGCGGGAAAAGCAAAGACAACTTGGAACGGATGAAGCAAACACCGTTGAGAAGAACTGATACTTGATCTTGCGGTTGTTGCAATGACCGGATCCACTTGAAGAGAAGTACACCGGTTAAAAAGGATTGACATGACAGACTCGATGATCGAGAAGGATTAGTATACACGTCAGAGTATGAGAACACCGTTTAGAGAAGGTATGGAATCAACATTTGACTTCGAAGCAACTCGAATACCACAACTCAAAACAAACAAAGGATTGGCTCGCAGAATAAGCCAGAACAAACATATGATAGAGATTTCGTCCGGAGTTTTCGTGGTGGGGCCTACACGAGCTCGATCGTACAGCACCATCATGTACAAGGCAGTGCACATGACATACGAAGCGTCCCCGAGTCGGCATAGCCAAGGACTCTTTAGGACACAACGAGACCACTGTAAAACCGACCGTGGATAGGCGGACCACTAGACGTCAAACCCCAATTTCATATCATACATCTGTCAAAAAGATATCCTAAGAACTACTTGAATTCCCACTTATAAACTCCCGAAATTTTCCGGTTATGCAATCAGGTGTTGGGGATACATGGGAAGCATAATATCTCACCCAAAACTAGCAAATCCTACATCCAGCTGTATCCATCCTTCAACACATAACCAAGAAACCTTCGGAAATCATCTACCTCAACCTTCAAAAAGCATCCGTTATACGAGTTATGGCAATACTCCCGAACTCCCGCCCCAATACTGGGTGGCGTCGAGGTTATCTCACCAACAACTGCATAAAAGAGATTTTCGATGTCGGTGAAATTAAACTCAGGTATTCCAGAACTGCAACGATAAAATTGTGACGACAACACCTCGGAGCTCAACTCCCCGAGACACTGCCACAACCCCTAAATGTCAGGAGGCACCAAGAACAATGTTCTCGTCACAAAACCATCGGAACAATTTCAAGATACCCGCGTGATCCTAAATTTTTTTTAGTGAAATTTGAGAAGAGAAGAGTCAAAACTCTACATCAGGATGCCTCACCAGAGCGACGAAGGGACTGAGGAGTAAAAAGAATTCCTAAACTCTCCGATATATAATTCCTAATGACTCAAAACATTTTCTAGACTCAACTTGGCTGCTAGTTCGATCAAGCAATGGGGATCCTAAGGTCGGGGAAGGCTCTGATTACCAACTTGTAACGCCCTCGATGCGGCTATATCTCCCACGTGTCGAAGCACGACTTAGAGGCATAACCGCATTGAAAGCAATGTCGCAAGTGAGGTAATATTCACACAACCCATGTAATACATAAGGGAAAAAGATACATAGTTGGCTTACAATCGCCACTTCACACAATTACAGGAATAAAGCATTACATTAACCAGATATAATCAAGGTCCGACTACGGAACCAAAATAAAAGAAGAACCCCAAATGTGACAAAGGTCCCCGATCGACCCCAACTGGGCTCCACTACTAATCAACTAGAACGAAACAACACAAAGGACAAGATCTTCAAAGAGCTCCTCCTTGAGCTTGGTTGCGTCATCTACACGGACTCATCGGGACCTGCAAGCTGGTTTTGGAAGAATATGTGAGTCACGGGGACTCAACAATCTCACACCCTCGCGATCAATACTATTTAAGCTTATGGGTAGGGTAAAAGGTATGAGGTGGAGCTGTAGCAAGCGACTAGCATATTTGGTGGCTAACATACGCAAATGAGAGCGAGAAGAGAAGGCAAAAGCACGGTCGAACAACTATGATCAAGAAGTGATCCTAGAACAACCTACATCAAGCATTACTCCAACACCGTGTTCACTTCCCGGACTCCGTCTAGCGGGAAGACCCTATCAGACTCGGAATCCCGGTTACAAGACATTTTGACAAGGTAAAACTAAACCAGCAACACCGCTCGAATGTGCTGACAAATCCCGATAGGAGCTGCACATATCTCTTTCTCAGGGCACACTCAGATTGTCTTAGGTACGGGTAGGCCAGCCCAGAGTTGCCCCTGGTCGCCACCGGCAGCTGACAGGTTGGACCAACACTCAGAGGAGCACTGGCCCGGGGGGGTTAAAATAAAGATGACCCTTGAGTCTGCAGAACCCAAGGGAAAGAAAAGGGGTAGGTGGCGAATGGTAAAACCAATGTTGGCATTGCTGGAGGAGTTTTACTCAAGGCGAACTGTCAAGGGGTTCCCATTATTACCCAACCGCGTAAGAAACGCAAAATCCGGAAATATAACACCGATATGACGGAAACTAGGGCGGCAAGAGTGGAACAAAACACCAGGCATAAGGCCGAGCCTTCCACCTTTTACCAAGTGTATAGATGCATTAATTAAAAAAGAGATATTATGATATCCCAACAAGTAAACATGTTCCAATAAGGAACAAACTTCAATCTTCACCTGCAACAATATTAAATGTTGTTAAACATGGCAAGAGATGAGGCATAACAAAACTACACCATCTAAACAATTTAAATGGGGCCGGATATAACAAATAACGGATCCGGTAAATCCCCGTATGCATTTAGCAATTTGGTGCAACAACAATTTTAAACATTTTCGATGTTATTATTATGATGCGAATGACATGATCAAGTTTTATGCAGAATTTATGAAAATGTTGGCATGTTATAATATATGGGGCATTACTCATTGTGGCGGAAACGAAAGGGGTGCCATGGCAACGACAACAGAAATGGTGCCACGGCAACATTCCGGTTCCGGTAACTCTATTGAGGTGCCGGTGGAAAAGAACAAGTGTGACGGGAGCGTGTCATGCGAAGAACGGTGGGGTGCTCCCGGTTACCGGGTTCCCACGTGTCGACGGCATGGCAACGAGGAGGAACAACTAAGGTTCACGGGCGAATACAACAACCAATCATGCATCTCATACAACACATGCATTCGGTCCACGGGCGTCGTCTCAGGGGAAGTAGGCGTTCTTGCGACGGCGGTAGTGGAAATAGGGGTTCACGCGACGGTAGTCGAAGTAGTCATCCTCTCGTTCATCGGCGATCATCGGAGCCGTAGTGGAACAAGGTCGTCGTGGGAAGTAGTCGTACTCGCGAACTTGTCGGATCCACGACGACGGTAGTGGAACTTCACGAATCTGTGGTCTCCGGGCGTAATGGTACTTGGCGAAACCCGAAATGTTCTTGACGATCCAAAATGGCACAAGTGAGATGTACATCCATGGATTCTTCCGACTTGGGCTCCGGGTACAGGATTTGACGAGCTCGGGGAGACGATGGAGAAATAAAACAGCGGAGCATCAACAGACACGAGGCCACGAACATGACTTGGGGGGGCTCCCTGAACCCATGGAAACGGCCGGACGCAGGAGGCTGCTAGTGGAGGCAGGGCCACGCCGAGGTCGAAGGTGGCCGGGCGAGCCCAACGGAGGTCATCCACTGTCGGACGAAGCAGGAGCAGCAAGGCATAGCAGCGCACTCGAAGCTGCAGGCCAGCACGATGGCCTCCATGGCCGGCGGCCATGCAGGCTGCGCGAGGCAAGGCGGGCGTGCAAAAGGGCCGTCGCACGGTCGCAGGCCGGCGGCGAAACGACCACAGGGGAGGAGAGGCCGGTGTAGTCGCACGCGCAGGGCAGCGTAGTCCAACAAGACACCGCGGGGTGGCGGCCAAGCGACAAGGAGGAGGCGAACGGGCGAGGGGAAGGTAGAGATGGTGCAAGGCAGGTCGGGTCGCCGGCGCGGGCGCCATGGCCGGAGGCGACGGGCTTCGGTGGCACAGTGTCTGGCAAGGCCTCGTCGGCAGCCTCCGGCGAAGGAGCCAAATGGTGGCGGGGCGACGGCGGCACTAGAGGGACGGGGGAAGGGAGCGAGGCGGCAGAGTGGGGGGTGCTGGTGCGGGAGCCCCTCTCCCTGTACGAAGCATGCGGCGGCGCTAGGAGAACGAGAGGGAGAGGGTCGTGGGTATCGTGCAGGAGAGACGGGGAGATGGGGATCGGGCTGCGGGAAGAGCGATGGCGGCGCGTGTGGGAACTAGGAGGAGGAGGTATCGAGCGGGAGGTTGGGCTAGGGTTAGGATGAGGCTAGGTTTAGGTGGGTGCGGATGGGCCTTGGGAGGCCGGCCCAATGGAAAAGAGAATCGGCCAGGGCCTGCTGGACTGCCTCTCCTACTCTTTTCTCTTAACCAAAAAGAGAAAACTAAAAATAGATAAAAGGAAAAAAAAGAAAGAGAGGGTATGGATGGAATTTGGGCATCGAAGTTAAATTCCCGGACTCACAAGAATGCGCTGGTTCCAAGAAAAATGGAATGGCCAAGATCGAACAAAAAGAATTCAAACTCATTTGAATTTAATTCAAATGGGTTTGAACTAGGGCGAGGTTTTAGGGTATCCAAAAATGTTGAGAATTTGGTAAGGCTCCGGAAAATGATGAAAGAAATAAATGGCAAGACTAGAGAGTCGAAACTTGAGGAAGAAAAAGGCCAAGGGATTTAATATGCAAGTGGGTTCATGGGTGATTCCAAAACAATGGAATATTGTATAATAGCTCTCTAATATTGGGAGGGTATGTTATAAAGAGAACTCACCATGTGAATTCCCTCGGTTTAAACAGATCGAAGATCCACACGGTTTATTTAGTTGAGTTGCAAAAAATAATGACATGATGGCATGATGACATGATGCAATGCAAACATAAAAGGAGCAAGCTAAATAAAACACATAGAGAAACCCGGGAACCCTGGAAGGCAACTGAAGCTCCGGTCTTGGGGCGTTACAGGATCCTTGAGATCTTTGTTCATTACAGAACCGCAAGTTCTTAATGCACACCAGCACCCACAAACTTATTTTCATCTAGCACACCAAATGGGCGGTAATTCTTAATAAGAAAAGCTGCATGCTGGTGACAGATTTGGATTTGTCATTTGGGACCCATGAGGAAAAAGCCTATCCAGGGCGGTGCCGACTCAACAATAAAAATTGAGAAACCTGGTTTGAAAATTACCATAAATCCAAAACTCGCCTCAAAATCATGAAACGCAACATCACCAACATGTTGTAGTAAAAAAATAGTCCAATTTTGGACAAGTTTTGGTACAAACTTCTTACAAAACGGTGCTTCTTTAAAAAAGGCTCATGTGAAACGACATATGCTGTCTCTTCCCGCCTTGATTTATTTTACAGATGCAACATGCAACAATAGTAATATGAAATTATTCACGGTTTGTTTTGCCTTTTTATACGTTATTTGAGTTTTCTAGGCATTTTGGAACATACTTTGGTATGTGCAAAGGTCCTGTGTGTACTAGCCACATATGTAATTGGATGTTCAATCTGTTTATGGAATCAAGTCCTTAGAAGTTGTAAGTACATATGTTGTTGTTCTGTGTGCAATGACATCACACACGGATCATACTAGGGAACCCTTCGGTGATGATTTCATCAATCGCTGACAATTGTATATCACCAAGCATTTGCCCAAAACACACACACGACTTATTAGCAGCAGTCGTCTGTACTATTATCTGTCTTCACTCACATTTCTGATTACAGACCTGTTTGCCTCGTATCACACACATCCTATTAAATTGAACCATTTATGATCTCTTGGCACAAAGCAAACAGTTTATCCAAGGGAACCGTATGCCGTATATCGCACACACCTTGATCTGGCCGGCCGTTTCTTTTGTGTTGCCTAATGAGAAACAGTTCATCCGAGTGAACCGTATGCTATATATCTCACACAATTTGATCTGGCTGCCCGTTTCTTTTGGGCGGCTGCTAAAGATCAACCAACTTATTTCCTGAGAAATCGGTCGGCTCCTAAGCCATCATATATGTCCTCACCATCCATTGGATTCGGTCAACGCCACCACGCAGGCTCGTCCTTCTATCATCACAACCACGACAGAGCAAATGAAGTGCCTCGCCATGGGAAGCTTCATCGTCCGGCTCGCAGCTGGCGCCACACCCCCTCTCGCTAGTAGCGCAGCAGTGCTCCATAGCCGGCCGCCGGCGATGCTTCACCGCGGCACCAACCCTGGGCGCGGTTGCGCTCCATGGCAGCACTCACCGCCGCCGGTGAAGCTCCATTGTAGCTCTGGGCCGCCGTCGATCCCTGCATCGCAGCACTGATAGCCGTCGGTGAAGCTCCATTGTAGCATCGACCACTTGCATCGCAGCACAAGCAGCCGCCGGTGAAGCTCCATTGCATCGCAGCTCCGGGCCGCCGGCGAGCGCTGTATCACAGCACCGACAGCCGCTGGTGAAGCTCCACTGCAACACCGTCGCGCGACCATCCGCCCGTTGCAGCACCACCATGCGACACCCCATTGCAGCGTCGGTGATCCCCCATGCACCACTGTCCACAAGCGAGATTGCAGCGGGCCTCGTCTCCTAGCTGGCCACTACAGCACACGTGTACTACAATGATTCACTGGTTGAAGAAGAGAGATGGGAGAGATGACCCACAAGTATAGGGGATCAATTATAGCTCTTTCCGATAAGTAAGAGTGTCGAACCCAACGAGGAGCAGAAGGAAATGAGAAGTAGTTTTCAGTAAGGTAGTGTCTGCAAGTGCTGAAATTGTAAGTAGCGAGTAGTTTGATGGCAAGGTAATTTGTAGCGAACAAGTAACGATAATTGTAACAAGTGTGCAGCAAGGTAGCCCAATCATTTTGAGGCAAAGGACAGGCCAAAACGGATTCTTATAATGAGCAAGGCGTTCTTGAGGGTACATGGGAATTTCATCTAGTCGCTTTCATCATATTGGTTTGATTTGTGTTTGCTACCTTGATAATTTGATATGTGGGTGGACCAGTGCTTAGGTGCTGTTCTTACTTGAACGAATCTCCTACTTATGATTAACCCTCTCGCAAGCATCCGCAACTATGAGAAAAGTATTAAGAATAAATTCTAACCATAGCATTAAACTCTAGGATCCAATCGGTCCCTTACGGAATAGTGCATAAATAGGGGTTTAAGTTTCTGTCACTCCCACAACCCAACATCTATTTACTACTCCACAATGCATTCCCTTAGGCCCAAATATGGTGAAGTGTCATGTAGTCAACGTTCTCATGACACCACTAAGGGAATCACAACATACACACTAACAAAATATCGAACACATATCAAATTCACATGATTACTTGCAACATGATTTCTCCCGTGACCTCAAGAACAAAAGCAAGTACTCACAAACAACAAACATGCTCATGATCAGAGGGGTATTAATATGCATAATGGATCCGAACATATAATCTTCCACCAAATAAACCATATAGTAATGAAGCACAAGATGTAATCGACAATACTAGCCACCCCCTAGCAACAATCTATAGTTCCGGTAACAAGATTGCATACAAGAGATGAACTAGGTTTTGAGATGAGATTGTGCTGGTGAAGATGTTGATGGAGATTGCCCTTCCCAAGATGGGAGAGTTGTTGGTGATGATGATGACGATGATTTCCCCTCTGGGAGGGAAGTTCCTGCCCAAGTTCCGTTTCGAGGCGGTGGCACTTCGTCCTGAAAGTCCTCTTCTTATTTTTTTCTAGGTCAAAACCACTTATATACCAGAAGATGGGCACCGGAGGTGGGCCGAGGAGGCCACAACCCACCAGGGCGCGCCAGGGGGACCTGGCGCGCCCAGGTGGTTTGTGCCCACCTGGTGGCTCCTCTCTGGTCCTTATTAGCTCCAATATTTCTTATATATTCCATAAAAAATCTCCGTGAAGTTTCAACCCATTTGGAGTTGTGCAGAATAGGTGGCCTGACGTAGCTTTTTCAGGTCCAGATTTCCAGTTGCTGGAATTCTCCCTCTTGGTGTGTGTCTTGCAAATTATGAAAGAAAAGGCATTAGAATTACTCCCAAAAGAATTATTATGGATACAAATATTATAAATAATAGTAAGAAAACATGATGCAAAATGGACGTATCAGGGGGCAGGGGTAGCGAAGGAGCATTGCGACCAGAGGGAGCACTGGATCTGATAGCTACGGGGAGTTGTTGGGGTCAACGACTTAGTTTGTCTGGCTGAGGCGCTCCTGTGTGGATAAAGATGAGGATGGAGAAAGCGGTGTGGGGTTCCCACTGGGACACATGTCGCGTGTCAGAAGAGGCTTACTCTGCGGTGTAACCAGCTGACTATTTTTAAACGTTTTCCTTCTTTTGTTCCTCCTCACCGCAAACAGTTAATTGAACTGAACCATATGCCCTGCATCACACACGCAACTAAAATCTGAATCGTGTTTGATGCATCTGTGATCGCAAACGTTTTGCACCTTTTTATGTTTTTTACACCATCGTTTGCGATTATTGCATCGCACATAGTTTCGTCGAAGGGTCTCTGATCATAGTGTCGCGTTAGCAGCATCCTCTAGTAGTGCCCAAACTTTATTTTTCCACTAGTGGTAGAGACAGGTTTGAACCCCAAGGCCGGTCCAAGGCCCAAGCGCAAGCCTCAACTTCCGACTCAGCTTGCAGGCCCTGAATGGGCCCTTAACCTTGTAACGGTATAAGTAGAGCTCCTTCCTTCGTGAGTAGGTAGGCGGTGGCAGAACAACTAGTGGCTGGCATGGATAGCGTGTATGTGTGTGCGTCCCTCTCCTTTGATTCCCTTCCTCCATTCGAACGTGTAGCTCGAATTTGCATCCATGGAGTAAAATAGAGAGTAGCTCTAACAATCTTGCATCAGAGCCGTTCGATCCGGCAGCCGTCCTGCCCACAATCGCCACACCCGACTCGTCGACATGCTACGTGTCATTGCCATGGAAAGAAGTCCACCAGAGACGAGGGCCATCTACGATCTTCTCCGAGCCAATTTCAACAAGGCCAACAATGGCCGCAACGACTCTAAGGCACAAACCATCATGCAGCTCGACGCCAAGCTCGACCTCCTCTCGACCCGCATCGACAAGGTCAAGGTGTCGATCGAAGTCGACATCGACGAGCTGCGGGAGGGACTCGATCGCTCTACACCACCGCTATCAGGGCACACCAGGGGCGCGCCAGCCACTCCCACGCATGCACCGAGCAATGGCTCCACCAGCCCTGAAGGTTACCGCGCCGATGTTGAAAACCAAGGGTAGGGACATAGATATGTCCCACCTCCAATCAGAGGTATGCAGATCGACCCGGCCTTGTAGAGAGTACCATTCAATTCAGTATAATTTTTTTGGCCACACTCTTCTGATGTGTACGGATTTGGTCCTCGCATCGAGCTCCCTCGTTTCGACGGATCCAATCCCAAAATCTGGCAGACACATAGTGAGGACTATCTCAAATTTTGGGGCACGCCTACGAACCAGTGGATATCCACTGGTACCGTAATGTGCTATACAAATGGTTTTTAACCCGTTCAGCGACGGCAATCCGAACTGTCGCCGAGTGAGTGATTGCGATAGGGGGTCCTTCCCACATGACCCAAAAACCATCGGGGATAGGCGAGTGGCTACTGACGATCGCCATAGAATAAACGTATGAGAAGTCACCCCAGTCCCACATGTTATGTCTCGACGTTACATTTCTGATCCGAGAGACATCCCAAATGATTACACCGCTATAGTCATGTGAAAAAGGTGGACATCAACATTTAATCTACCGATGTGTTTGTGATAGGTACGTTGTCACACATAGTACAAGAATGTAAAATGTGTGCGGTACCTCTACTAACGCCAACGTGTCCATTTTCATAATTGTGTGCGATAGGTATTCCTATCGCACACGCACACAGGTTTGAAATGTTCATTGTATTACCATGAATCACACACGCATATGAGACGAAACCGTGTGTGCATCCATCGGGCATCGCAAACGTTTCATGTCAAAAAACCGCATGTTCTCTATTTTTCATCTCACACGCTGTTTTCTTTTTAACCGTGTGCACATTATTTAGTTCGCTCCTATATAATTTTTATTTTTCCCTGTAATTTATTATTTGAATTGGAAATTTTGAAATATGAAATGTGGAATTCAAATTCTCAAAACAATATGTTCAATAATTATAGGATTAGACATCAATTAACTATGATGAACCACAATATTTAGAGGCAGAAAAGGTGAAGAGACAAGTGTAAATCATTTTGGCTGGCGATGGTGTCGAAGAAGCAGCGCATAATGTGCCCCCCTACATGCCATAATGTGCCCTCCTACATGCCATAGGCATGAACAAAATTTGTCCAACCCCTTGTGACAATCGCCCACCCATCCTTCACCGCCTTCAGGAGCATGAATTATATACTTTAACCTTAGTTGCCTCCACCCCGGTCATGTATTTGCAAGGTAATCGTCGGTAAATAGCTTCAGAAACCACTAAAAAGAGAAAAATTTCAGATACTCAGGTCTAATAGAGTAACTTATTATGGGCAAGGGAAAAGGCAACACATTACTTACCATCCTAAAGTTCACTGTTGTCTTGGACAAAGCGTAAATAAAGAGCTTAATTCCCATCACCCGTTTCCTTCGCCTAACACACTTGACACTTGTTCATGAATATATCATTGCCCCATACGCAAAAGGGATCGAAGCATGGATCAGTACTGCTCATATATGTACCTACAAGCAACCAGTAAATGTTAGAATCTGAACTGAGATTGCACAAATGATGTAAAATACAACTACCTATGTTCCTAAGCACATGTATTTTTAGATATTTCAATATGAACTACATACGGATGTATATAGAATTATAGACATAGTTCAGATTAGAATCTAGATTCACTCATTTTGCTCCGTATGTAGTCTATATTGAAATCTCTAAAAATACTTATATTTAGGAACAGATGGTGTATAAGATATGGGATGCAACTAACCTCGACCGCAAATAACATCATCGCCCATTGTAGCCCTGTGTAAGTAAATGGAAAGCAGGTGTTAACTACAACAGGGTTAACATGCACCAAAAATAGCAAATGGTAATAAAATGGCAGCATCTGTAGTGAAATCTTCATTGCGAAAGAGTAGCATGGTAGCAAAGGGACGGATTAAAAATGGATAGAATTGTTTACTGCAACAGAAAACCTAGTATAGCCATTGAAACTAGTATTGATAGAAATGAAATCGTCAGAGTTAAGCGTCGCAAGGCATGTGCTACTAGAGCAGAGAATGGCCCAGTTGTCTATAAAAAGGTAGGCAAAATAGATAAGATGGGCTAGGCGTGTTTACTACAACATGCTTAATACATGAATCATACAAAACATGGTCATTGCAACTGGTATTGGTAAGATCCAACTGGTGAGTTCACACTTGGTAAGTCCCGAGGGGTAGTTGTTGGGGCACTTCATATGGACAAGAGCACGCCCCAAGTTGGCTGCAGCCGTGGCAATGTGTTCCTGCGGGTCAAAGAGTGGATCAGTGTCGCTGACATGTGTACCTACAAGAAGCAAGTAAATTTTAGAAGCCAAACTGTAATTGCACAAATAATTGGAAGTAATGTAAGACATGGGATGGAGCTAAGCTCGACGGCAAACAACATCGCCCGTTATGGCCCTGCGTAAGTAAATGGAAAGGCATGTTAAGTAAAATAGGTTTAGCATCCACTAAAAATAGCAAATGGGTAGCATCTCTAGTATATCTTCATTGTGGAGAGTAGCACAGTAACAAAGGGACAGATTAAAAAATGGATACAACTATTAATTGCAACGGGCTTAACAACATCCTAAGTCATGTTTTCTAAGTTTGTAGCCATTGAAATACAACTTTTAAAAATGGATACAACTATTAATTGCACCAAGATTATTAGCCGTTGAAACTGGTACTGATAAAAATGCAATTGGGAGAGTTAAACATCGCAAGGCAGGTGCTGCCAGAGTAGAGAATTGCCCAGTTGTCTATAAGAAGGTAGGGAAAATAGCTAAAAACGTGTTAGGCATGTTTACTACAACATGCTTAGTACATCAACCTTACAAAACATAGCCATTAATTGCAACTGGTATTAGTAAGATTGAACTGGTGAATTCATACTTGGTATGTCCTAAAAGGTAGTTGCTGGGGCATTTCATCTTGGCCAGAGCCCGTCCAAAGTCAGCGGCGGCGGAGGCGAGCTGTTCCTCTGGGTCGAAGCGTGGATCAGTGCCGCTGACATGTGTACCTAATGGCAACGAGTAAATGCTAGAAGTTAAACCGCAATTGCAGAAATGATGGGAAATATTGTAAGACATGGGATGCAGCTAACCTCGACGGCAAACAACATCATCGCCCATTATGACCTTGCATAAGTACATGGACAAACATATTAAGTACAACAAGGTTAGCATCGACCAAAAATAGCAAATGGGCAGCAACATCTCTAGTGATATCCTGAGTCATGCATTGTAAGTTTGTTGCTAGTATTGGTGAAATTGAGCTAGACAGTTAATACTTGAACATCACACAGTGTGCAGCACTAAAATAAACAAGGCACGAACATTCTTAATACATCTACTGTACAAAATATAACCATTGCAAGTGTTATTGGTAAGATTGAGCTAGTCAGATCATACCTGGTAAGTCCTGGGGGTAGTCGCTAGGGCACTTCATCTCGGCCAGAGCCTGCACCAAGTCGGCGGCAGCGGAGGCGAGGTGTTCCTTCAGATCCACACGCACAGCGGCCATCGCGCCATCCACCGCCATCACCTCCTCGACCTCCATGTGATATGTGGTTGGGCTTGCGTGGCGATGCTCCGGAGGTATGGGCGCACTACTAAAAAAATACACGTCCATGACATTTTGGGCCGAACAAATTTTTTTTGTCATGCTTATGACACTTCTATGATGATAATTGTGACAAAACCCGGTATCATCATAGATGTGGTGGGCTCCAACTTCTATGACAAAAAATGGGCTTTTCGTCCTGGCCGGGTTAGAGACGCACCTGCATGAAATTGTTTGACCGTCCATGATGGAAAAAATCATGGTAGAAGTGAGGGCGAGGAAAATATCGGGGAGTTCCCAATTACGGTGGCTGGTCGGGGCCGAGTGATGCATGGAGAGGTTTGTGCGTTTATCTCATACATGTACGCGCATGTGTGCGAGGCGTTGCGCTCTAACTGAACCCGAGCGAGGCGTTGGGCTCTAACTGAACCCGAGTGATTGCACTAGCTACGTTACTGAACCCTGATCGATCCCTTGTTGTTAACTAAACCGGATCGAGGGATTCCTTTGCTATTGCTACTAACTCAATTTCATCGAACCTACTGCCTCTTGATGAACAGTGAACATGGGGATTGGTTGAATGAGTCAAGACGTATATGGTTGGGGTTGGATGAACAGTTCTCGGTGGGGGGTGGATGAATAGGACCCCGTGGTAGTAGTAGGCCATTGCCGCTGGATGACAGGACCCCGATTGAGGAGGCCAGTGGAGGGTGGATGAACAGGACCCTGTGGAGGCTCCATGAACAGTAGCCGGTAGAGGGTCTATGAACAGGACCCCGTGGAGGGCTGGTTGAACAGTAGCCGATGGAGGTTGGATGAATAGGCCCCCATGGATGAACAGTAGCTGGTGGAGGCTGGAGGAAGTCGATGGTGGATGAACAGTAGCAGGTGGAGGTTGGAGGAAGTCAACGGTGGATGAACAGTAGCAGGTGGAGGCTGTAGCGAGGCAGTAGACGGTGGATGAACATGACCCTGTTTCGACCGGAGGTGCTCCAACACAAGTTCGTTACCTACGTTTTGCGGTATGCCAGACCCTTCCCGATGAACAGGACCCCGTTTCGACCGTACGCGGTCGAACAGAAGGCCCATTTCCTCCGTTCTGCAGTACGCCAGACCTCGTTTTGGCTGTTTCATCCAAGCCATTTGGCTCCCGATGAACACGAGTATTTCGTTGCCTCCTGATGAACACAATGCATTCGATTGCCTCCCCATGAGCACGACGCGGTTTCTCCGTTCCGACCCAGCCAGTTGGCTTCTGATGAATAGGACGTTGTTGCTACCGTGCATTGCGCCTCCATGTACATGAGCCCTGGCCTTACATATGTGCAAGTACGTGTTCGAGACCATGCCCATATGCACATATGTGGCCGTATTTTTTGTCATCTAGTTGTATATACGTGTACACGATTTTGACTGGACTGCCTGAACTGCTACCGCTCCTTACTAGGCCACGATTCATCTTGGCAGATAGACCGATTATCGGGGTGAACTGATCCACGAACACCTATGGGGCCGGCGGACCGGGCCCCTTTCGGTTCGGCGGGGGGCGGAGGTCGCACGAAGACGCAGATCGAGGCGAGGCACACGAGCAGTTTACCCAGCTTCGGAGCTCTCCGGAGAGATAACACTCCTACTGCTGCTTGTCTGGTTGTATTATCTGGTGTTCTTGCTCTCCAAAGCGAGAGTGTGATGTTTTCTGGGCTACGAATGAATCCAAGTCGACTGTCCGAGGCTCCGAACCGAACCCCCTCTACGTTGCGCAGGGGCCTCCTTTTATACGCTAAAGGGGTCACCGACAGGTGGCAACGCAGAGGAGGGTAAAAACGTAAAAAGTGAGGTAGTTGATACAATTGCTTGTACAGTGCACCCTACCTAACCCTGACGGCAGGGGACAAGGGCATTAAATGCCCGTCTGAGTCGCCCGAACAGTGCAGAAAAGGACCGTTAGGGGCGCCACCGTTCGCCACGATGGTGATCTTGTCAGCTTCGCATGCCACTGTGCACTGCTGGCTACACAGCCTCCCGCCACGCGCGCCCGAAGAGGCCCCTAGAGCGACACGTTGGTGGATGCGCTGGAGCGTGGACGCAGAGTGGCCGCCTGCCGCGGCAAGCGCCTTGCCGCTGTCGTTATCTTTGCTGGGCCCAGAAGCTCGTCGCTCACCGGGCCTCGGTGTACCTTGTTTAGTCTTCCCGGCAAGCTCCTCTTGCCGGGGCCTTGCTGCCTTGCCAGAGCGCGTGGCGCGTCACGGCAAGTTCCTTGGAGCGCCTTGGTTGGCCTTCCCGGCAAGCTCCTCTTGCCGGGGTCTTGTCTCCTTAGCTTAAATACTTTGTTCTTGGATGGCTCCAAGGGAACCTTGGGGGATCTTGGTGTTCGCCCGGCAAGCCTTTGCCGCGGGGTGCTGCAACTGCCCGTGCACAAGTTCGGGGTACTAGGGTACCCCTATTCTAGTACACCGACAGGATCGCCCGGGCCTGGGCCAGACACGGTGCCGAGCGCTGTTGGGCCAGGCCCAAGACAGGGCACGGGCACACGCGGGCTGGGCCACGCCAAATCTTGTTCCGTATCCACCGCACTCTCCCATAACAGCACGCGTTGAATGCGGCATCGTGGGAGAGATCGTGGGTGGTTGTTTATTTGGAAGGCCGAAACGTCCGCCCCGTCCCTCTTTATAAGCAGAGGAAACAGGGGCAGTTCGTTCCCCCTCGCTGGTTGCTGCTACTCCTTCTTCACAAACTCCGCCGCTCCCCCCTTCTTCTCGAAGCCGAGAGAGCAGCGTTCCGCCCCCCCCATTGCCACCAGCATCACCACGCCGTCGACCTTCCCCACCACCTCCGCCATGGCCCCGAAAGCCGACAAGGGAAAGGGCGTGAAGTCGGCCGAGGCGCAGCGGCTCGCGGCGCTGCAGAAGGAGCGGGCGATCTTCACCCCCAGCTCGGCGTGCAGGAGCTGAGGGAGTACTTCTACCTCTTTTGGGCGACGGAGACGCGTGTGCATCCGCGCACGAGGGTATTCCCGGCCACTGCCTTGGAGTCGGTTCCAAATGGGTACCCATTCTTCCCGCTATTCTTCTACTGCGGGCTCTGCCCTCCCTTCTCGGAGTTCTTTTGTGACATTATGAACACATATGGCTTCCGCCTCCTTGACTTCGCCCCCAATGCTGTCCTGACCATGGCAGTTTTCACACACTTGTGCGAAAACTTTGTCGGAGTCCACCCTAGTGTAGCCCTTTTCCGCCACTACTTCATGCCTCGGGTAGAGAGAGGAGAGCCGCTTGCCGGAGGGATTGCTTGGATCTCGAGAGTCGGCAAGAAGGATGCGTACTTGGAGGGTGAGCTCCACAGCAAGTGGGAGGAGTGGAGAGTGGAGTGGTGTTGGTTCGTCGAGGAGGATCCGCAGCCCTTCACCGCCGTGCGCCAAACTCCAATAGTGCGCGGCAATGACTGGAGCAACGTGGCCCCGGAAGACGAGAGGCTGAAGATCGCCATCACTAGGATTCTTCGCCTCAGGCTTGCCGGGCTCACCGTAGGTGCTGTCGGGGCAGATTTCCTCCGCCGCCGCATTGCCCCCCTGCAGGAGAGGGGGAGGCCCGCCTGGGAATTCAAGAATTCGGCGGACATCATGAGGCTGCGGCCAGGCCTCAACTACAACTTCACCGTCTTGGAGTTGGATGCAATGCTCTTGGAATTATTCAAACGCGACCCCAGCACCGATTCACACTGCCAAGGGGCGTAGTTCCTTTGTGCAATAACTCTTCGCTTGACCGGATCCGCGCCATGATGCCGTTGTGCGATTCACACGGCATCGTCCCAACTTGGCAAGAGCCCGCGGATGACGTTGTGCGAGCGTTCTTCGACACCTTGGAGGAAGTGCCGGTCCGCTCCGACGAGCAGAAGAGCCTCACCCGTGACACCACCGACGAGGAGCTGTAGCTCATCGCTACTAGGGCGGAAGAGGCTGCGGCCGCAGCTGCTGCGGGTGTGTTTGGGTTTACTGTGGAGGAGGCGGAGGCTGCAGAGGCAGCAAACCTTGCCGAACACGCGGAGTTCATGGGCGAGAGGAGCCTGCTGGTTCCGAAGCCGAGTCGAGCGAGGCCGGCGAGGAGGAGGCTGAGCCTTCAGAGAGCTTGCCGCAGGCGGAGCCCCCGGCCCCGCCAAGGAGGCGCCTTCGCAGGGCCGGGGCCGCATCGGGGCGGCAGCCGGCTCCACAGCCACCGAGCCGCGCGACGCGCTCTACCGCGGCAAGCAATGTTGCCGCGGGAGCGCCTCAAGCAACAGCGGCAACTGGAGCGGGATCTTCCCGGGCCACTGCCACTGCCCCCCCCCCCCCAAGCGGGCAAGGGATCCTACTCCTCCACCTCGCCGCACCGGAGGAGGGCCGGACTTCGATCTCTCCGCGCTCAGCTCCGACGAGGAGGAAGAAGAGTGAGTTTCTTTGGTGCTCTTATAATCCTTCAATCTTGCTGTTTATATCTTGTATCCGACTTGCTCCAATCTGGACTCCTTTCTTTTCAGAACACTGGCCCAGAGAGCGGCGAAGAGGGCCAAGGCCGCGGTGATCGTCATCGAGGATGACCCCATCGTGTCAGCAGGAGGTGGGTCCGAGACCACCCCGACGGACCCGGCAATCACCCCTCCAAGCAGCCCTCAGCGCAGCCCCTAGCGTAAGTTCATAGTTTAGCCTTCTGCTGCCGGGCGCGCTTGAGTGCTTTTTCCTTTGTTGATATCTTGCTTGTTGACTTGTGCAGGAGCAGAGTAGCCTCATCAGGAGCGCCCGGAGGCCGGTCCCGAAGTGCCACCTGCTTCGACTGCGTCGCCAAGGGAGGAGTCCCCGGCAAGGGAGCGCTCTCCGGCAAGGGGGGACTCTCCGGCAAGGGACGGCACTGCTGATCCTGCGGCGACCGCGGCCGCAACTGAAGATCTTGGCGCATGTAATCCACTTGCCCAGAAACTTTCCCTTGGGTTCTGCTTCTTCCGTTTTTCCTTTCTTGGATTTTTGATTGATTTTCCTCCCCTCTTCGTTCTTCAGACCCATCTTCGGCTGAGCCAATGGAGACAGAGGGCGCCGGCAAGGAAGGTGCCGGTGCTGATGTGACCGCCGGCGAGGAGGCCGCCGGGGCTGCTGCTGCGGAAGCCGGCGAGGGGTCGGGCGATCGCACTGACGATCCTGAGGCCGCAGGAGCGCCGGGCGCTGCACCGACCGCCGAACCCTCTGCCGCTTCTGCGGAGCCGGGCTCCGAGGAGCCCCAGCCCGGCGCCTACTTGCAGGCCGGTGACAATATTCTTCATCAAGCTGCCATGGGCGTCGAGCTCCAGGGCGCCGGTCGAGGGGGAGACTTTTGACGGGGAGGTGCTCGCCTCTGCTAGACTATCATTGGTCGACGCGCCCGGCAGCAGCAGCGGCAAGCCTGAGGAGGAGCAGCTGCTGCGGAAGCTGCTGTCACTCTACCGCACCCGGCAATCCAAGCTGGCTTCCCGGGAAGCGCTTGTCGCAAAGGCGGGAGTTGACATGGAAAAGCGCGCGGAGGAGCTCCGGGGCCAAAATCAGGAAGCTCTCTGGTCCCTGGCGCAGGAGCGGGAGCGAGTCGACGAGGAGCGCACGGCCTTTCTTCTCGAGAAGGCCGAGGCTTAGGAGGAACAAAGGCTTGCTGCCGAGAAGCAGTCCGCGCGGGAAGGTGAACTAGTGCAGCGGAAGGCCAACCTTGATAGCTACGAGGAAGAGCTCGCCGAGCGTGAGCGAGCACTTGGCGGGGTGCTCAAGGAGGCAAAGGACGCCGCGGCAACTGCAGAGGCCGCCAAGAAAGAGCTAGAGGAGAAGGTGGCGCAGCTGGAGGCCGATATTGCGAAGAGCGGCGAGGAGCTTGCCGCGCTCAAGCGTGAGCGCGAGAAGGATGCTGCCGCCCACGGTGAGCTGTAAGGCCTTCTCGCTGAGAGGGGCAAGGAGCTCAGCGCCGTCAAGGATTCCAAAGCAGAACTGGAGCTGAAGTTGGCCACGCTGACGCAGACGCTGGAGGCCGCCAAAGAGCGGGAGAAGACCTTGTCGGAGAAGGTCAAGGCTGATGCGGCGCTGCTGGAGAGCATTGCAGTTACCCAGAACTCGTTCAGAGACACAGTGGAGCACTGGACCGAGGGTCTGGTGAACACTGCCGCAGTCATCAACGAGGAGCTGGCGCAGCTGGGGATGGAGGACTTTGGGTATCCTTCCGACGAGAGCCTTCAACCCAGCGCCAAGCTCAGCCTGTTCTTCAAGGGCGTGGCGACGGCACTCCAGCGGCTCCGGGAGAGGATCCCGAAGCAGCTGGCCGACGAGTCGCGCAAAATCTGCGCCGGGGTTCTCCAGAAGGTGCTGATGAAGGTAGCCTTCCGCAATCCAGGCCTCAGCTTCACCAACGTCCTCAGGTCCTTGCCGCCTGACGCCGATCTGGATGCACTCAAGGCCCTTGTCGCACCCATTGTGGACAAGGTGAGCGAGATCAAGAGAGTCGAGGGCGGACGCGTAGATTAGGCCGCCCATTTCTTCTTTTCCCTTGTCGCTGCTAGTCATGTTATGAGAACAGTCTGTTAGAGCTGCGACAAGTTATCTTTGTAATATAACTTTATTTCTGTTATCAATTGCAATGTTATTTCCTCTACTAGATTCCTTCCTTTGTATGTTTTCACCCTACGCTTCTAGGGAACTTGTCGGTACAGGCGCCCGAGCCGCGAGCGCTGAGTGCGGAACTTCAGCAGCCTGCTGGCGGCGCTGCTTCCGACAAGAAACCTTGTCGCGACTAGATGCAGCACGCTTAAGCTGTTGAGCGGACTCGAAACAAAGTAAGGGCGCAACTAGCCACGAGTTGCTTCCTCCGCGCACAGGTTTTCCATACAAAGCAGGGTCGTTCGAGGAAGATAACTCAAAAAATTTAAAAAAGTGATTGCTCAAACTTTGGCAACTTAGCTTTTCTGTCATTTGCTTCCCGGTAAGGCAAGTCTTTGTTTGAACGACGCCTGGCCCATACCACAATCTTCTCCTCCCCCCCCGGCAAACTTGTGTGCGAGAGAACCTTCTTTTCCTTAAAAAGAAAAAGAAAGAAGAGAAAATAATAATATGGAGCTCTTCGGCTCGTTACTGCTTACCGGATGTAAGTGCTGCACAAAGTGTCAGATAATCGCATGCAAGAAAGGAACTAACACATGAAATGGACAAGCTGTGCGGAGCACATGGGGTTTTACTTATGCACGGGATCTGCGCCCGGCTTTGTACAAAGGATTACATGCAACAGCGGCAAGACTTGTACAAAAGGTGGTTGCCGGAACGGGTTCCGGCAACCGCGCCTTATGGGAAAAACTTACGAAGATGTTCTATGTTCCAGGAGTTGCTCACCGGAACGCCATCTTCGGTCTCAAGGCGGACAACGCCAGGCCTTGTGACTCGTCTCACCCGATAAGGGCCTTCCCACTTCGGCGTCAACTTGTTGGAATTCTTGGCGGACTGAACGCGCCGAAGAACAAGGTCGCCTTCCTCGAAGCTTCTGGCTTTAACTTTGCGGCTATGATAGCGGCGCAAAGCTTGCTGGTATCGAGCAGCTCGTATAGCAGCCTGAAGACGATCTTCCTCAAGGAGCAGCGCGTCGTCTTGCCGCAGCTGTTCTTGCTCAAGCTCATCATAAGCGAGCACTCGAGGTGATCCGTATACGAGTTCCGTGGGGAGAACTGCCTCTGCTCCATAGACTAGAGCGAAAGGTGTCTGGCCAGTGGCTCGATTTGGCGTTGTTCTGATCGACCAAAGAACCACCGGCAGCTCCTCGATCCAGTTCCTTCCGCACCTGTGCAGCCTGTCGAAAGTTCTGGTCTTGAGCCCGCGCAGCACTTCAGCATTTGCCCTCTCTGCTTGACCATTGCTTCTTGGATGAGCAACAGAAGCGAAGCAGACCTTGGCGCCAAGGTCTTGGACGTACTGCATGAAGGTGCAACTCGTGAATTGCGTGCCGTTGTCAGTGATGATCCTATTAGGGATCCCGAAACGGCAAACAATCGACCTGAAGAACTTGACAGCTGACTGTGCTGTCACCTTCCTCACTGGCTGCACTTCCGGCCACTTTGTGAACTTGTCGATTGCGACGTACAAGTACTCAAAGCCCCCGACAGCTCTGGGGAAGGGGCCGATGATATCGAGCCCCCAGACCGAAAATGGCCAGGATAAAGGGATCGTCTGGAGAGCTTGAGCTGACTGGTGTATCTGTTTGGAGTGGAACTGGCACGCTTCACACTTGGTTACTTGTGCAGTTGCATCCTGGAGGGCTGTCGGCCAAAAGAAAACCTTGCCGGAAAGCTTTGCCGGCAAGTGCTCTTGCGCCTATGTGGTGGCCACATATGCCTCCATGTATCTCGCCAACATCTTTTGTCCATCTTCCTGGCGAATACACTTCAATTTCACACCGTTGAGTCTTTTCTGTACAGTATGCTATCGACAAACTGGTACATACTTGACTGCCGGGCTACTCTTTCCGCTTCTTCTTGTTCTTCGGGAAGTTCTCCTGTCTGAAGGAAATGGACAATCTGCTGTGCCCATGCTGGAGCTTGTGGCTCGACAACAAGGACTAAAGGCACATCTGCTGCTGCAGGAACATCTGCTTCTACGGCAAGGACTTGCAGCCCTGCCGGAGCTTGATGTTCCCCGGCAAGCTTGCCGGAGCAAAACTTGTCGGGAGCATCTGCTTCAACGGAACAAACCATTAGGCTTGCCGGAGCAGATTGCCCCTCAGCCTTCTTGGTGTTGATCTTGGGGACTTTCTTGGCGGTGGCTTTGGGGAGCTTTGCCGGAAAGTAGTCGCCGGAAACCAACTTCCTCTTCTTGCTTTGTCCAGTTGATGGTGTTACGGATGGTTGAGTCAACTTAAGCACAAAGATCCCTGGTTCCATAGGTAACTTTAGTGCGGCGCACTTTGACAGGCCGTCAGCAATATCATTCCGAGCTCTTGGGATATGCTCCATTTGTAGGCCGTCAAAGTGCTCTTCTAGCTTCCTCACTTCATCGACATACGCTTCCATCAACAGACTCTGGTAGTTCTTGTTCACTTGTCGGACGACAAGCTGTGAGTCACCCCTGACAATGAGCTTCTTAATCCCAAGGTCTGCTGCGATTCTGAGACCGGCAAGCAATCCTTCATACTCTGCAGTATTGTTAGTTGCTTGCTCTTTGGGAAAGTGCATCTGGACTACGTACTTGAGGTGCTCTCCGGTGGGTGCGACAAGCAGCACGCCTGCACCGGCGCCTTGCAGCGAGAAGGCACCATCAAAGTACATCAGCCACTCTTTGCTTGCCTCTTTGACGGGGATGCTCGTTTCTGGAATTTCTTCATCTGGGGTTGGCGTCCACTCTGCTATGAACTCTGCCAATGCTCTGCTTTGGATAGTTGAGGTGCTCTCAAACTTGAGGCCAAAGCTTGACAGTTCCAGCGCCCACTCGACAATCCTGCCTGTTGCTTCTGGATTTTGCAGTATCCTCTTCAGCAGAAAGCGAGTGACGACTATGATCTCATGTGCTTGGAAGTAATGGCGCAGCTTTCTCGAGGCCATGAGGAGGCCGAAAAGCAACTTCTGCACACCAGAGTACCTTGATCTAGCCCCCTGCAGAAGAGAACTAACAAAGTAAACTGGGCGCTGCACCATTCTCCTTGGCATCTTATCATGTTCCTGCACAAACCCATGTTTGTCGGGACCAGAGCTTGTCGACGAAGCCCCCTGCTTGTCGCTGGATGGATCTGCCGTGGTTGCTGGCTCATCATCCGCCTCCCTCTCTGCCACTAACGCAACACTAACCACTTGATTGGTTGCTGCTATATACAGCAGCAACTTCTCTTGCGGCTTAGGTGCGACAAGCGTTGGAGTGGAGGACAAGTATCTCTTCAAGTCCTGCAATGCAGCCTCCGCTTCCGGAGTCCATTTCATTGGACCTGCCTTTTTCAAAATTTTGAAAAATGGCAGGGCGCGCTCAGCAGATCTAGAGATAAACCTGCTGAGAGCAGCCACGCAACCGGCAAGCCTTCGTACATCCTTGACGCGCTTTGGTGCATCGATCTGCTCAATGGCTTTGATCTTGTCGGGATTGGCTT
>NC_041386.1:257878769-257879474 GCF_002162155.2 Triticum dicoccoides | reverse complement strand
AATTCCCTGCTGAGACACGAAGAACCCGAGAAGCTTGCCGGAAGGGACTCCAAACACGCACTTCTCGGGGTTAAGCTTGAGGTTGATCTTGCGCAGGTTTGCAAATGTTTCGTCTAAATCTTGAATCAGGGTCGCCTTGTTTTTGCTCTTGACCACTATGTCATCCATGTAAGCTTCCACATTTCTGTGTATTTGTGGCTCAAAAGCATGGTGGACTACCCTTGCGAATGTTGAACCAGCATTCTTCAAACCGAAAGGCATCAGTACGAAGCAGTACATGCCACACGGGGTGATAAATGCGGTTTTCTCTTCATCTTCTTCTGCCATGAAGATCTGATGGTATCCTGAGTATGCATCAAGAAATGAAAGTAAATCACATCCGGCTGTGGAGTCAACAATCTGGTCAATACGCGGCAAGGGAAATGGGTCTTTGGGACAAGCTTTATTAACATCAGTGAAGTCAATACAAAGTCTCCATTTCTCGTTAGCCTTGCGCACAACAACAGGATTGGCCAACCACGTGGGATGGAGTACTCCTCTGATAAGGCCTGCTGCTTCCAACTTCTTGATTTCTTCTGCGATGAATTCTTGGCGCTCTACTGCCTGCTTCCTGACTCTCTGCTTGACGGGCCGCGCATGAGGAGAGACGGCAAGGTGGTGCTCAATTACTTTCCTGGGAACACCGGGGATATCAGACGGTTGCCA